>NW_019265898.1:157972-513869 GCF_002742605.1 Olea europaea var. sylvestris | reverse complement strand
GAACCTTGCTACATGTACACTATGATGTACACTTTAGTTTAGACTTTGCTAAGTGACAATACCCTGTTCGACAGTTTAAATTTTCAGCAGTTTTCCCATCCAGTTGACACTTGAAAATATTGCAAGCTTTAAACAACGTGTCAAAAATCAGTGTACAAATAGCAAAGTTCAATCGGTAAGAACCTTGCCACATGTACACTATGGTGTACACTTTAGTTTACGCTATGCCACGTGACATTATCCTGTTGGACAGTTTAAATTTCAAACAACTTTTCCATCCAATTGACACATGACAATAATACAAGTGTCAAACAACGTGTTAAAAATCAGTGTACAAATAGCAAAGTTCAGTTGGTAAGAACCTCGCTACATGTACACTATGCTTTACACTTTGCCACGAACCTTACCCTGTCGGACAGCATAAATTTCAAATAGTTTTCCCATCCAATAGAAACTTGACAATAATGCAAGTGTCAAACAACGTGTTAAAAATCTGTGTACCAATAGCAAAGTTCAATCGGTAAGGGCCTTGTTAAATGTACACTATGATGTACACTTTAGTTTACACTTTACGACGTGACATTATCCTGCTAGACAGTTTAAATTTTTAATAGTTTTCCCCTCCAATTGACACTTGACAACAATGTAAGTGTCAAACAACCTGTCGAAAATCAGTGTACAAATATCAAAGTTCAATCGGTAAGGACCCCGCTACATGTATACTTTGGTGTGCACTTTAGTTTACACTTTGCCACTTGACAGTGTGCTATAGGACAGCTTAAATTTCAAACAGTTTTCCTATCCAATTAACACTTGACAACAATGTGAGTGTCAAACAACGTGTCAAAAATTAGTATACAAATAGGAAAGTTCAACCGGTATGAACCTTGCCACATGTACACTAGGATTTACACTTTAGTTTACACTTTTCCACGTGGCCTTACCCTATTGGACAGTTTAAATTAAACAGTTTTCCCATCCAATTAACACTTGACAACAACACGAGTGTCAAACAATGTGCCAAAAATCAGTGTACAAATGGCAAAGTTCAATAGGTAAGAACCTTGCTACATATACACTCTGGTGCAAACTTTAGTTTACACTTTCCAACATGACGTTACCCCGTAGGATAGTTCAAATTTCAAACAGTTTTCCCATCAAATTGACACTTAAAAACAATGTAATTGTAAAACAATGTGTCAAAAATTGGTGTACAAATAGCAAAGTTCAATCCATAAGAACCTTGCTACATATACACTATGGTATACACTTTAGTTTACACTTTGCCACGTGACATTACCCTGTTGGACAGTTTGAATTTCTAATAGTTTTCCCATCGAATTGACACTTGACAGTAATTCAAGTGTCAAACAACGTCTCAAAAATTAGTGTACAAATAGCAAAGTTCAATCAATAAGAACCTTGCTACATATACACTACACAGTGGTGTTCACTTTAGTTTACACTTTGCCACGTGACATTACCTTGTTAGATAGTTTAAATTTCAAACAGTTTTACCATGCAATTGACACTTGACAATAATACAAGTGTCAAACAATGCATCAAAAATTGGTGTACAAATAGTAACTTCAATCGGTAAAGACCTTGCTACATGTACACTATGGTGTACACTTTAGTCTACACTTTGCCAAGTGACATTACCCTGTTGGACAGTTTAAATTTCCAATAGTTTTCACATCCAATTGACACTTGACAACAATGCGAGTGCTAAACAACCTGTCGAAAATCAGTGTACGAATAGCAAAGTTCAATCGGCAAGGACCTTGTTACTTGTACACCATGGTGTACACTATAGTTTTCACTTTGCCACTTGACATTACCATGTAGGCCAGTATAAATTTCAAACAGTTTTCCTATCCAATTGACACTTGACAACAATGCAAGTCTTAAACATCGTGTCAAAAATCAAAGTACAAATATCAAAGTTCAATCGGTAAGAACCTTGTTACATGTACGCTATGGTGTACACTTTAGTTTACACTTTACCAAGTGACATTACCCTATTGGACAGTTTAAATTTCCAACAGTTTTCCCATCCAATTGACACTTGACAACATTGCAAGTCTCAAACAACATATCAAAAATCAGTGGACAAATAGTAAAGTTCAATTAGTAAGAACTTTGCTACATATACACTATGGTGTACACATTAGTTTACACTTTGCCACGTGACATTACTCTGTTGGACAGCTTAAATTTGAAATAATTTTTTCATCCAATAGACACTTGACAACAATGTGAATCTCAAACAACATGTCAAAAATCTAAGTACAAATATCAAAGTTCAATCGATAAGAACCTTGCGACATGTACACTCTGGTGTACACTTTAGTTTACACTTTGCCACGTGATATTGCACTGATGGACAGTTTAAATTTCAAATAGTTTTCACATCCTATTAACACTTGATAACAATGTGAGTGTCAAACAACGTGTCAAAAATCATTTTACGAATAGGAAAGTTCAATCGGTAAGAACCTTGCTACAGGTACGTTATGGTTTACACTTTAGTTTATACCTTACCAAGTGACATTATTCTATTGGACAGTTTAAATTTCCAACAATTTAACATCCAATTGACACTTGACAACATTGCAAGTGTCAAACAACGTGTCAAAAATTAGTGTACAAATAGCAACGTTCAATCGGTAAGAACCTTGCTACATATACACTATGGTGTACAATTTAGTTTACACTTTGCCACGTGACATTACCCTGTTGGACAGTTTAAATTTCAAATAATTTTTCCATCCAATTGACACTTGACAACAATGTAAGTCTCAAACAACGTGTCAAAAATCAAAGTACAAATATCAAAGTTCAATCGATAATAACCTTGCGACATGTACACTCTGGTGTACACTTTAGTTTACACTTTGCCACGTGACATTGCCCTGATGGGCATTTTAAATTTCAAACAGTTTTCCCATCCTATTAATACTTGAAAACAATGTGAGTGTCAAACAACGTGTCAAAAATCATTTTACAAATAGCAAAGTTTAATCGGTAAAAACCTTACTTCATGTACTCTATGGTGTACACTTTAGTTTATACTTTGCCACATGACATTACCCTGTTGGACAGTTTAAACTTCCAACAGTTTTCCCATCTAGTTGACACTTGACAGTAATGTATGTAATACTCAGAATTTTGGGCTCATTTAATCTTTAGAATTGCAATTTAACTTTTCAAAATTTAGTATGACCAAAAAATTATTTATGGTTGCCAAATTTTGCATTGGTTGATTTATTAAAAGTTTTTCCAAATAATTTGTTAATTAGGGGTTTGGGATAAATGTCCATTTTACACCTAATTACTAAAGTTAAACATTGTTTCTCCAACTTGGCCAAAAAAATTGATGAAACATATATGCATGAGGTGACTAACTAATGCATGAGGTGTTTTAAATCTAAGCATGAGGTGACTAACTAATGCATGAGGTGTTTTAAATCTAAGCATGAGGCAACTAACTAATGCATGAGGTGACTAACTAATGCATGAGGTGCTTTAAATTTAAGAAAGTGAAACCATGCAGCCTACACATGTTGAATTTCTTGAAGAGTCACCCAAAATTTATCATTTTTCTCACCTATAAATAGATGTGTTGCTTCCCTTTATTTCCCTTGCATGAAAAACAACTTATCACTTGTTCAAAAAAAGGGAAGAAAATGTGAGGAAAGAAGAGGACCAACCTAGCATTTCTCAATTCATTTTCAACCAAGATTTCTTCAAGTTTTATTGTAAGATACTTTCTATGCTTAAGTGGTATGATTTCATGGTAATATTTATGCTTAAGCTATGCATGAAAAACTATAATATGAATGTGGTGGACAAGTCCACAAAGTTAGATATCTATTTATGCCTTAGGACAAGTCCGAAGGGCACCGGCAAGCCGGAATGTGCAAGTATGTGTTTGATTGCATTCTTTTGTGTAGTATTAACATGTTAAAATCCAAGCATGGTATCTTACTGAGTATTCTTTATACTCATAGTGTTCTATACTAACTTCTCAGAATCATAATTGCGGAGTTGGTGGTAGTCAGTCGTCATAATCGATGATGGATCAAGGACAAAATTATTTTACATCAAAGTTTTTGTTTTGTATGTTTTGTTTGACTGCTTTCCATATGTTTTGCTTTTGTTATTATATAAAAAAATGTATAAGACATGATATAATATGATACTAGAAGTAAATTATGTAATTATATCCATCATGTTATGTTAAGAGACGTTTTTTTGTTTTAACTTTCCCTTGCAAATGATAAAAAGGCAGAAACGGGACAGTTTTTGGGTCAACTTCAACACGTTATTTTTGACTCAATGAACGTCCATTTGATACTCTGAAAATATTAATGCATTCTTCATTGAGTTGTATTAATATGGGCACAAGAATCACTCAATTTGGATAGCTGTAGACTGAGATATGAATTTTTAAATGTTGAAGGGTCAAATCTGAAATTTCTGTGCAATACCTCACTGTTTTCAGTAAAACACCCATATTATATGATCTTGGAAATTTTTTTATATTTTAACCTAGAAAACTACTTGAAAATATCTTTCTAATGTCATAAATTTCATAGAGAACAGAGTTGGGATGAATTTTATAAAAATAGTCGAACTTGCTGCCCCAACTAACCGTGGCAGTGCAGAGTCCGTATATGTAAAGTATAATTTCTTGTCGACATGCGCTTCTGCGGGCCATTAAAATTTATGAGAGACATTTTACCAAGTTGAAAATAAGTTTCTAACATGTAATACTTCTAATTAAGAGTATTTAAATGTACCAAAGGCAAAAGCTATTATGTTTAGTACGTGACACTCGAAACTTAAATTCGGGGCGTCACAATGCAAGTGTCAAACAACGTGTCGAAAATCAGTGCACAAATAGCAAAGTTCAATCGGTAAGGACCTTGTTACTCATACACAATGGTGTACACTTTAGTTTTAACTTTGCCATGCGACATTACCATGTAGGACAGTTTAAATTTCAAATACTTTTCCCATCCGATTGACATTTGACAACAATGCAAGTGTTAAACAATGTATCAAAAATCAAAGTACAAATATCAAAGTTCAATCTGTAAGAACATTGCTACATGTACCCTATGGTGTATTCTTTAGATCACACTTTACCAAGTGACATTACCCTACTGGACAGTCTAAATTTCCAACAGTTTTCTCATCCAATTGACACTTGACAACATTGTAAGTCTCAAACAACATGTCAAAAATTAGTGTACAAATAGTAAAGTCCAATCGGCAAGAACCTTGCTACATATACACTGTAGTGTATACTTTAGTTTACACTTTACCACGTGACATTACCCTATTGGACAGTTTAAATTTGAAACAATTTTTCCATCCAATAGACACTTGACAACAATGTGAGTCTCAAACAACATGTCAAAAATCTAAGTGCAAATATCAAAGTTCAATCGATAAGAACCTTGCGACATGTATTCTTTGGTGTACACTTTAGTTTATACTTTGCCATGTGAAATTGCACTAATGGACAGTTTAAATTTCAAATAGTTTTCACATCCTATGAACAGTTAATAACAATGCGAGTGTCAAACAACGTGTCAAAAGTCATTTTACAAATAGGAAAGTTCAATCGGCAAGAACCTTGCTACATGTACGCTATGGTGTACACTTTAGTTTACACTTTACCAAGTGACATTACCCTGTTGGACATTTTAAATTTCTAACAACTTTCCCATCCAATTGAGACTTGACAACATTGCAAGTGTCAAACAACATGTCAAAAATCAGTGTATAAATAGCAAAGTTCAATCGGTAAGAACCTTCCTACATATACACTATGGTGTACAATTTAGTTTACACTTTGCCACGTGACATTACCCTGTTCGATAGTTTAAATTTTGAATAATTTTTCCATCCAATTGACACTTGACAACAATGTAAGTCTCAAATAACTTGTCAAAAATCAAAGTACAAATATCAAAGTTCAATCGATAAGAATCTTGTGACATGTACACTCTGGTGTACACTTTAATTTACACTTTACCACGTGACATTGCCTCGATGGACAGTTTAAATTTCAAAAAATTTTCCCATTCAATTAACACTTGACTACAATGCCAGTGCCAAACAACGTGTCAAAACTCATTTTACAAATAGCAAAGTTCAATCGGTAAGGACCTCGCGACATGTACACTATAGCGTGCACTTTAGTTTACACTTTGCCTCGTGACATTACCCTGTTGGACAGTTTAAATTTCCAACAGTTTTTCCATTCAATTGACAGTTGACAACAATGCAAGTGTCAAACAATATGTCGAAAATCAGTGTACAGATAGCAAAGTTCAATCGGTAAGGATCTTGTTACTTTACACTGTGGTGTACACTTTAGTTTTCACTTTACCACGTGACATTAGTGTGTAGGACAGTTTAAATTTCAAACAATTTTCCCATCCAATTGATACTTGACGATAATACAAGTGTTAAACAACGTGTCAAAAATCAGTGCACAAATTGCAAAGTTCAATCGGTAAGAACCTTGCAACATGTACACTATGGTGTACACTTTAGTTTACACTTTACCACGTGACATTACCCTACTGGACATTTAAAATTTCCAACACTTTACCCATCCAATTGACACTTGACAACATTGCAAGTGTCAAACAACGTGTAAAAAATCAGTGTACAAATAGCAAAGTTCAATCGATAAGAACCTTCCAACATGTACACTATGGTGTACACTTTAGTTTATACTTTGTCACGTGACATTACCCTTTTGGACAGTTTAACTTTCTAATAGTTCTCCCATCCAATTAACGCTTGACAACAGTGCAAGTGTCAAACGTGTCAAAACTCAGTGCACGAATAGCAAAGTTTAATCAGTAAGATCCTTGCTACATATACACTATGGTGTACACTTTGGCACGTGACATTACCCTGTTGGATAGTTTTAATTTCAAACAGTTTTCCAATCCAATTAACACTTGACAGCAATGCAAGTATCGAACAACGTGTTAAAACTCAATGCACAAATAGCAAAGTTCAATAGGTAGGAACTGTGCTATATATACATTATGGTGTGCACCTTAGTTTACACTTTACCACGTGACATTACCCTATTGGACAGTTTAAATTTCAAACAGCTTTCCATCCAATTGACACTTGACAACAATGCAAATGTCAAACAACATGTCAAAAATAATTGTACAAATAGCAAAGTTCAATCGGTAAGGACCTTGCTACATGTACACTATGGTGTACACCTTAGTTCACACTTTGCCGCGTGACATTACCCTGTTGGACAGTTCAAATTTCAAACAGTTTTCCAATCCAATTAACACGTAACAACAATGCAGGTGTCAAACGTGTCAAAAATCAGTGCACAAATGGAAAAGTTCAATTTGTAAGAAACTTGCTATATATACAATACGATGTACACTTTAGTTTACACTTTGCCATGTGACATTATCCTGTTGGACATTTTAAATTTCAAACAGTTTTCCAATCCAATTGACACTTGACAACAATCCAAGTGTCAAACAACGTATCAAAAATCATTGCCCAAATAGCAAAGTTCAATCCGAAAGAACCTATACACTATGATGTACACTTTAGTTTACACTTTGCCACGTGACATTACCCTTTTGGACTGTTTAAATTTCAAACAGTTTTCCCATCCAATTGAAACTTAATAACAATGCAAGTGTTGAACAACATGTCAAAAATCAGTGCACAAATAGCAAAGTTCAATTGATAAGAACCTTGTGACATGTACACTATGGTGTACACTTTAGTTGACACTTTCCCACGTGACATTACACTGCTGGACAGTTTCAATTGCTAGCAGTTTTCCCATCCAATTGACAATGGACGACAGTGCAAGTGTTAAATAATGTTTCAAAAATCACTGTACAAATAGGAAAGATCAATCGGTAAGGACCTCGCTACATGTACGCTATGGTGTACACTTTAGTTTACACTTTACGATGTAACATTATCCTGTTGTACAATTTAAATTTCCCACAGTTTTTCTATCAGATTGACACTTGACAGCAATGCAAGTGTCAAACAAGGTGTCAAAAATCAGTGTACAAATAGCAAAGTTCAATTGGTAAGGACCTTGTCACATATACACTATGGTGTACACTTTAGTTTACACTTTGCCACGCGACATTGCTCTATTGGATAGTTTAAATTTCAAGCAGTCATCCAATCCAATTGACACGTGACAACAATGCATGTGTCAAATGTGTCAAAAATTAGTGCACAAGTACCAATGTTCATTCTGTAAGGACATTGCTACATATACACTATGGTGTACACATTAGATTACGTTTTGTCACGTGACATTACCCAGTCAGACAGTTTAAATTTCAAATAGTTTTCCAATCCAATAGACACTTGACAACAATGCAAGTGTCGAACAACGTGACAAAACACAGTGCACAAATAGCAAAGTTCAATCGGTAAGAACCTTGCTACGGGTACACTGTACACTTTAGTTTACACTTTGCCACATGACATTACCCTGTTGGATATTATAAATTTCAAATAGTTTTCCCATCCAATTGGCACTTGACAACAATGCAAGTGTTAAGCAACGTGTCGAAAATCAGTGTACAAATAGTAGAGTTCATTCGGTATGAACCTTGCAACATATACACTATGGTGTACACTTTAGTTTACACTTTGGCACGTGACATTACCCGGTTTGACGGTTTAAATTTCAAACAGTTTCCAATCCAATTGACACGTGACAACAATGCAAGTGTCAAACATGCCAAAAATCAGTGCACAAATAGCAAAGTTCAATCTATAAGAACCATGCTATATATACACTACGATGTACACTTTAGTTTAAACTTTGCCATGTGACTTTACCCTTTTGGATAGTTTAAATTTTAAACAGTTTTCCCTTCCAATTGACACTTGACAACATGCAAGTGTCAAACAACGTGTCAAAAATCATTGTACAAATAGAAAAGTTCAATCGGTAAGAACCTTGCGACATGTATACTATGGTGTACACTTTAGTTTACACTTTGCTCATGACATTATCCTGTTGGACAGTTTAAATTTCAAATAGTTTTCCCATCCAATTGACACATGAAAACAATGCAAGTGTCAAACAACGTGTCGAAAGTCAGTGTACAAATAGCAAAGTTCAATCAGTAAGAACCTTGTTAGATATACACTATAGGGTACACTTTAGTTTATACTTTGCCACGTGACATTACCTTGTTGGACAGTTTAAATTTCTAACAATTTTCCCATCGAATTGACACTTGACAACAATGAAAGTGATGAACAACGTGTCAAAACTAGTGCACAAATAGCAAAGTTCAATCGGTAAGAAACTTGCTATATGTACACTATGGTGCACACTTTAGTTTACACTTTGCCACGTGAAATTACCCTATTGAACAGTTTAAATTTCATACAATTTTTCCATCCAACTGATACTTGACAACAATGCAAGTGTCAAACAACGTGTCAAAAATTAGTGTACAAATGGTAAATTTCAATCCGTAAGAACCTGGCGACATGTAAACTATGGTGTACGCTTTAGTTTACACTGTGTCACCTGACATAACCCTATTGGACTGTTTATATTTTAAACAGTTTTTCCATCTAATTGACACTTAACAACAATTCAAGTGTCAAACGTGTTTAAAATCAGTGTACAAATAGCAAAGTTCAATCGGTAAGAACCTTGCTATATGTATCAAACTGTTTTCTGATCCAATTGACACTTGACAACAATGCAAGTGTCAAACAACATGTTTAAAATCAATGTAGAAATAGTAAAGTTCAATCGGTAAGAACCTTGGGACTTGTACACTATGGTGTCCACTTTAGTTTACACTAAGCCACGTGTCATTACCCTGTTGGACGGTCTAAATTTGAAACATTTTTCCCATCCAATTGACATTTGACGAAAATGCAAGGGTCAAACATCGTGTCAAAAATTAGTGTACAAATAGCAAAGTTCAATCGGTAAGAACCTTGCTACATGTGCACTATGTTGTACACTTTAGTTTACACTTTGCCACGTGATATTACCCTGTTGGACAGTTTAAATTTCAAACAATTTTCCCATCTAATTGACACTTGACTACGATGCAAATGTCAAACAATGTGTCAAAAATAATTTTACAAATAGCAAAGTTCAATCGGTAAGGACCTTGCCACAAGTACACTATGGTGTACACCTTAGTTCACACTTTGCCGCGTGACATTACCCTGTTGGACAGTTCAAATTTCAAACAGTTTTCCAATCCAATTGACACGTAACATCAATGCAAGTGTTAAACAACGTGTCAAAAATTAGTGTACAAATAGCAAAGTTTAATCAATAAGGACCTTGCTACATGTACACTATGGTTTACACTTTAATTTACACTTTATCACGTGCCATTACCCTGTTGGACAACTTAAATTTCAAACAGTTTTCCCATCCAATTGATACTTGACAAAAATGCAAGTGTCAAACAACGTGTGACAAACCAGTGTTCATATAGTAAAGTTCTATCGGTAAGGACCTTGCCAAATGTACACTATGGTGTAAACATTAGTTTAAATTTTACCACGTGACATTTCCTTGTTGGACAGTTAAAATTTCAAATCTTTTTCCCATCAAATTAACATTTGATAACAATGCAAGATCCTAACAACGTGTCGAAAATTTGTGTACAAATAGTAATGTTTAATTGGTAAAGACCTTGCTACATGTACACTATGGTGTACAGTTTAGTTTACACTTAGCCACATGACATTACCTTGCTGGACGATTTAAATTTCAAACAGTTTTCCATCTAATTGACACTTGACAACAATGCAAGTGTCAAACAATATGTCAAAAATCAGTGTTCAAATAGCAAAGTTCAATCGGTAAGAACTTTGCAACATGCACACTATGGTGTATACTTAAGTTTACGCTTCGCCACGTGATATTACACTATTGGATAGTTTAAATTTCAAACCGTTTTCCCATATAATTGACACTTGACAGCAATGTATGTGTCAAACAATGTGTCCAAAATCTGTTTACAAATAGCAAAGTTCAATCGGAAAGGACCTTGCTACATATACGCTATGGTGTACACTTTAGTTTATACTTCGTCACGTGACATTACCCTGTTGAACAGTTTAAATTTTAACCATCTAATTTCCACTTGACAACAATAAAAGTGTCAAACAACGTGTCGAAGATCAGTGTACCAATAGAAAAGTTCAATCGGTAAGAACTTTGCGACATGTAACTATGGTGTATACTTAAGTTTACGCTTCGCCATGTGATAACACTATTGGATAGTTTAAATTTCAAACCATTTTCCCATATAATTAACACTTGACACAATGCATGTGTCAAACAACGTGCCCAAAATCTGTTTACAAATAGCAAAGTTCAATCGGAAAGGACCTTACTACATATACACTATGGTGTACACTTTAGTTTATACTTCGTCACGTGACATTACCCTTTTCAACAGTTTAAATTTTAAATAGTTTTACCATCTAATTTCCACTTGACAACAATGAAAGTGTCAAACAATGTGTCGAAGATCAGTGTACAAATAGCAAAGTTCAATCGGTAAGGACCTTGCCACGTGTACACTATGGTGCACACATTAGTTTACACTTTGTCACGTGACATTATCCTGCTGGACAGTTCAAATTTCAAACCATTTTCCCATCGAATTAACACTTGATAACAATGCAAGTGTCAAACAATATGTCAAAAATTAGTGTACAAATAGTAATTTCAATCGTAAGGACCTTGCTTCATGTACACTATGGTGTACTCTTTAGTTTACCTTTTGCCGCATGACATTACCCTTTTAGATAGTTGAAATTTCAAATAGTTTTTCCATCCAATTGACACTTAGCAACGATGTAAGTTTCAAACAACGTGTCCAAAATTAGTGTACAAATAGCAAAGGTTACTCGGTAAGAACCTTGCTACATGTACACTACGGTGTACACTTTCGTTTACACTTTGCCACATGACATTACTCGGTTGGACAGTTTAAATTTTACAAATAGCAATTTACCCATCCAATTGACACTTGACAACAATGCAAGTGTCAAACAATGCGCCAAAAAATCAGTGTAAAAATAGCAAAGTCCAATCGGTAAGAACCTTGCAACATGTACACTATAGTGTACACTGTAGCTTACAATTTGCCACGTGACATTACCCAGTTGGATAATTTAAATTTTAAACAAATTTTCCATCCAATTGACACTTGACAACAATGCAAGTGTCAGACATGTCAAAAATCAGTTTGCAAATAGCAAAGTTCAATCAGTAAGAACCTTACGACATGTACACTATGGTGTACACTTTAGTTCACACTTTGCCACGTGTCATCACCCTGTTGGATAGTTTAAATTTCAAACAATTTTCCCATCCAATTGAAACTTGACAACAATTCAAGTGTTAAATAGCGTATCAAAAATCATTGTACAAATAGCAAAGTTCAATCCGTAAGAACCTTGGTACATGTACACTATGGTGCTCACTTTCGTTTACACTTTACCACGTGACATTATTCTATTGGACAGTTTAAATTTCAAACAGTTTTCCCATCCAATTGACACTTGACACCAATGCAAGTATCAAACAATGTGTCGAAAATCAATGTACAAATAGCAAAGTTCAATCCATAAGGACCTTGCCACATGTACACTATGGTGTACACTTTAGTTTGTACTTTACCACGTGACATTGCACTGTTTGATAATTTAAATTTCAAACCATTTCACCATCCAATTGACACTTGACAACAATGCAAGTGCTAAACAACGTGTCAAAAATCGGAGTACAAATATTAAAGTTCAATCGGTAAGGACCTTACTACATGTACACTGTGGTGTATACTTCAGTTTACACTTTCCCACCTAAGATTACCCTCTTGGATAGTTCAAATTTCAAACTATTTTCCCATCGAATTAACAATTGAAAACAATGCAAGTGTCAAACAACGTGTCGAAAATCAGTGTACAAATAGTAAAGTTCAATCGGTAAGGATCATGCCACACGTACACTATGGTGTACACTTCAGTTTACACTTTACCACGTGACATTACCCTGTTAGACGGTCTAAATTTTAAACAGTTTTTCCATCTAATTGACACTTTACAATAATGCAAGTGTCAAACAACATGTCGAAAATTAGTGTACATATAGCAAAGTTCAATCGGTAAGGACCTAGCTACATGTAAACTATAGTGTACACTGTAGTTTACACTTTGCCACATGAAATTACCCTGTTGGACGGTTTAAATTTCAAATAGTTTTCCCATCCAATTGACACTTGACAACAATGCAAGTATCAAACAATGTGTCGAAAATCAGTCTACAAATAGCAAAGTTCAATCAAAAAGGACCCTGCCACATGTACACTATGCTGTACACATTACTTTACACTTTGCCATGTGATATTACCCAATTGGACAGTATAAATTTCAAATAGTTTTTCAATCCAATTGACACTTGACGATAATGCAAGAACCTTGCAACAAATAGCAATATTCAATCAGTAAGAACCTTGCAACATGTACACAATGGTGTACACTTTAGTTTATACTTTGCCATGTGTCATTACCCTATCGGACAGTTTAAATTACAAATAGTTTTACCATACAATTGACACTTGACAGAAGTGCAAGCATCAAACAACGTATCAAAAATTAGTGTACACATAGCAAAGTTCAATCGGTAAGGACCTCGCTACCTGTACATAATGGTTTACACTTTAATTTACACTTTGCCACGTGACATTACCCTGCTGGATAGTTTAAATTTCAATCAGTTTTTTCAACCAATTGACACTTGACAACAATGCAAGTGTCAAGCAACGTGTTAAAAATCAGTGTACAAATAGTGGTTTTCCCGTCCAATTGACACTTGACAACAATGCAAGTGTTAAACAACGTGTCAAAAATTAGTGTACAAATAGGAATGTCCAATCGGTAAGAACCTTGCTACATGTACACTATGGTGTACCATTTAGTTTACACATTGCCACGTGACATTACCCAGTTGGACAGTTTAAATTTCAAACAATTTTCCCGTTTAATTGACACTTGACAACAATGCGAGTGTCAAACAATGTGTCCAAAATTAGTATACGAATAGCAAAGTTCAATCGATAAGAACCTTGCGATATGTACACTATGATGTACACTTTAGTTTACACTTTGCCATGTGACATTACCCTATTAGACAGTTTAAATTTCAAACCGTTTTCCCATCGAATTAACACTTTGCAACAATGCAAGTGACAAAAATCAGTGTACAAATAGCAAAGCTCAATTGGTAAGAGCCTTCCTACATGTACACTATGGTGTACACTTTAGTTTAAACTTTGCCACGTGACATTACCTTGTTGGACAGTTTAAATTTCAATCAATTTTTTCAACGAATTGACACTTGACAACAATGTAATTGTTAAACAACCTGTCAAAAATCAGTGTACAAATAGTAGTTTTCCCATCCAATTGACACTTGACAACAATGCAAGTGTCAAGCAACGTGTCAAAAATTAATGTACAAATAGGAATGTGCAATCGGTAAGAACCTTGCCGCATGTACACAATGGTGTACCCTTTAGTTTACACATTACCACGTGACATTACCCAGTTGTACATTTTAAATTTCAAATAGTTTTCCCATCCAATTGGCACTTAACAACAATGCAAGTGTCAAACAATGTGTCAAAAATCGGTGTACAAATAGCAAAGTTCAATCGGTAAGAACCTTGCAACATGTACACTGTAGTGTACACTTTAGTTTACACTATGCGATGTGTCATTACCCTGTTGGACGGTTTAAATTTCAAACAATAGTCCCATCCAATTGACACTTGACAACAATGCAAGTGTCAAACCACATATTAAAAATCAGTGTACAAATAGCAAAGTTCAATCGGTAAGGACCTTGCCACATGTACATTATGGTGTACTCATTAGTTTGCACTTTGCCACGTGACATTACCCTGTTGGACAGGTCAAATTTCAAACCATTTTCCCATCACATTAACACTTGACAACAATGTAAGTGTCAAACAACGTGTCGAGAATCAGTGTGCAAATAGTAGAGTTCAATCGGTAAGGACTATGCTACATGTACACTATGGTGCAAACTTTAGTTTACACTTTGCCATGTGACATTACACTGTTGGGCGGTTTAAATATCAAACAGAATTCCCATCCAATTAAAACTATCCAATTAAAACTTGACAACAATGCAAGTGTTAAACAATGTTTCAAAAATTGATGTACAAATAGCAAAGTTCAATCAGTAAGAACCTTGCTACATGTACACTATGGTGTACACTTTAGTATACACTTTGCCACGTGACATTACCCCGTTGGATAGTATAAATCTAAAATAGTTTTCCCATCCAATTAACACTTGACAACAATGTAAGAGTCATACTACGTGTTAAAAATCATTGTACAAAGAGCAAAATTCAATCAGTAAGAACCTTGCGACATGTACACTATGGTGTACACTTTAGTTAACACTTTGCCACATGTTGTTACCATATTGAACAATTTAAATTTTAAACAGTTTTCCCATCCAATTGACACTTGACAATAGTGTAAGTGTCGAACAATGTATCAAAAATAAGTGTACAATTAGCAAAGTTCAATCAGTAAGAACCATGCTACATGTACACTATCGTGTACACTTTAAATTACACTTTGCCACGTGACTTACCCTGCTGGGCAGTTTAAATTTCAAATCATTTTCCAATCGAATTAACACTTGACAACAATACAAGTGTCATACAACGTGTTGAAAATCAGTGTACAAATAGCAAAGTTCAATCGGTAAGGACCTTGCTACATGTACACTACGGTGTACACTTTAGTTTACACTTTGCCACGTCACATTACCCTGTTAGACGGTTTAATTTTCAGACAGTTTTCCCATCCAATTGACACTTGAGAATAATGCAATTGTCAAACATTGTCTAAAAAATCAGTGCACAAATAGTAAAGTTCAATCGGTAAGGATCTTGCTACATGTACACTACGGTGTACACTTTAGTTTACACTTTGCCACGTGACATTACCCTGTTAGACGGTTTAAATTTCAAATAATTTTCCCATCCAATTGACACTTGAGAGCAATACAAGTGTCAAACGATGTGTCAAAAATCAGTGTACAAATAGCAAAGTTCAATAGGTAAGAACCTTGCTACATATGCAATATGGTGTACACATTAGTTTACACTTTGCCAATTTACATTACCTGGTTGGAAAGTTTAAATTTCAAACAGTTTCAAATCCAATTGACACTTGACAACAATGCAAGTGTCAAACAACGTGTCAAAAATTAGTGTAAAAATAGCAAAGTTCAATCAGTAAGAACATTGCAACATGTACACTATAGTGTACACTTTAGTTTACACATCGCCACGTGTCATTACCCAGCTCGACAATTTAAATTTCAAACAGTTTTCCCATCCAATTGATACTTGAAAACAATGCAAGTGTCAAACAACGTATCAAAAATAAATGTACAAATAGCAAAGTTCAATCGATAAGAACCTTACTACATGTACACTATGGTGCACACTTTAGTTTACACTTTGCCACGTGACATTACTCTATTGGACAGTTTAAATTTCAAACAGTTTTCCCATCCGATTAACACTTGACAACAATGCAACTGTCAAACAGCGCGTTGAAAATTAGTGTACAAATAGCAAAGTTCAATCAGTAAGGGCCTTGTCACATGTACACTATGTTGTACACTTTAGTTTGTATTTTGCCTCCTGACATCACACTGTTAGATAGTTTAAATTTCAAACCGTTTTCCCATCCAATTGACACTTGATAACAATGCAAGTGTCAAACAACATGTTGAAAATCAGTGTACAAATAGCAAAATTCAATAAGTACGAACCTTGCTACATGTACACTATGGTGTAAACTTTAGTTTACACTTTGCCATGTGACATTATCCTGTTGGACAGTTTAAATTTCAATCAATTTTTATATCCAATTGGAACTTGGCAACAATGCAAGTGTCAAATAACATGTCAGAAATTAGTGTACAAATAGTAGTTTTCCCATCTAATTGACACTTAACAACAATGCAAGTGTCAAACAACGTGCCTAAAATCAGTTTACAAATAGCAAAGTACAACTTGTACGGACCTTGCTATATTTACACCTTGGTGTATACTTTAGTTTACACTTTGCCATGTGACATCACACTGTTGGACAGTTTAAATTTTAAATAGTTTTCCAATCCAGTTGACACTTGACAACAATGGAAGTGTCAAACAACGTGTCGAAAATCAATGTACTAATAGCAAAGTTCAATTAGTAAGGACCTTGCCACATGAACACTATGGTGTACACTTTAGTTTACACTTTGCCACGTGACATTACCCTGTTGGGGAGTTTAAATTTCAAACCATTTTTGCATCGAATTAGCACTTGACAACAATGCAAGTGTCAAACAACATGTCAAAAATTAGTTTATAAATAGTAAAGTTCAATCGGTAAGGACCTAGCTACATGTACAATAAGGTGTACACTATAGTTTACACTTTACCGCGTGACATTACCCTATTGGACGACTTAAATTTCAAATAGTATTCCCATCCAATTGACACTTTTTTTTTTTTTTGTAAAGACATCCACACATCCTTAGTGACTTTTTAGGGTCCACCAAGGAAGGTCAATGGGGGTTAAGGGTTCCCCAACCATCCAATTGACACTTGACAACACTGCAAGTGTCAAACAACATGTCAAAAATCAGTGAAAAAAAAAAAGCAAAGTTCAATTGGCAAGAACCTTGCTACATGTACACTATGATGTACACTTTAGTATAAACTTTACCACGCGACATTACCCTGTTGGACAATTTAAGTTTCAATCATTTTTTCATCCAATTGACACTTGACAACAATGCAAGTGTCGAACCACTTGTCAAAATTTAGTGTACAAATAGCAATTTCCCATTCAATTGACACTTGACAACAATGCAAGTGTCAAACAACGTGTCAAAAATCAGTGTACAAATAGCAAATTCCAATCAGTAAGAACCTTGCTACATGTACACTTTAGTTTACACTTTGCCACGTGACATTACCCTATTGGACAATTTAAATTTCAAATAGTTCTCAAATCCAATTGACACTTAACAACAAGGCAAGTGTCAAACAATATGTCAAAAATCAGTGTACAAATAGCAAATTTCAATCGGTAAGAACCTTGCGACATGTACATTATTGTGTACACTTTAGTTTTTACTTTGCCACGTGTCATTACCCTGTTGGACAATTTAAATTCCAAACAATTTTCCCATCCATTTGACACTTGACAACAATGCAAGTGTCAAACAACATATCAAACACTAGTGTACAAATAGCAAAGTTCAATCGTTAAGAGACTTGCTACAGGTACACTATGGTTCACACTTTAGTTTACACTTTGCCACGTCACATTACTCTATTGGAAAATTTAAATTTCAAACAGTTTTCCTGTAATACTCCGAAATTTTATGCTCGTTTAAATTTTTTTGGGATAGCGATTTAACTTTCAATACAATTTTTGGCCATAAGGTAAAAGGGGACACCACCTTTGTAGTGGTTAATGTTAGAGGTAGTTAATGAATGTAGGCATGAAGTGTCAAAGGTTGTGTATGTATGAAGTGATTATTAGTTAGTCGAAACTTAAGGCAAGTTTGGATTTAAATGAAGTGGATTATTTTGTTAGGACTTCAATTGACCAAATGATTAAATTATGTTACAATCTACAATTTTTGAATATGTAAGTTGGGTATAAGTTTAAATTTGGGGTACACTTTGTTAACAATGAAAGTTAGCGGGTTTAGATTATATTAGTTGAAAAGATGAGAGGTTTCCTTTGTAAATCTAGGTTTGAGGCCACTTATTACCCTATAATCAACCCACTTTGCATTTATCATCACCATACACTTAGACAATAGGCTAAACATGTGTAGAAATAAGAAAAAAAAAAAAGAAAAATGGAAGGAAAAGGGGGGTGAGGCGGTGGTGAGAGAAAAAAAAGGAAAAAAATATCAATCATTTATCCTTATCTTTATATATATATAAATACATCCATATCCATTGCCATAGAGAGATTTCCTTCATTTTAAAAAACACTTATACACTTAAAAAGAGAGCAAAAACCGAAAATAAGAAAGAAAAGGGAAGGAAGTAAGACTAGCACTTCTAATTTACATCTCAACCGAAGATCTTCAAGTTTTACGGTAAGATACTTTCCATGCTTAAGAGTTATGATCTTCATGGTAATATTTATGCTTAAAATATGCATGAAAAACCATAATATGATTATGGTGGGCAAGTCCACAAAGTTAGATATCTATTTATACCTTAGGACAAGTCCGAAGGGCACTGGCAAGCCGGAATGTGCAAGTATGTGTTTGATTGTATTCTTTTGTGTAATATTATCATGATAAAAATTCAAGCATGGTATCTTACTGAGTATTTCTTATACTCATAGTATGTTATGCAAAATTTTCAGGTCCATGATCGTTTGAATTGATGGAAGTCAGTTGGCTTACGCGATGATGGATTAAGGACAGATGTTTTGTACTGAAAGTTTTCTTTTGTATGTTTTGCTCGATGACTGTTTTTCCATTTATTTTTCTTATGGTTCTATGTAAAAATATGTACATGACATGATGTAATATGGTATTAATAGTAAATTTTGTAATTATATCCCTCATGTTATGTTAAGATACGTTTTTATAGTTTATTTTCCTTGCAAGTGATAAAAGGCAGAAAGGGGACAGTTTCTGGAGTCAATTTCAAAACGATTTTTCTAACTTTATAAACATCCATTTGAAACTATAAAAATATTTCTGTTTTCCTCTTTGAGTTTTCTAAATATGGCCGAAGGAATCACTCAATTTGGATATCTATGGTCTGAGTTATCAAGGTTTTAACGTCAAGGGGTCAATCTGGATTTCCTGTGTAATACTTCACTGTTTTCAGTAAAACGTCTATAACATATGATCTTGAAAAATTTTCATATTTTAAACTAGAAAACTACTTGAAATTATCTTTCTAATGCCACAAATTTCATGTAAAACGGAGTTGGGATGAATTTTATAAAAATTGTCAAATTTGCTGCCCCAACTAACCTTGATAGTGCCGAGGCCGTATATGTAATGTACAATTTCATGTTGGCATGCACTTTTACCGGCCATCAAATTTTATAAGAATTGTTTTATCAAACTGAAAAATAAGTTTCTAACATGTAATACTTTTATTTAAGAGTATTTACATGTACCAAAGGCAGAAGTTATTATGTTTAGTATGTGACCCTCGAAGCTTAAGTTCGGGGCGTCACATTTCCCATCCAATTGACACTTAACAACATTGCATATGTCAAACAACGTGTTGAAAATTAGTGTACAAATAGCAAAGTTCAATCGGTAATGACCTTCTCACATGTACACTATGGTGTACACTTTAGTTCGTACTTTGCCACGTGACATTACACTGTTGGATAGTTTCAATTTCAAATCGTTTTCCTATCCAATTGACAATTAACAACAATACAAGTGTCAAACAACGTGCCAAAAATTAGTTTACAAATAGCAAAGTTCAATCGGTATGGACCTTGCTGTATGTACACCATGGTGTAGCCTTTAGTTTACACTTTGCCGCGTGACATTAAACTGTTGGACAGATTAAATTTCAAATAGTTTTCCCATCCAATTCAGACTTGACGACAATGCCGTGTCAAACATTGTGTCAAAAATCAGTGTACAAATAGCAAAGTTTAATCGGTAAGAACCTTGCTATATACAAACTATAGTGTACACTTTAGTTTATACTATGCCACGTGACATTACCCTGTTGGACAATTAAAATTTCAAATAGTTTTCCTATCCAATTGGCACTTGACAACAATGCAAGTGCCAAATAACGTGTCAAAAATCAGTGTACAAATAGCAAAGATCAATCAGTAAGAACCTTGCAACATGTAAACTATGGTGTACACTTTAGTTTTCACTTTGCCACGTGACATTATCCTGTTGGACAATTTAAATTTTAAATTGTTTTCTCATCCAATTGACACTCGACGACAATGCAAGTGTCAACGAACGTGCCAAAAATTAGTGTACAAATAGCAAAGTTCAACCGGTAAGGACTTTGCTTCATGTACATTATGGTGAATACTTTAGTTTACACTTTACCACGTGACATTACTCTATTGGACAGTTAAAATTTTAAATAGTTTTTCCATCCAATTGACACTTCACAACAATGCAAGTGTCAAATAACGTGTAGAAAATTAGTGTATGAATAGCAAATTTAAATAGGTAAGGACCTTACCACATGTACACTATGGTGTACACCTTAGTTTACACTTTGCCACGTGACATTATCATGTTGGACAGTTTAAATTTCAAATAGTTTTCCCATCCAATTGACACTTGACAAGAATGCAAGTTTCAAACAACGTGCCGAAAATCAGTGTACAAATAGCAAAGTTCAATCGGTATGGACTTTGCCACATGTACACTATGCTGTACGTTTTAGTCCACACTTTGCCATGTGACAATAACTTGTTGGACAATTTAAATTTCAAATAGCTTTCCCATCCAATTGACACTTGACAATAATGCAAGTGTCAAACAACGTGTTAAACATCGGTGTACAAACAGCAAAATTCAATCGGTAAGGACCTTACAACATGTACACCATGGTGTACACTTTAGTTTACACTTTGCCCAGTGACATTACTCTATTGGACAATTTAAATTTCAAATAGTTTTCCCATCTAATTGACACGTGACAACAATGCAAGCGTCAAACAACGTGTCAGAAATTAATGTACAAATAGCAAAGATCAATCGGTAAGAACCTTGTGACATGTACACTATGGTGTACACTTTAGCTTACACTTTGCCACGTGTCATTACCTTGTTGGACAGTTTAAATTTCAAGGAGTTTTTCCATCCAATTAACACTTGACAACAATGCAAGTGCCAAACAACGTGTCAAAAATCAGTTTACAGATAGCAAATTTCAATCGGTAAGGACCTTGCTACATGTACACTATGATGTATACTTTCGTTTTCACTTTATCAAATGACATTACCCTATTGATTAGCTTAAATTTCAAATAGTTTTCCCATCCAATTGATACTTGACAACAATGCAAGTGTCAAACAACGTGTCAAAAATTAGTGTACAAAAAAAAAGTTCAATCGGTAAGAACCTCTATATATGTACACTTTAGTTTAAACTTTGCCACGTGACATTACCCTATTGGATAGTTTAAATGTCAAATAGTTTTTCCATCCAATTTCCACTTGACAATAATGCAAGTGTTAAACAACGTGTCAAAAATCGGTATACAAATAGCAAAGTTCAATCGGCAAGGATCTTGCTACACGTACACTATGGTGTACACTTTAGTTTACACTTTGCCACGTGACATTTCACAGTTGGACAGTTTAAATTTCAAATAGTTTTCCCGTCCATTTGACACTTGACAACAATGCAAGCGTCAAACAATCTATCACAAATCAGTTTACAAATAGCAAAGATCAATGGGTAAGAACCTTGCGACATGTACACTATAGTGTAAACTTCAGTTTAATCTTTGCCACGTGACATTACACTGTTGGACAACTTAAATTTCAAATAGTTTTCCCATCCAATTGACACTTGACAACAATACAGCGTTAAACAACCTACAAAAAATCAGTATAAAAATAGCAAAGATCAATTTGTAAGAACCTTGCGACATGTACACTATGGTGTAAACTTTAGTTTACACTTTGCCACGTGACATTACTCTATTGGACAATTTAAATTTCAAACAATTTTCCCATCCAATTGACACTTGACAACAATGCAAGTGTCAAACAACGTATAGAAAATTAATGTAGAAATAGCAAAGGTCAATAGGTTAGGACCTTGCCTCATGTACCTTATGGTGTACACTTTAATTTACACTTTGCCACGTGATATTACCCTATTGGACAGTTTAAATTTGAAATAGTTTTCCCATCTAATTGGCTCTTAACAAAAATGTAAGTGTCAAACAACGTGTCGAAAATCAATGTAAAAATAGTAAAGTTCAATAGGTAAGGACCTTACCACATGTATACTATGGTGTACACTTTAGTTTTCACTTTACCACGTGACAGTACCCAGTTGGACAGTTTAAATTTCAAACAGTTTTCCCATCCAATTGACACTTGACAACAATGCAAGTCTCAAACAATGGGTCAAAAATTGGTGTACGAATAGGAAAGTTCAATCGGTACGGACCGTGCTACATGTATGCTACAGGGTACACTTTAGTTCACACTTTGCCACGTGACATTACCCGTTTGGAAAGTTTAAATTTCACACAGTTTTCCCATCCAATTAATGCTTGACAATAATGCAAGTGTCAAACAATGTGTCCAAAATCAGTGTACAAATAGCAAAGATCAATTGGTTAGAACCTTGCGACATGTATACTATGGTGTACACTTTAGTTTACACTTTGCCACGTGACATTACCCTATTATAAATTTTAAATTTCAAATAGCTTTCCCATCCAATTGACACTTGACAAGAATGCAAGTGTCAAACAATGTGTCGAAAATCAGTGTACATATAGTAAAGTTCAATCGGTAAGGACCTTGCCACATGTACACTATGGTGTCCACATTAGTTTACACCTTGCCACGTGATATTACCCTATTGGACATTTTAAATTTCAAACCGTTCTCCCATCGAATTAACACTTGACAACAATGCAAGTGTTAAACAACGTGTCAAAAATCAGTGTACAAATAGCAAAGTTCAATCGGTAATGACGTTGTAACATGTACATTATGGTGTACACGTTAGTTTACACTTTGACACATGTCATTATCCTATTAGACAGTTTAAATTTCAAACATTTTTTCCATCCAATTAACACTTGACAACAACGTAAGTGTAAAAAAGGCATCAAAAATCAATGTACAAATAGCAAAGTTCAATCAGTAAGAAACTTGCAACATTTAAACTATGGTGCAGACTTTAATTCACACTTTGCCACGTGGCATTACTCTATTTGACAATTTAAATTTCAAGTAGTTTTTCCTTGACGCTTGACAACAATGCAAGTGTCAAACAACATGTCAAAAATCAGTGTACAAATGGCGGAATTCAATTGGTAAGGACCTTGTCACATGTACACTGTGATGTACACATTAGTTTGTACTTTGGCATGTGACATTACACTGTTGGATAGTTTAAATTTCAAATCATTTTCCCATCCAATTGACACTTAACAACAATGCTAGTCTCAAACAATGTGTTGAAAATCACTGTACAAATAGCAAAGTTCAATCGACAAGAACCTTGCTACATGTACACTATGGTGTACACTTTAGTTTATACTTTACCACGTAATATTACCCTATTGGGCAGTTCAAATTTTAAACGATTTTCCCATCCAACTGACATGTTACAACAATGGAAGTGTCAAACAATGTGTCGAAAATCAGTGTACAAATAACAAAGTTCAATCGGTATGGACCTTGTCACATGTACAATATGGTGTACACTTTAGTTTGTTCTTTGCCATGTGACATTGCCCTGTTGGAAAGCTTAAATTTCCAGGAGTTTTCCCATCCAATTGACACTTGACAACAACTCAAGTGTCAAACAACGCATCAAAAATCAGTGTACAAGTTGCAAAGTGCAATTGGCAAGAACATTACTACATATGCACTATGGTGTACCCTTTAGTTTACACTTTGCCACGTGACAATACCCTGTTGGACAGTTCAAACTTCAATCAATTTTTTCATCCAATCAACACTTGAAAATAATGCAAGTGTAAATCAATGTGTCAAAAATCAGTGTACAAATAGCCGTTTTCCCATCCAATTGACACTTGACAACAATGCTAGTGTCAAACAACGTGCCAAAAATCAGTTTACAAAGAGCAAAGGTTAATCGCTATGGACCTTCCTACATGTACACCAAGGTGTACACTTTAGTTTACACTTTGTCACGTGACATTACACTTTTGGACAGTTTAAATTTCAAATAGTTTTCCCATCCAATGGACACTTGACAAAATGGAAGTGTCTAACAACGTGTCGAAAATCAGTGTACAAATAGCAAAGTTCAATTGGTAAGAACCTTGCGACAAGTATACTATGTTTTACATTTTAGTTTACACTTTGACACAGGTCATTATCCTGCTGGACAGTTTAAATTTCAAATAGTTTTCCCATCCAATTGACACTTGACAACAATGCAAGCGTCAAAAAACGTATCAAAAATCAATGGTAAAATAGCAAATTTCAATCGGTAAGAAACTTGCTACATGTAACTATGGTGCAGACTTTAATTTACACTTTACCACGTGGCATTACTCTATTGGACAGTTTAAATTTCAAGTAGTTTTCCCATCCAATTGACACTTGACAACAATGCAAGTGTCAAACAACATGTCAAAAATCAGTGTACAATTGTCAAAGTTCGATCGGTAAGGACCTTGTCACATGTACACTATGGTGTACACTTTAGTTTGTACTTTGCCATGTGACATTACACTGTTGGATAGTTTAAATTTCAAGCCATTTTCCCATCCAATTGACACTTAACAACAATACTAGTGTCAAACAATGTGTTGAAAATCAGGTTACAAATAGCAAAGTTCAATCGGTACCAACCTTGCGACATTTACACTATGGTGAATACTTTAGTTTACACATTGTCACGTGTCATTACCCTATTGGATAGTTTAAATTTCAAATAGTTTTCCCATCCAATTGACACATGACAACAATGCAAGTGTGAAACAAATTGTCAAAATTAAGTGGAAAAATAGCAAAGTTCAATCGGTAAAAACCTTGCTACTTGTACACTATGGTGTACACTTTAGTTTTCACTTTGTCATGAGATATTACCCTGTTGGACAGTTTAAATTTCAAACAGTTTTTCCATCCAACAGACACTTTACATCAATGCAAGTTTCAAACAACGTGTCAAAAATCAAAGTACAATTAGCAAAGTTCAATCGGTAAGAACCTTGCTTCATGTACAATATGGTGAACACTTTAGTTTACACTTTGTCACGTGTCATTACTCTGCTGGATTGTTTAAATTTCAAATAGTTTTCCCATTGAATAGACATTTGACAACATTGCAAGCGTGAAACAACGTGTCAAAAATCAATGTACAAACAGCAAAGTTCAATCGGTAAGAACCTTGCTACATGTACACTATGGTGTGCACTTTAGTTTATACTTTCCCACGTGACATTACTCTGTTGGACAGTTTAAATTTCAAACAACTTTCCCATCTAATTGACACTTGAGAACAATGCTGGTGTCTAAAAATGCGTCAAAAATCAGTTAAGTAGTAAAGTTCAGTAGGTAAGGACCTTACTACATGTACACTATGGTGTGCACTTTAGTTTATACTTTCCCACGTGACATTACTCTGTTGGACAGTTTAAATTTCAAACAACTTTCCCATCTAATTGACACTTGAGAACAATGCTGGTGTCTAAAAATGCGTCAAAAATCAGTTAAGTAGTAAAGTTCAGTAGGTAAGGACCTTACTACATGTACACTATGGTGTGCACTTTAGTTTATACTTTCCCACGTGACATTACTCTGTTGGACAGTTTAAATTTCAAACAACTTTCCCATCTAATTGACACTTGAGAACAATGCTGGTGTCTAAAAATGCGTCAAAAATCAGTTAAGTAGTAAAGTTCAGTAGGTAAGGACCTTACTACATGTACACTATGGTGTGCACTTTAGTTTATACTTTCCCACGTGACATTACTCTGTTGGACAGTTTAAATTTCAAACAACTTTCCCATCTAATTGACACTTGAGAACAATGCTGGTGTCTAAAAATGCGTCAAAAATCAGTTAAGTAGTAAAGTTCAGTAGGTAAGGACCTTACTACATGTACACTATGGTGTACACTTTAGTTTACACTTTGTCAGGTGACATTATCCTGTTGGACAGTTTAAATTTCAAAAATATTTTCCATCCAATTGTCATTTGACAACAATGAAAGTGTTAAACAACGTGTGAAAAATCAGTGTACAAATAGCAAAGATCAATCGGTTTACAAATAGGGAAGTTTTCCCATCCAATTGACACTTGAGAACAACGCAAGTGTCAAACAACGTCTTAAAAATCAGTGTACAAATAGTAAAGTTTAATCGATAAGGACCTTGCCACATGTACACTATGGTGCACAATTTAGTTTACACTTTTCGACGTAACACCTCCGTTGGGCAGTTTAAATTTCAAACAATTTTCCCATCCAATTGACACTTGACAATAGTTCAAGTGTGTAACGTCCCGACCCCTATTGGACCGGAACGCTACTTACTTTACTTAGCTTAATCGGTGGTTTAATAACAAGTGCATACATTTTAGCGGAAGCTTACATCTTCGGATAATAATTTAAATAACAATACTTCAAATAATTTAAACAAAAACACTGAATCATTTTTCAAAACAACAAAATGTAATTTATTTGAAGAAAACATAGCTTGTTCTCACATTCTGCGTTATTCAAAACTTTAAAGAAATAACATTGGAAAACATTTCATAAAAATAAATCCAAATCACTTATTCACGGGATTTCCATGGGCTCATTGTATCACTCTCCATCTTCTCCTCTATCCATGCCCGAGGTAGAATTCCTTCAATCTGTAGAGATGGGATTAAACCCGTGAGTTCAAAAACTCAATAGGTGTCATAGGTGCATTCGTGATCAAGCTATACATTTTCGAACATTAACTTTATAACTTTTCATACATGCCGTACCCGGAGGCACCATTTGACATAAAGGGGTTTGCCATACCCGAGGGCACCATTTGACATACAAACATTTCTTCAACATAGAGGGATATGCCGTAACGGAATGCCATTTGACATACAACCATTAACATAGAGGGATATGCCGTACTGGAGTACCATTTGACATACAACCATTAACATAGAGGGATATGCCGTACTGGAGTACCATTTGACATACAAACATTAACATGAATCGAAACTTATAACTTGACATGATTAAACACAATGCAACTCTACCTACCTTAATTGATGCTTTTGAAACTTTGAAAACTTGGATTGAAAACTTCGATGAAACTTGGACGTTGAAAGAAATGCACTCCTTGGATGTTTGAAAACCGTTGAGATTTGATGCTTGAAAACACTTAAATTTTTAGGAAAAATTGTTTTCCTCCCTCTTTTTTTCTCTCTTGGAAACTCTTTCTTTAGTATGTAAAAACTCTTGCATTTGGTGTGAGAAAAAAATAAGTGAAATGAGGCCTCTATTTATAGGTAAATATCCCATAACTTAAAGCAAATGAAGGGTCAAATTTTATTTAAGAGAGAAAACGTGGGTGCCATTTAATTTTGAGTTTAAACGCTTCAATTTAGTGGGGTGGCCCTTTGAGAAAATAATTGATGAATATAAATATTTAAATTCTAGAGAAAAACGAGAATTTTCATTTCAGGCAGTTTCGATCGATCGGTTGTAGTCCGGTTGACACTGCATAGCCTTCAGTTTTTCCATCATAACTTCTTCTCCTGATATCCGATTGAGGTAATTCAAAGTGCATTGGAAAGCTAACTCAAAGAGTTAAAATGTTTATTTAGATATTATTTTCCAAATCGAATGTTTCCTATGTCAAAATGGGTCTCAAATGAGACTAAAAATCTGAAGTATACTTTAGTCATCCAATATTCATGTCTTAGTGCCACTAAGGTGTCTAGAATTATTTGGGGTTCTACATCCCCCACACCTTAATTAAAATTTCATCCTCAAAATTTACCTTCTGATTGGGCGAATAGTGTTGTATACTTGTCTTTGACTTCTTTTTCTTTTTCCTAAGTGGCTTCTTCTACGCCATAATAATTCCACTGTATCTTAACCAGCTAAATCTCTTAATTCCTTGGTTTATGCACTTTTCGATCCAATATCTTGATCGGTAGTTCCTCGTACGACAAATCTTTCTGTACCTCCAAGGTTTGATAACTCACTACATGATTAGGATCATGTACGTACTTCTTTATCATCGATATATGGAACACATTGTGCACTGCCAATAATTCAGGTGACAGAGCTAGTCGATAAGCCACATTTTCGACTCTATTAATTATCTCGAAAGGTCCGATATACCGGGGTCATAGCTTGCCTTTCTTTCCAAATCTAAGTACACCTTTCATCGGTGCTACTTTCAGTAACACTTTATCCACAACTTGGAATTCTAAATCCTTCCTCCTTGTATCTGTATAGCTCTTTTGTCGATCCTGTGCTGCCTTTATTCTTGCACGGATCTTATCGATTACCTCGACCATCCTTTCAACTATTTCTGGTCCTAAAACTCTCTTCTCTCTGACTTCATCCCAATGAACAGGGGATCTACATCTTCTACCATAGAGAGCTTCATATGGTGTCATTCCAATAGTTGCTTGGAAACTGCTATTATAAGCGAACTCTACTAGAGGTAAGTATAACTCCCAATTACCTCCTAGATCCAAAACACATGTTCTCAGCATGTCTTCCAAAGTTTGGATGGTCCTTTCAGACTGACCATCGGACTGAGGGTGATATGCTATACTAAAGTTCAGCTTCATTCCCATAGCTCCTTGTAGACTTTTCCAAAATTTGGACGTGAACCTTGGGTCTCTGTCAGACACAATGGATACAGGTACACCGTGTAATCTCACGACCTGGTTAATGTACAACTGTGCCAATTGTTCTAAACTGAATGTCATTTTCACTGGAAGAAAATGAGCTGACTTCGTTAGTCGATCCACTACTAACCATATAGCATTATTTCCTCTTGCTGACTTCAGGAATCCAACCACAAAGTCCACCGTGATATTTTCCCATTTCCATTCAGGTATATCTAGTGGATTTAACAATCCAGCTGGTTTTTGGTGTTCTGCCTTAACCTGTTGACACACCATGCACTTCTACACTTACAGCCCTATACTTCTTTTCATATTTCTCCACCAAAATGTATCTCGAAGATCTCAATACATTTTCGTACCACCGGGATGTGCGGTGTACGAGGTGGAATGAGCTTCTTTTAATATCTCGTTTCTCAAGGCTTCATCCTTAGGCTCGCAAATTCTTCCTCTAAATATCAGTGCCTGATCCTCAGTTATTCCAAAGTCCTTTTTCTTATCGGTACCAACTTCATTCTTAATCTTCTGCAAAAATGAGTCTTTATTTTGTGCTTCTATAATTCGATTTCTAAGAGTAGGTCAAATTATTAAAGCTGCTAGACGAGCAGTGACTTGTCCTGGTGTGGTAACCACTTCAATCTGCAACTTTTCCAAGTCCTTGACTAACTCCACTTGAGATGTGGGTAGTGACGTCAATTGTCCCATTGATTTTCTACTTAGAGCGTCGGCCACAACATTAGCCTTACCCGGATGGTAGTGAATAGTGCTATCGTAATCGTTCACTAATTCCAACCATCATCTTTCTCGCATATTCAATTCCTTCTGTGTAAAGAAATACTTGAGACTTTTGTGATCTATGTAGATATCACACTTCCGTCCATACAAGCAGTGTCGCCATATCTTCAAAGCGTGTACTACCGCTGCAAGTTCTAAATCATGCGGCGGGTAGTTCTGCTCATGTTTCTTCAATTGTCTTGAAGCATTGGCTATCACTTTTCCATTCTGCATTAGTATACATCCCAATGCTCACTTGGATGCGTCACTGTATATAACAAACCCTTCCGTACCTTCAGGTATTGTTAATACAAGTGCTAATATCAACTTCTGCTTAAGTTCTTCGAAACTTTGTTCGCATTTTTTCGTCCATTGGAATTTTACTCCCTTCCTTGTAAGCTGCGTCATTGGTCCAGGTATTTTGGAGAATCCTTCTATGAATCTCCTATAATATCCAGGAACTCCATACTTTGCCAGCATTTGTTGGTGTTTTCCACTTGGTTACTGCTTCTACTTTTGCTGGATGTTCTTCAATCCCTTGGTCAGTAACTACATGTCCAAGAAATCCAACTCGTTCAAGCCAAAACTCACTTCTTGAATTTGGCATACAACTTCTCCTTGCGTAATACCTCTAAGGTTATTCTCAAGTGCTCTTCATGTTGCTCCTTACTCTTGGAATATATCAGAATGTCATCGATGAAGACTATGACAAACTTATACAACTATTGATGAAACACTCGATTCATCAGGTCCATGAACACTGCAGGTGCATTGATTAGCCCAAACGGTATCACCGTAAACTCGTAGTGTCCATATCGAGTTCTAAAAGCTGTCTTAGGTATATCCTTTATCTCTACTTTCAGTTGATGGTATCCCGATCGTAAGTCGATCTTGGAAAATACCTTAGCTCCTTTCAGTTGATCTAACAGATCCTCGTCCTCGAGAGTGGGTACTTATTCTTGATGGTTAATCGATTTATCTCCCTATAATCGATGCACATCCTCATGCTTCCATCTTTCTTCTTTACAAACAACACCGGTGCACCCCATGGAGATATGCTTGGTCGTATGAAGCTCATATCTAGGAGTTCTTGCAACTGCTTCTTTAATTCTTGTAGTTCCTTTGGGGCCATTCGGTATGGGACCTTAGATAATGGTGCCGCGCCGGGAATTAGGTCTATGGTGAATTCCACTTGTCTATCAGGTCGAATACTAGATAGATCTTCTGGAAATACATCTACAAATTCTCGTACTATTGGTACATCTTCAACCCTTATCGTATCTTATTTCCCTCCTGAGATACTTACTAGATATCCTTGACATGTTTCTTTTCTCAACATCTTCTCAGCTTGTAAAGTTGACACTAGTCGAATAAGGGGTTTCATCTTCATTCCAAGAAATGAAAATGGTTCCTCTCCTGGTTTCTGAAATGATACTTCCATTTCCTCACATTGGATGGTGGCGTAATTACAACCTAACCAATCCATGCCTAGTATTACATCAAAATCCTTCATTTCTATCATGTATAGGTTCGCTTCCATTAGTTTTTCCTCAACTTCGATACTTACTAACTTGGCTATTCTATCAGTATTCAAAGGGTTGCCCGAAGAAATACTAACTTCTAATGTACCTTCCGACTTATCACAGGTAATACTAGATTTAGCCATAAAAGTTGTTGAAGCAAAGGAGTGTGTAGCTCCTGAATCAAACAATACATAAGCAGGTGTATTGGCTATCAGTAGAGTACCTGCTATGACATTAGAGTTTTCCTCTGCATCCTGTTGGGTCAATTGAAAAACTCGTGCTTTCACTTTCTGGTTCTGGTCGCTGTTATCATCTTCTTCTGGGTATGTGTGGGACAATCCCTAATGATATGTCATAGCTTGCCACATCGAAAACAGACATTTTTCCCTTGTAAGTACTTGATACGACATGTCCTTCCACACCTAGAACAGGGCGCAATAATTGGCACAATGCTTTTGCTGGCATTGGCTCCGCCATTAGCTTTCTTGTTCTGCCACTTGCCTTTTTCCTTGTCCTGGCCATTCCATTTCCTTTTTCCCATGTTATCATTGTCCGGTTGATTGAATAGTTGAGCATGTTGTTCGGCGCTAGTCTTCTGATACCAAATAGCATGAACTCCTTCCAGCATTTCACGGTATGTGGTGAAGCAATGGGATATAAGTATCATGCTTATATCCGAGTTTAGCCCTTGTTCAAACCTTCGTACCTTCTTATCCTCCGTATCCATCAGATGTGGAGCATACCTTGAAAGTTGATCAAATTTCCTCTCATACTCAGTCAGGGACATAGTCTTTTGCTTGAGTTGGAGGAATTCACTTTCCTAATGATCCCTCAAGGGAAAAGTACTTGTCCATTACTTCCCCTTTGAATTGCTCCCAAGTCAATTCTACTTGTTGCTCAGGGGTCCTTATCCTTGACATTGAGTCCCACCAGTGACTTGCATCATCGGAGAACATGAACTCAGCACACTGGACTTTCTGAGCATTCGTGCACCCTATCAAACGAAATATACGCTCCAACTTGCGAAGCCACTCCTTTGCTGTAAGTGGATCAGCTGCTCCATTGAAGGTAGGGGGCTTGTGCCTTCAAAATCGCTCGACCACTGAAGCATGGTTTGGAACATTAGGAGCTAGTGGTAGGGGTTGAGCTTGGTTCAGGTTTTGCCTGCCTAGGTCTTGAACCGCTCGGAGGAGGTCTCTTATCAAGTTTTGGTTTGCGCGGGCCATTTCCTTTAGACAAAACATATGGTTCTTATTAGTTTCATTCTTCGAATACTAAAGCAAAGAAGATTGTATTTTATTTCTTGACATAAGGGAAGCTATTACAAGGATTTAAATCTAATCCCTATAAGTTCTACGGATCTTCTTTGGTGGAGCTTCATCTTCGGAGGAGTCTTCCGCCTCAGGTCCGGACTCTGTGTCCATCTCAACTTGTGGCTTAGGCTCAGGATCATTCTTTAAATCATCCTCGGGTTCTTCTTCGAGATCTTCTTCCTCAGCCAAAGGTTCCTCCTCAGGCTCCTCATGGATTACATCATCCCACAAATCAATCAGGGTATTGGAATACCTCTCAAACTCGAACAGGTTTGGGTTGCCTTTTAACATTTCATCTCTAACTGTGACTCCCATATCTCCTCATTGAGGATGGAGGGAGTGTATGAGATTATTTATGGCCTCAATATGCTTGCGTGATCTCCATTCCAGCATTAATCGCCATCATGTATCTCTCATAGATGTCATACACATGTTCACTAAGCGGTCGGGTCGGATCAGTTACATTGTTTTCATAGGAATGAATAGCAATTCTACGGTTCAATGCTTCTCTATATGCCCTAGCCGTTCCCCAGCCATATCTATTGCATTTTCACATACATCATACTTTTTCTTTGCTTAAAGAAAATATGCAAATATTTAAACTTTCATATCATGCAATTTCCTTTAAGCCCTTAGCTTTTGCCCAAGTCCATTACATATCTTTAAATAACACATCTCTAAATCATATCAAAGCATCATAACATAAACATAATCATTAATTTTAAACATGAACATACCTGGGCCATAGGATGAGATTGATGGATGGATGCACGATGCCATGGAAAACCTTAAACTTTTCATTTTCCTTTTGATTTAAAAAAAACATACTTGGTCTATAGAACCGGATAAACCTTTTTTTTTAAACATACTTGGTCTACAGAATCGGCTAAACCTTGCTCTGATACCACGCTATAACGCCCCGACCCCTAGTGGACCGGAACGCTACTTACTTTACTTAGCTTAATCGGTGGTTTAGTAACAAGTGTATGCGTTTTAGCGGAAGCTTACATCTTCGGATAATAATTTAAATAACAATACTTCAAATACTTTAAACGAAAACACTGAATCATTTTTCAAAACAACAAAATGTAATTTATTTGAAGAAAACATAGCTTGTTCTAGCATTCTGCGTTATTCAAAACTTTAAACAAATAACATTGGAAAACATTTCATAAAAATAAATCCAAATCACTTATTCCCTGGATTTCCATTGGCTCATTGCATCACTCTCCATCTTCTCCTCCATCTATGCCCAAGGTAGAATTTCTTTGATATGTAGAGATGGGATTAAACCCGTGAGTTGAAAAACTCAATAGGTGTCATAGGTTCATTCGTGATCAAGCTATACATTTCCAAACATTAACTTTATAACTTTTCATACATGCCGTACCCGGAGGCACCATTTGACATGAACGGGTATGCTGTACCCGAGGGCACCATTTGACATAGGAACATTTCTTCAACATAGAGGGGTATGCCGTACCAGAGTACCATTTGACATACAACCATTAACATAGAGGGATATGCCGTACCGGAGTACCATTTGACATACAAACATTAACATGAATCGAAACTTATAACTTAACACGATTAAACCCATTGTACCTCTACCTACCTTGATTGATGCTTCTGAAAGTTTGAAAACTTGGATTGAAAACTTTGATGAAACTTGGACGTTGAAAGAAATGCACTCCTTGGATGTTTGAAAATCGTTGAGATTTGATGCTTGAAAACACTTCTTAAACTTCTAGGAAAAATAGTTTTTCTCCCTCTCTTTTTCTCTCTTGGAAACTCTTTCTTTAGTGTGTAAAAGGTCTTGCTTTTAGTGTGAGAAAAAATGAGTGAAATGATGTCTCTATTTATAGGTAAATATCCCATAACTCAAAGCAAATGAAGGGTCAAATTTCATTTAAGAGAGAAAACATAGGTGCCATTTAAGTTTGAGGTTAAATGCTTCAATTTAATGGGGTATTTATTGCCAAAAATGTGGGTGGCCCTTTGAGAAAATAATTGATGAAAATAAATATTTAAATTCTAGAGAAAAACGAGAATTTTCATTTCAGGCAGTTTCGGTCGATCGGTTGTAGTCCGGTTGACACTGTATAGCCTTTAGTGCTTCTATCATGATTTCTTCTCCCGTTATCCAATTGAGGTAATTCAATGTGCGTTGGAAAGCTAGCTCAAAGAGCTACAATGTTTATTTAGATATTATTTTCCAAATCGGATGTTTCCTATGTCGAAAATGGGTCTCAAATGAGACTAAAAATCTGAAGTATATTTTAGTCATCCAATATTCATGTCTTGGTGCCATTAAGGTGTCTAGAATTATTTCGGGTTCTACGAAGTGTTAAACAACATGTCAAGAATCAGTGTACAAATAGTAAAGTTCAATCGATAAGGACCTTGCAACATGTACACTATAGTACACACTTTAGTTTACACTTTGCCACGTGTCATCACCATGTTGGACAGTTCAAATTTGAAATAGTTTTCCCATCCAATTGACACTTGACAACAATGCAAGTGTCAAACAAAGTGCCAAAAATCAGCGTACGAAAAGCAAAGTTCAATCGGTAAGGACCTTGCTACATGTATGCTATGGTGTACACTTTAGTTTTCACTTTACCACGTGATATTACCCTGTTGGACAGTTTAAATTTCAAATAGTTTTCTCATCCAATCAATGCTTGACAACAATTCAAGTGTCAAACAACGTGTCCAAAATCAATATACAAATAGAAAAGATCAATCGGTAAGAATCTTGTGATATGTACACTATGGCGTACACTTTAGTTTACACTTTGCCACAAACCATAGTGATGGCAATTTGTCCTGCCCCGCCCCGTCGGGTCCCTGCCACAATGGGTTGATGGGGCAGGGAGAGGTGGGGTGCTACCCCATCTCGGGTCACGGGGCGGGGTTGCCTCGCCCCGGACCCGCCCCGTAAAAAAAATGAGAGAAAGTATTACACAAACACTTACCCTAAGGTATTACACAAACACAATATGCACTATGCAGCTGGCAAACAAAGCCAAATGAACCAAAGGCAAAAATCCCCACTTCCCCAATCCCCATTTCCCCACAAACAATTGCCCTAATTTTTCAGTTTCCTTGTTCGACTTGTATTTTCAAGTGCACAAGATATACTTTTGGTGGGGAGAAAAAGAGGTATCTTCTATGATTCTATCGATTGATCTTTAAAGATTTCGTCTTGGATACATGATTGGTGGGCTGTTTGCTAGTGTGGGATTTTAATTGTTATTTGTTTGAAGGTTAAGATTTTACATGTTATCTATTTTGTATTTGCCTTCTTCAAAGTTAAAGGCTCCAAAGTTCTCTCGACTATCGATTTTTTTAACTTTCGCTACTTCTGAAGTTTTGGAATCCGATGTTAACATTGCTAGTTTACTTTTACATCTCATTTGTTACTTTGTTCAAGGTACTAAAATAAATTAGCTAGAATTCACTGCATCGCACAGCATATTATTTTACATGCTGACTATTGTGGCTGGAACGATAAATTTTGTTGTTATACGAGGTAAAGATAGTGGGATAACGGGGTTGTGGATGAATAATGTTTTATAAAGACATCATATTTCCTTAACAAGTTTGTACAATTGCTAGATGAATCTGTGGTATTTGACAATGGCTTAGCCTTAGCTAGTTGTTGAAAGCGATTGTCATATTTGATATTTCCTTGACGAGTTTGTGTAAGTGATTCTAGTTTATAGAAAATCCAGACTATTAGCTAACCTCTGGAAAAATAAGAAAATTAATATATAGTTTATAATATGTTGTGTGGAACTTCATTAATGATTCGTCAATGACTTAATATTGAATAAACTCCAAAATCTGTGCATACTCCCACTGCCAGTCCGGTTGGTAAGAACCAGTGTTTTCTATTTGCAAATTGTAAGTTATTTAGTTATTTATCATTTACTTTATTTTTATTTTTGTGGGTTGGGCTGGTTCAGTTGAAGCTCGTAAAGGAAATTAGTGTATCTAAGTACCAGAACTCTATCTAGTTTAGACATCACTCTCAACCATGCAAACACGATCCAGTTTCTTATTCATGTTTGCTTGTGTTGAATTTCATTTCTCCCTTGTCACGATTTTAGATAATTTCATTTGTAGCCTCAATTATGTCTTTTCTTGTGCAATCATATATTTGAGTTTCTTTTGTACAAGCCAATGATGCTTTTTCATGTATATGAATATATTCTAGATGATCTCATTGTACCACCATCACAGCCTTTTGTTCATTCCAATACTAAGTTAAACAAACTTGTACCTACAACCCTATATTTCCTTTTCTCCATCTGACTGATTTAAGATTCAATGGGAAATAGGTTCTTTGCATCGCAAAAAGTATGTTTCTTTAACACGTGGAATTGTTTCTTCCTTATTCTATCTTCTACATGTCTGAATGCTTTTTTATATATATGAATAAATTCTTGATGATCTCATTATACCACCATCACAACCTTTTGTACAAACCAAGGTTTTTTTGCCTGACATTGTGCATTATACTGAACTTACTTATTCACTAATTTATGAAACCCACAAGTTTATGGTAATTCAGAGATTCTGCAATAAATTTTCGAACTGGGGTAATAACTAATTAGTTTTCTGCTTTTATGTCCATCCTAATCGAATTAAATCATAATTTATTATTGTTCAGCTATGTCCCCAAGTGACATTAAGAAGAAGAAGAAGTGGTGGAACTTTCGGAATAAGCATTAGAAGTAATTAATCTTTTGAAACTAATACTCAAGAAAGTATTTAGTTTCCATTTCTTTTAACTCTGTATCATCTTCTTTAGCTGATATTAAGTAGATAGACTTCTATAAACATATAATAGAAAGTTAACTTTGCAAGACTAAGAAACATAGGTGTCCATTTTATTTAAGATTGATATCCTTGGCAAGTTAAATATTTTCTTAACCTAGAAATTATTGTTTGTGAAAGATGAAAAATTATTCTTGTTTAGGAAACATAGCAAATGAGATTATTTGTAAATCATGACATTATGCTCATTACTATTTGTTATTTGAACAGATGTTTGGCCTAAGTAGTGCTGGAAGTATTGGATTAGGACCAATACGTGAGGAAGATAGCCCGACCAATGTACCGGAGAGCAATGTCGCGCAAGAAGGTCCAATTGAACTATTACCAAATGCGGATGAAAGGACAATAAACCTAAGTGACGAGGAGCGTGATATTGGAGAAATATCATTTAGAAAGAGGAAATTGACTTCAACTGTGTGGGAGCACTACAAAAGACAGAAAATTGGTGAGAAATGGAAGCCTATATGCAATCATCGCAAGAAACAGTTAGGGGGTGAAACAAAAAATGGTACAAAGCATTTGCAAGATCATTTGAAGAGATGTGTACTCCGTTATAAGGATAATACTCACCAAGCAACATTAAATTTCAAAAAGGATGCTATGAGTGGCAAGGTCACAATGGGTACTTACTCTTTCGATCCAGATAAGTGTAGATATAGTCTTTCGAAAATGGTGATTTTGCATGAGTGTCCTTTGTCTATGGTTAATCACATTGGATTTTGAGAGTTCTTGCATGACCTACAACCATTGTTTAAGGTCCCTTCTCGCAACACTTTGAAGAGCGACATTTTGAAAATCTATGAACATGAGAGAGCCAAAAATATGATTGCACTTGAGAAGATCGAGAGTAGAATTTCGATCACTACCGACATGTGGACCTCTTCTAATCAAAAGAGAAGATTCATGGTTATCACTACTCATTTCATAGATGATGCATGGAAATTATAGAGTCGAATCATGAGGTATAGTAAAACATTACATTTACTTGTTCTCATAATTTACCAAAATGATATTCTTTTAGTTGATTTCATTTGTTCTTGAATGAACTCAGGTTTATATATGTGTCGTGCCCACACACTGCTGATGTGCTTTCAGAGACTCTATTAAGCAGCTTGATGGATTGGAATATTGATCGTAAGTTACTAATTTTGATGGTAGATAATTGCACCACAAATGATGCAATGATCAGTATTGTGTTAAGTCAACTTTGTACTCGTTCTCTTCTACTGAATGGTGAATTTTTTCATATGAGGTGTTGAGCACATATATTAAATCTTATTGTGAAGGATGGGTTGGACATTATTAGTGGTAGTTTTGAGAAAATTCGTGATAGTGTTGCTTATTGGACAGCCACGCCAAAAAGATCTAAAAAATTTGAGCTCTTTGTACATCAGTTAAAAATTGATTGTGAGAAAAAATTGGTGCTTGATTGTAAAACAAGGTGGAATTCGACATATTTGATGCTTAGTACTACTTTGATTTATAAGGATGCTTTTCAGCGTTTGAAATAGAGGGAGTCACGATATAAATGTTTCCCTAGTGATGGTGATTGGGATTTAGCAAAAGAAATATGTGAGAAGTTAAAGATTTTCTTTGAGGTTACTGAATTGTTTTCAGGAACAATGTATTCAACTGCTAATCTCTTCTTTACAAATGTTTGTGAAATCGAACTGTCGTTGTATGAGTGGCTTGAATCTCTTTATGTGGAAGTTCAAATGATGGCAACCAGTATGATGGAAAAGTTTAATAAGTATTGGAGCGATATTCATGGAGTTTTGGCTTTAGCAGCAGTGTTGGATCCGAGGTATAAGATGATGTTAGTTAAGTTTTATTATCCTCGTATTTTTAATCACAATGCTGCAAGTGAAATTGACAAAATATATCAAGTTTGTGGCAAGTTGGTGCACGATTATCAGAAAAAGAATGATTCAAGTGAGTCTTTAGCTCAGTCTTCTACTTCTTCTTGTCAAATCGAGACGTCCAGTGCTAATAATAAAACAGATCGCATGGCGAAATTTTATAAATTTGTTTCTAATGTTGAAGCTCCTAGTAGTGTGAAAACCGAGCTTGATACTTTTTTGGATGAGCCTATATTGCCTCGGTCGGATGATTTTGATATATTGACATGGTGGAAAGTGAATTCATTCAAATATCCGACTTTATCTCGAATTGTAAAAGATATTTTGGCCATCCCGGTATCTACTGTGGCATCTGAATCTGCTTTCAGTACTAGTGGTAGATTTGTTAGTCCACACAGAAATAGACTTCACCCCAAAACTTTGGAGGCTTTAATGTGTGCTCAAGATTTGTTGTGGGCCGATATTCACGGTACGATGTATATAAACATTTGCTTTTTATATTGTTTCTTTTATGAATTTTCTTATTACTAATTATTTTATTTTATTAATAGCGAATTCTGTGCCATCTGCATGTTTTGGAAGTTGCTCCAAGATGAATGATGAGGATGTTGATGAGGAGGTAATTTTATTTATTACATAATTTAAATTTTAATCATCGTTGTTACGAATTTATGATGATATTGAGTATAATATTTCCTTCGTTTTTCAGGATCCATCTTCTACAATCTATGAACCTGCGGGGCGGGGCACGGGGCGAGGCGAGGTATGTTCGGGGCTGGTTCGGGGTGGGGCGCCATCACTAACATAACATTACCCTGTTGCACAGTTTAAATTTCAATTAGTTTTCCCATCCAATTGACACTTGACAATAATGCAAGTGTCAAACAACGTGTCATAAATCATTGTACAAATAAAAAAGTTCAATCGGAAAGGACGTCGCAACATGTACACTATGGTGTACACTTTAGTTTACACATTGCCACGAGACATTACCCTATTGGACAGTTTAAATTTTAAAAAGTTTTCACATCCAATTGACATTTGACAACAATCCAAGTGTCAAGCAACGTGTTAAAAATCAGTGTACAAATAGCAAAGTTCAATCGGTGTGAACTTTGCTACATGTACACTATGGTGTACACTTTAGTTTACACTTTGCCACGGACATTACCTTGTTGGACAGTTTAAATTTTAAATGGTTTTCCCATCCAATTGATACTTGACAACAATGAAAGTGTCAAAAATCAGTTTGTAAATAGCAAAGTTCAATCGGTCAGAACCATGCTACATGTACACTATGGTGTTCACTTTAGTTGACACTTTGCCACGTGATATTACTCTATTGGACAGTTTAAATTTAAAACAATTTTCCCATCCAATTGACTTTTGACAACAATGCAAGTGTCAAACAATGTATCGAAAATTAGTGTACAAATAGCAAAGTTCAGTAGGTTAGGACCTTGCCACATGTACCTTATGGTGTACACTTTAGTTTACACTTTACTACGTGACATTACCCTATTGGACAGTTTAAATTTCAAATACTTTTCCCATCCAATTGATTCTTAACAACAACGAAAGTGTCAAACAACGTATCAAAAATTAGTGTACAAATAGCAAAGTTCAATAGGTTAGGACCTTGCCACATGTACCTTATGGTGTACACTTTAGTTTACACTTCACCACGAAACATCACCCTATTGGACAGTTTAAATTTCAAACAATTTTTACATCCAATTGACTATCGACAAGTGTCAAACAACTTGCCAAAAATCAGTGTAAAAATAGCAAAGTTCAATAGGTAAAGACCTTGCCACATGTACACTATGCTGTACACATCAGTTTACACTTTGCCAAGTGACAATACCCAGTTGGACAATTTTAATTTCAAAAAGTTTTCCCATCCAACTGACACTTGACAACAATGCAAGCATCAAACAATGTGTCGAAAATCAGTGTACGAATAGCAAAGTTCAATCGGTAAGGACCTCGCTACATGTATGCTATGGGGTACACTTTAGTTTACACTTTGCCACGTGACATTACCCTGTGGGATAGTTTAAATTTCAAACAATTTTCCCATCTAATTGATGCTTGACAACAATGCAAGTGTCAAACAACGTGTCCAAAATCAGTGTACAAATAGCAAAGATCAATCGGTAAAAACCTTACGACACATACACTATGGTGTACACTTTAGTTTATACATTGCCACGTGACATTACACTGTTGGACAGTTTAAACTTTAAATGTTTTTCCCATCCAACTGACACTTGACAACAATCCAAGTGTCAAAAAATGTATCAAAATTCAGTGTACAAATAGTAAAGTTCATTTGGTAAGAACCTTGATACATGTACACTATGGTTACACTTTAGTTTTCACATTGTCACGTGACATTACCCTATTGGACAGTTCAAATTTCAAACAATTTTCCCGTCCAATTGACACTTGACAACAATCCAAGTGTCAAGCAACTTGTCAAAAATCATTGCACAAATAGGAAAGTTCAATCGGTGTGAACTTCGCTACATGTACACTATGTTGTACACTTTAGTTGACACTTTGCCATGTGACATTGCATTATTGAACAGTATAAATTTTAAATGGTTTTCCCATCCAATTGACACTTGACAACAATGCAAGTGTCAAAAATGTGTCAAAGTCAGTGTGTAAATAGCAAAGTTCAATAGGTCAGAACCTTACTACATGTACATTATTGTGTTCACTTTAGTTTACACTTTGTCACGTGACATTACTCTATTGGACAGTTTAAATTTCAAACAATTTTCCCATCCAATGGACACTTGACAACAATGCAAGGGCCAAACAACGTATCAAAAATTAGTGTTCAAATAGCAATGTCCAATAGGTTAGGACCTTATCACATGTACCTTATGGTGTATATTTTAGTTTACGCTTTGCCACGAGACATTACCCTATTGGACAGTTTAAATTTCAAACTGTTTTCGCATCCAATTGACACTTGACAACAATGCAAGTGTCAAACAACGTGCCGAAAATATGTGTAAAAATAGCAAAGTTCAATAGGTAAGGATCTTGCCACATGTACACTATGGTGTACACTTCAGTTTACACTTTCCACGTGACAATACCCAGTTGAACGGTTTAAATTTCAAATAGTTTTCCCATCCAACTGACACTTGACAACAATGCAAGCATCAAACAATGTGCTGAAAGTCAGTGTACGAATAGCAAAGTTCAATCGGTGAGGACCTCACTACATGTATGCTATGAGGTACACTTTAGTTTACACTTTACCACGTGACATTACCCTGATGGACAGTTTAAATTTCAGACAATTTTCTCATCCAATTGATGCTTGACAAAAAAGCAAGTGTCGAACAACGTGTCCAAAATTAGTGTACAAATAGCAAAGATCAGTCGGTTAGAACCTTGCGACATGTACACTATGGTGTACACTTTAGTTTACACTTTGCCACGTGACATTACCCTATTGCAAAGTTTAAATTTCAATTAATTTTCCCATCAATTGACACTTGACAACAATGCAAGTGTTAAACAACGTGTCATAAATTAGTGTACAAATAGAAAATTTCAATCCATAAGGATCTTGCTACATTTACATTGTGGTGTACACAATAGTTTACACTTTGCCACATGACATTACGTTGTTGGACCGTTTAAATTTCAAATAGTTTTCCCATCCAATTGACACTTGACAACAATGCAAGTGTCGAGCAACGTGACAAAAATCAGTGTACAAATAGCAAAGTTCAATCGGTAAGGACTTTGTTACATGTACATTGTGGTGTACACTTTAGTTTACACTTTGCCATGTGAAATTACCCTAATGGACAGCTTAAATTTCAAAAAAATTTCCCATTCAATTGACACTTGACAACAATGCAAGTGTCAAACAACCTGTCGATAATCAGTGTACAGATAGTAAAGTTCAATCGATAAGGACCTTACCACATGTACACTATGGTGTACACTTTAGTTTACACTTTGCCATGTGACATTACCCTGTTGGACATTTTAAATTTCAAACCGTTCTCCCATTGAATTAACACTTGACAACAATGCAAGTATTAAACAACGTGTCGAAAATCAGTGTACAAATAGCATAGTTCAATCGGTAATGACGTTATAACATGTACACTATGGGGTACACTTTAGTTTATACTTTGCTATGAGACATTACCCTATTGGGCAGTTTAAATTTGAAACAATTTTCACATCCAATTGACACTTTACAACAATGGAAGTGTCAAAAATCAGTGTACAAATAGCAAAGTTCAATCGGTAAGAACCCTGCTACGTGTACACTATGGTGTACACTTTAGGTTTCACTTTGTCACATGACATTACCCTGTTGGACAGTTTAAATTTCAAGCAATTTTCCCATCCAACCGATGTTTTACAACAATGCAAGTGTCAAACAACGTGTCAAAAATCAATGTATTAATAGCAAAGTTCAATCGGTAAGAACCTTGCTACATGTACACTATGGTGTACACTTTTGTTTACACTTTGCCATGTGACATTACCCTGTTAGACAGTTTAAATTTTAAATGGTTTTCCCATCCAACTAACACTTGACAACAATGCAAGTGTCAAAAAACGTGTCAAAAATCCGTGTACAAATAGCAAAGTTCAATCGGTAAGAACATTGCTACATGTACACTATGGTGTACACTTTAGTTTTCACTTTGTCACGTGACATTACCTTGTTGGACAATTTAAATTTCAAACAATTTTCCCATCCAACTAACGCTTTACAACAATGCAAGTGTCAAACAACGTGTCAAAAATCAATGTACAAATTGCAAAGTTCAATCGGTAAGGACCTCGCTACATGTACACTATGGTGTACACTTTAGTTTACACTTTGTCACGTGACATTACCCTGTTGGACAGTTTAAATTTTAAATGGTTTTCCCATCCAACTGACACTTGACAACAATGCAAGTGTCAAAAAACGTGTCAAAAATCCGTGTACAAATAGCAAAGTTCAATCGGTAAGAACATTGCTACATGTGCACTATGGTGTACACTTTAGTTTACACTTTGTCACGTGACAATACCCTGTTGGACAGTCTAAATTTCTAATAGTTTTCCCATCCAATTGACACTTGACAACAATACAAGTGTCAAACAATGTGTTAAACTTCGATGTACAAATAGCAAAGTTCAATCGACAATGACCTTGCTACATGTACACCATGATGTACACTTTAGTTTACACTTCGCCACGTGTCATTATGCTATTGGACTGTTTAAATTTCAAATAGTTTTCCCACCCAATTGACACTTGACAACAATGCAAGCGTCAAACAACGTGTAAAAACTCAGTTTACAAACAGGAAAGATCAGTCGATAAGAACCTTGCGACATGTACACTATGGTGTACACTTCAATTTACACTTTGCCACATGTCATTACGCAATTGGACAGTTTAAATTTCAAATAGTTTTCCCATCCAATTGACACTTGACAACAATGCAAGCGTCAAACAATGTGCTAAAAATCAGTGTACGAATAGCAAAGTTCAATCGGTAAGTACCTTGTTACATGTACACCATGGTGTACACTTTAGTTTACACTTTGCCACCTATCATTACCCTGTTGAAGAGTTTAAATTTCAAACAATTTTCCCATCCAATTTACACTTGACAACAATGCAAGTGTCAAACAACGTGCCGAAAATCAGTGTCTCAATAGCAAAGTTCAATCAATAAGAACCTTGCTACATGTACACCATGGTGTACACATTGGTTTACACTTTGCCAGGTGATATTACCCTATTGGACAATTTAAATTTCAAATAGTTTTCCTATCCAATGGACACTTGAGAACAATGGATGTTTTTAACAACGTGTCGAAAATTAGTGTACAAATAGCAAAGTTCAATCAGTGAGAACCTTGCAACAAGTGCACTATGTTTTACACTTTAGTTTACACTTTGACACATGTCATTATCCTATTGGACAGTTTAAATTTCAAACAGTTTATCCATCCAATTGACACTTGACAACAATGCAAGCGTCAAAAAACGTATCAAAAATCAGTGTACAAATAGCAAAGTTCAATCAGTAAGAAACTTGCTACATGTAAACTATGGTGCAGACATTAATTTACACTTTACCATGTGGCATTACTCTGTTGGACAGTTTAAATTTCAAACAGTTTTCCCATCCAATTAACACTTGACAACAATGCAAGTGTCAAACAACATGTCGAAAATTAGTGTACAAATGGCAAAGTTCAATCGGAAAGGATCTGGTCACATGTACACTATGGTGTACACTTTACTTTGTACTTTGCCACGTGACATTACATAGTTGGATAGTTTAAATTTCAAACCGTTTTCTCATCCAATTGACACTTAACAACAATGCCAGTGTCAAACAATATGTTAAAAATCAGTGTACAAATAGCAAAGTTCAATCGGTAAGAACCTTCCTACATGTACACTATGATGTACACTTTAGTTTACACTTTGCCATGTGACAATACCATGTCGGACAGTTTAGATTTCAATCAGTTTTTTCATCCAATTGACGCTTGAAAACAATGCAAGTGTCAAACAACGTGTCAAAAATTAGTGTACAGATACCAGTTTTCCCATCCAATTGACACTTGACAACAATGCAACTATCAAACAACGTACTAAAAATCAGTTTACAAATAGCAAAGTTCAATCGGTATGGACCATGCTACATGTACACCATGGTGTACACTTTAGTTTACACTTTACCACATGACATTACACTATTGGACAGTTTAAATTTCAAACAGTTTTCCAATCCAATTCATACTTGTCAACAATGCAAGTGAGAAACGTGTCAAAAATTAGTGTACAAATAGCAAAGTTCAATCGGTAAGAACCTTGCTATATGTACACTATCGTGTACACTTCACTTTACACTTTATCATGTGACATTACCGTGTTGGACATTTTAAATTTCAAACAGTTTATCCAATTGACACTTGACAACAATGCAAGTGTCAAACAACGTGTCAAAAATTAGTGTACAAATAGCAAAGATCAATCGGTAAGAACCTTACGATATGTATACTATGGTGTACACTTTAGTTTACACTTTGCCACGTGACATTATCCTATTGAACAGCTTAAATTTCAAACATTTTTCCCATTCAATTGACACTTGACAACAATACAGGAGTCAAAAAACGTATCAAAAATTGGTTGAGTAGCAAAGTTCAATCGGTAAAGACCTTGCTACATGTACACTATGGTGTATACTTTAGTTTACACTTTCCCACGTGACATTACCCTATTGGAAAGTTTAAATTTTAAACAGTTTTCCCATCCAATTGACACTTGACAATAATGCAAGTGTCAAACAACGTGTGAAAAATCAGTATACAAATAGTAAAGATCAATCGATAAGCACCTTGCGACATTTACCCTATGGTGAACACTTTAGTTTACACATTGTCACGTGTCATTACCCTGTTGGATAGTTTAAATTACAAATATTTTTCCCATCCAATTAACACATGACAACAATGCAAGTGTGAAACAACATGTCAAAAATAAATGTACAAATAGCAAAGTTCAATCGGTAAGAACCTTGCTACTTGTACACTACGGTATACACTTTAGTTTTCACTTTGTCACGTGACATTACCCTATTGGATAGTTTAAATTTCAAGTAGTTTTCCCATCCAACTGAGACTTTGCAACAATGCAAGTGTCAAACAATTTGTTAAAAATCAATGTACAAATAGCTAAGTTGAATCGGTAAGAACTTTGCTACATGTATAATATGGTGAACACTTTGGTTTACACTTTTTCACGTGTCATTACCCTGTTGGATAGTTTAAATTTCAAATAGTTTTTCCATTCAATTGACACTTGACAACATTGCAAGCGTGAAATAATGTGTCAAAAATTAGTGTACAAATAGCAAAGTTCAATCGGTAAGAACCTTGCAACATAAACACTATGGTGTGCACTTTAGTTTACACTTTCCCACGTGACATTACTCTGTTGTACAGTCTAAATTTCAAACAATTTTCCCATCTAATTGACACTTGACAACAATGCAAGTGTCAAACAACGTGTCGAAAATCAGTGTAAAAATTGCAAAGTTTAATAGGTAAGGACCTTGCCACATGTACACTATGTTATACACTTTAGTTTATACTTTTCCACGAAACAATGCCGTGTTGCACAGTTTAAATTTCAAACCGTTTTCCCATCCAATCAACAATTGACAACAATGCAAGTGTCAAACAACACGTTAAACATCGGTATACAAAAAGCAAAGTTCAATCGGTAAGGACCTTGTTACATGTACACCATGGTGTACACTTTAGTTTACACTTTTTCTTTCTTCAGAGCCATTTCTTTTCCCGTCCCCCCGCCCCGGCATAGCGCTTCACTTCCGGTTCTGACATTACCCTGTTGGACAGTTTAAATTTCAAATAGTTTTCCCATCCAATTGACACTTGACAACAATGCAAGTGTCAAACAACAAGTGAAAAATCAGTGTACAAACAATAAAGATCAATCGGTTTACAAATAGCAAAGTTTTCCAATACAATTGAAAATTGACAATAATGCAAGTGTCAAACAACGTACCAAAAATCTGTTTACAAATAGCAAAGTTCAATCGGTATGGACCTTCCTACATGTACACCATGGACTACACTTTATTTTACACTGTGCCACGTGACATTACGCTGTTGGGTAGTTTAAATTTCTAACAGTTTTCCCATCCAATTGATACTGGACAATAATGCAAGTGTCTAACAACGTGTCAAAAATAAGTACACAAATAGCAAAGTTCAATCGGTAAGAACCTTGCTATATGTATACTATGGTGTACACTTTAGTTTACACTTTGCCACATGACATTATCCTATTGGACAGCTTAAATTTCAAAATTTTTCCCATTCAATTGACACTTGACAACAACACATGAGTCAAAAAATGTACCAAAAATTGGTTGAGTAGCAAAGTTCAATTGGTAAGGACCTTGCTACATGTACACTATGGTGTATACTTTAGTTTACACTTTGCCACGTGACATTACCCTGTTGGACAGTTTAAATTTCAAACAGTTTTCCCATCAAATTGACACTTGACAACAATGCAAGTGCCAAACAACGTGTGAAAAATTAGTGTACAAATAGTAAAGATCAATCGGTAAGCACCTTGCGACATTTACACTATGGTGAGCACTTTAGTTTACACATTGACACGTGTCATTACCCTTTTGGATAGTTTAAATTACAAACAGTTTTCCCATCCAAATAACACATGACAACAATGCGAGTGTGAAACAACATGTCAAAAATAAATGTACAAATAGCAAAGTTCAATCGGTAAGAACCTTGCTACTTGTACACTATGGTGTACACTTTAGTTTTCACTTTGTCACGGGACATTACCCTATTGGACAGTTTAAACTTCAAATAGTTTTCCCATCCAACTGAGACTTTACAAAAATGCAAGTGTCAAACAACGTGTTAAAAATCAATGTACAAATAGCTAAGTTGAATCGGTAAGAACTTTGCTGCATGTACACTGTGGTGAACCCTTTAGTTTACACTTTTTCACGTGTCATTACGCTGTTGAATAGTTTAAATTTCAAACAATTTTTCCATTCAATTGACACTTGACAACATTGCAAGCGTGAAACAATGTGTCAAAAATAAGTGTACAAATAGCAAAGTTCAATCGGTAAAAACCTTGCCACATAAATACTATGGTGTGCACTTTAGTTTACACTTTCCCACATGACATTACTCTATTGGACAGTTTAAATTTCAAACAATTTTCCCATCCAAATGACACTTGACAACAATGCAAGTGTCAAACAACGTGTCGAAAATCATTGTAAAAGTAGCAAAGTTTAATAGGTAAGGACCTTGCCACATGTACACTATGTTATACACTTTAGTGTATACTTTTCCACGAGACAATGCCCTGTTGCACAGTTTAAGTTTCAAACCGTTTTCCCATCCAATTAACACTTGACAACAATGCAAGTGTCAAACAACACATTAAACATCGGTGTACAAAAAGCAAAGTTCAATCGGTAAGGACCTTGTTACATGTACACCATGGTGTACACATTAGTTTACACTTTTTAACGTGACGTTACCCTGTTGGACAGTTTAAATTTCAAATAGTTTTCCCATCCAATTGACACTTGACAACAATTTAAGTGGCAAACAACAGGTGAAAAATTAGTGTACAAATAATAAATATCAATCGGTTTACAAATAGCAAGGTTTTCCTATCCAATTGAAAATTGACAACAATACAAGTGTCAAACAACGTGCCAAAAATCAGTTTACAAATAGCAAAGTTCAATCAGTATGGACCTTGCTACATGTACACCATGGGGTACACTTTAATTTACACTATGCCACGTGACATTACACTATTGGGCAGTTTAAATTTCAAACAGTTTTTTCATCCAATTGATACTGGACAATAATGCAAGTGTCTAACAACGTGTCAAAAATCAGTGTACAAATAGCAAAATTCAATCGGTAAGAACTTTGCTATAGGTATACTATGGAGTACACTTTAGTTTACACTTTTCCACGTGACATTACCCAGTTGGACAGTTTAAATTTCGAATAGTTTTTCCATCCAATTGGCACTTGACAACAACACAAGTGTCAAACAACGTGTCAAAAATCAGTGTACAAATAGCAAAGACCAATCGGTAAGAACCTTGCTATATGTACGCTATCGTGCATACTTCACTTTACACATTGTCACGTGACATTACCCTGTTGGACATTTTAAATTTCAGAAAATTTTTCCATCCAATTGACACTTGACAATAATGCAAGTGTCAAACAACGTGTCAGAAATTAGTGTACAAATAGCAAAGATCAATCAGTAAGAACCTTGCGATATGTACACTATGGGGTATACTTTAGTTTACACTTTGCCACGTGACATTATCCTATTGGACAGCTTTAATTTCAAAAAATTTTCCCATTCAATTGACACTTGACAACAATATAGGAGTCAAAAAACGTACCAAAAATCGGTTGAGTAGCAAAGTTCAATCGGCAAGGACCTTGCTACATGTACACTATGGTGTATATTTTAGTTTACACTTTGCCACATGACATTGCCCTGTTGGACAGTTTAAATTTCAAATAGTATTCCCATCTAATTGACACTTGATAATAATGCAAGTGCCAAACAACGTGTGAAAAATCAGTGTACAAACAGTATATATCAATCGGTAAGCACCTTGCGACATTTACACTATGGTGGACACTTTAGTTTACACATTATCATGTGTCATTACTCGGATGGATAGTTTAAATTACAAACAGTTTTTCCATCCAATTAACACATGACAACAATGCAAGTGTGAAAAAACATGTCAAAAATAAATGTACAAATAGCAAAGTTCAATCGGTACGAACCTTGCTACTTGTACACTATGGTGTACACTTTAGTTTTCACTTTGTCAGGTGACATTACCCTATTGGACAGTTTAAATTTCAAATAGTTTTCCCATCCAACTGAGATTTCACAACAATGCAAGTGTCAAACAACGTGTTAAAAATCAATGTACAAATTGCTAAGTTGAATCGGTAAGAACTTTGCTACATGTACACTGTGGTGAACACTTTAGTTTACACTTTTTCACGTGTCATTACCCTGTTGGATAGTTCAAATTTCAAACAATTTTTCATTCAATTGACACTTAACATTGCAAGCGTGAAACAATGTGTCAAAAATCAGTGTACAAATAGCAAAGTTCAATCGGTAAGAACCTTGCCACATAAACACTATGATGTTCATTTTAGTTTACACTTTCCCACGTGACATTACTCTATTGGACAGTTTAAATTTCAAACAATTTTCCCATCCAATTGACACTTGACAACAATACAAGTGTCAAACAACATGTCAAAAATCAGTGTAAAAATAGCAAAGTTTAATAGGTAAGGACCTTGCCACACGTACACTATATTATACACTTTAGTTTACACTTTTCCACGAGACAATGCCCTGTTGCACAGTTTAAATTTCAAACCGTTTTCCCATCCAATTAACACTGGACAACAATGCAAGTGTCAAACAACACGTTAAACATCGGTGTACAAAAAGCAAAGTTCAATCGATAAGGACCTTGTTACATGTACACCATGGTGTACACTTTAGCTTACACTTTGCCACGTGACATTACCCTGTTGGACAGTTTAAATTTCAAATAGTTTTCCCATCCAATTGACACCTGACAACAATGCAAGTGTCAAACAACAAGTGAAAAATTAGTGTACAAATAATAAAGATCAATCGGTTTACAAATAACAAAATTTTCCAATCCAATTGAAAATTGACAACAATGCAAGTGTCAAACAACGTGCTAAAAATCAGTTTACAAATAGCAAAGTTCAATCGGTATGGACCTTGCTACATGTACACTATGGAGTACACTTTATTTTACACTATGCCACTTGACATTACACTGTTGGGCAGTTTAAATTTCTAACAGTTTTCCCATCCAATTGATACTGGACAATAATGCAAGTGTCTAACAACGTGTCAAAAATCAGTGTACAAATAGCAAAGTTCACTCAGTAAAAACCTTGCTATATGTATACCACGGTGTACACTTTAGTTTATACTTTTCCACGTGACATTACCTAGTTGGACAGTTTAAATTTCAAATTGCTTTTCCATCCAATTGACACTTGACAACAACACAAGTGTCAAACAACGTGTCAAAAATTAGTGTACAAATAACGAAGATCAATCGGTAAGAACCTTACTATATGTACACTATCGTGTACACTTCACTTTACACTTTGTCAAGTGACATTATCCTGCGTGACAGTTAAATTTTAAACAGTTTTCCATCAAATTGACACTTGACAGCAATGCAGGTGTCTAAAATTTGTCAAATATCAGTTAAGTAGTAAAGTTCACTGGGTAAGGACCTTGCTACATGTACACTTCAGTTTACACTTTGCCACGTGACATTACCCTATTGGACAGTTTAAATTTCAAAAAATTTTCCCATCCAATTGACACTTGACAACATTGAAAGTGTCAAACAACGGGCGAAAAATCAATGTACAAATTGCTAAGTTGAATCGGTAAGAACTTTGCTACATGTACACTGTGGTGAACACTTTAGTTTACACTTTTTCATGTGTCATTACCCTGTTGGATAGTTCAAATTTCAAACAATTTTTCATTCAATTGACACTTAACATTGCAAGCGTGAAACAATGTGTCAAAAATCAGTGTACAAATAGCAAAGTTCAATCGGTAAGAACCTTGCCACATAAACACTATGATGTTCATTTTAGTTTACACTTTCCCACGTGACATTACTCTATTGGACAGTTTAAATTTCAAACAATTTTCCCATCCAATTGACACTTGACAACAATACAAGTGTCAAACAACATGTCAAAAATCAGTGTAAAAATAGCAAAGTTTAATAGGTAAGGACCTTGCCACACGTACACTATATTATACACTTTAGTTTACACTTTTCCACGAGACAATGCCCTGCTGCACAGTTTAAATTTCAAACCGTTTTCCCATCCAATTAACACTGGACAACAATGCAAGTGTCAAACAACACGTTAAACATCGGTGTACAAAAAGCAAAGTTCAGTCGATAAGGACCTTGTTACATGTACACCATGGTGTACACTTTAGCTTACACTTTGCCACGTGACATTACCCTGTTGGACAGTTTAAATTTCAAATAGTTTTCCCATCCAATTGACACCTGACAACAATGCAAGTGTCAAACAACAAGTGAAAAATTAGTGTACAAATCATAAAGATCAATCGGTTTACAAATAACAAAGTTTTCCAATCCAATTGAAAATTGACAACAATGCAAGTGTCAAACAACGTGCTAAAAATCAGTTTACAAATAGCAAAGTTCAATCGGTATGGACCTTGCTACATGTAGACCATGGAGTACACTTTATTTTACACTATGCCACTTGACATTACACTGTTGGGCAGTTTAAATTTCTAACAGTTTTCCCATCCAATTGATACTGGACAATAATGCAAGTGTCTAACAACGTGTCAAAAATCAGTGTACAACTAGCAAAGTTCACTCAGTAAAAACCTTGCTATATGTATACCATGGTGTACACTTTAGTTTATACTTTTCCACGTGACATTACCTAGTTGGACAGTTTAAATTTCAAATTGCTTTTCCATCCAATTGACACTTGACAACAACACAAGTGTCAAACAACGTGTCAAAAATTAGTGTACAAATAACGAAGATCAATCGGTAAGAACCTTACTATATGTACACTATCGTGTACACTTCACTTTACACTTTGTCAAGTGACATTATCCTGCGTGACAGTTAAATTTTAAACAGTTTTCCATCAAATTGACACTTGACAGCAATGCAGGTGTCTAAAATTTGTCAAATATCAGTTAAGTAGTAAAGTTCACTGGGTAAGGACCTTGCTACATGTACACTTCAGTTTACACTTTGCCACGTGACATTACCCTGTTGGACAGTTTAAATTTCAAAAAATTTTCCCATCCAATTGACACTTGACAACATTGAAAGTGTCAAACAACGGGTGAAAAATCTGTGTACAAATAGCAAAGATCAATTGGTTTACAAATATCAAAGTTTTCCCATCGAATTGACACTTGACAACAATGCAAGTGTCAAACAATGTGTCGATAATCAGGGTACAAATAGTAAAGTTCAATTGGTAAGGACCTTACCACATGTACAGTATGGTGCACAATTTTGTTTACACTTTGCCATATGACATCACCCTGTTGGACAGTCCATCCAATTAACGCTTGACAATAATGAAAGTGTCAAACGATGTACCAAAAATCAGTGTACGAATAGCAAAGTTCAATCGGTAAGGACCTTGCTACGTGTATGCTATGGTGTACACTTTAGTTTACACTTTGCCACCTGACATTACCTTGTCGAATAATTTAAATTTCAAATAGTTTTCTCATCCAATTGACGATTGAAAATAATGAAACTGTCAAACAATCTGTTCAAAATCAATGTGCAAATAGCGAAGATCAATCGATAAGAACCTTGCGACATGTATGTAGAACCCCAAATAATTCTAGACACCTTAGTGGCACTAAGACATGAATATTGGATGACTAAAGTATACTTCAGATTTTTAGTCTAATTTGAGATCCATTTTCGACATAGAAAACATTCTATTTGGAAAATGATAAAATAAAAGTTGTAGCTCTTTGAGTTACCTTTCCAACGTACTTTGAATTACCTCAATCGGATATCGAGGGAAGAAGTTATGATAGAAACACTGAAATCTATGCAGTGTCAACCGAACTACAACCGGTCGACCGAAACTGCCTGAAATGAAAATTCTCATTTTTCTCTAGAATTTAAAAATTTATTTTCATCAATTATTTTCTCAAAGGGCCACCCACGTTTTTGGCAATAAAAACCCCCACTAAATTGAAGCATTTAACCTCAAACTTAAATGACACCCATGTTTTCTCTCTTAAATGAAATTTGACCTTTCATTTGCTTTTAAGTTATAAGATATTTACCTGTAAATAGAGACCTCATTTCACTCATTTTTTTCTCACAACAAAAGCAAGAGCTTTTACATACTAAAGAAAGAGTTTCCAAGAGAGAAAAAAAGAGGGAGGAAAACTATTTTTCCTAGAAGTTTAAAAAGTGTTTTCAAGCATCAATTCTCAATGATTTTCAAACATCCAAGGAGTGCATTTCTTTCAATGTCCAAGTTTCATCGAAGTTTTCAATCCAAGTTTTCAAAGTTTCTAAAGCATCAATCAAGGTAGGTAGAGGTACAATGTGTTTAATCGTGTTAAGTCATAAGTTTCGGTTCATGTTAATGTTTTATGTCAAATGGTACTCCGGTACGGCATATCCCTCTATGTTAATGGTTGTATGTCAAATGGTACTCCGGTACGGCATACCCCTCTATGTTGAAGAAATGTTCGTATGTCAAATGGTGCCCTTGTGTAAGGCATACCCCTTCATGTCAAATGGTACCTCCAGGTACGGCATGTATGAAAAGTTATAAAGTTAATGTTTTGAAATGTATAGCTTGATCACGAATGCACCTATGACACCTGTTGAGTTTTTCAACTCACGGGTTCAATCCCATCTCTACAGATTGAAGGAATTCTACCTCGAGCATGGATGGAGTAGAAGATGGAGAGTGATGCAACAAGCCCATGAAAATCCGGTGAATAAGTGATTTGGATTTATTTTTATGAAATCTTTTCCAATGTTATTTCTTTAAAGTTTTGAATAACGCATAATGCGAGAACAAGTTATGTTTTCTTCAAATAAATTACATTTTGTTGTTTTGAAAAATAATTCAGTGTTTTTGGTTAAAGTATTTGAAGTATTGTTATTTAAATTATTATCCGAAGATGTAAGCTTCCACTAAAATGTAAATACTTGTTACTAAACCACCGGTTAATCTAAGTAAAATAAGTAGCGTTCCGGTCCACTAGGGGTCGGGGCGTTACAGAGTGGTATCAGAGTAAGGTTGGCCGGTTATGTAGACGAAGTATTTTTTTTTAAAAAAACAAAAGGAAAATGAAAAGTTTAAGGTATTCCATGGCATCGTGCATCCATCCATCAATCTCATCCTATGGCCCAGGTATGTTCATGTTTAAAGTTAATAATTATGTTTATGTTATGATGCTTTGATATGATTTAGAGATGTGTTATTTAAAGATATGTAATGGACTTGGGCAAAAGCTAAGAGCTTAAAGGGAATTGCATGATATGAAAGTTTAAATATTTGCATGTTTTCTTTAAGCAAAGAAAAAGTATGATGTATGTGAAAATGCAACAGATATGGCTCGTAGAACAGCTAGGGCATATAGAAAAGCATTGAACTGTAGAATTGTATTCATTCCTATGAAAATTATGTAACTGATCCGACCTGACCGCTTAACGAACATGTGTATGACATTTATGAGAGATGCATGATGACGGTTAATGCTGGAATGAAGATCACGCATATTGAGGCCATAAATAACCTCACACACTCCCTCCCACCTCAATGGGGAGATATGGGAGTCACGGTTAAAGATGAAATGTTAGAAGAAGAACCCGAGGATGATTTAGAAAATGATCCTAAGCCTGAGCCACAGGTTGAGATGGACATAGAGTCCGGATCTGAGGCGGAAGACTCCTCTGAAGATGAAGCTCCACCAAAGAAGATCCGTAGAACTTATAGAGATTAGATTTAATGGCACCCTATTCTTAGTGTGGAAGGACACATCGTGGCAAGTGCTTACAAGGGAAAAATGTCTATTTTTGATGTAGCAAGCCAGGACATATCATTAGGGATTGTCCCACACATACCCAAAAGAAGGATGATAACAACGACCAGAACCAGAAAGGGAAAGCACGAGTTTTTGTATTGACTCAACAAGATGCAGAGGAAAACTCTAATGTCATAGCAAGTACTCTACTGATAGCCAATACACCTGCTTATGTATTGTTTGATTCAGGAGCTACACACTCCTTTGCTTCAAACAACTTTTATGGTTAAATCTAGTATTGCCTGTGATAAGTCGAAAGGTACTTTAGAAGTTAGTATTCCTTCGGGCAACCCTTTGAATACTGATAGAATAGCCAAGTCAGTAAGTATCAAATTTGAGGGAAAACCAATGGAAGCGAACCTATACATGATAGAAATGAAGGATTTTGATGTAATACTAGGCATGGATTGGTTAGGTTGTAATTACGCCACCATCCGATGAAAGGAAATGGAAGTATCATTTCAGAAACTAGGAGAGGAACCATTTTCATTCCTTGGAATGAAGATAAAATCCCTTATTCGACTAGTATCGGCTTTACAAGCTGAGACGATGGTGAGAAAAGAAACATGTCAAGGATATCTTGTAAGTATCTTAGGCGGGAAACAAGATGTACCAGTAGTAGGAGAATTCGTAGATGTGTTTCCAGAGGATCTATATGGTATTCCACTCGATAGACAAGTGGAATTCACCATAGACCTAATTCCCAGGGCGGCACCAGTATCTAAGGCCCCATACCGAATGGCCCCAAAGGAACTACAAGAATTAAAGAAGCAGTTGCAAGAACTCCTAGATAAGCCTTCATACGACCAAGCGTATCTCCATGGGGTGCGCTGGTGTTATTTGTAAAGAAGAAAGATGAAAGCATGAGGATGTGCATCGATTATAGGGAGATAAATCGATTAACCATCAAGAATAAGCACCCACTCCCAAGGATCGAGGATCTATTAGATCAACTGAAAGGAGCTAAGGTATTTTCCAAGATCGACTTACGATCGGGATACCATCAATTGAAAGTAGAGACAAAGGATATACCTAAAACAGCTTTTAGAATTCGATATGGACACTACGAGTTTATGGTGATGCCGTTTGGGCTAAGCAATGCACCTGCAGTGTTCATGGACCTGATGAATCGAGTGTTTCATCAATACTTGGATAAGTTTGTCATAGTCTTCATCGATGACATTCTGATATATTCCAAGAGTAAGGAGCAACATGAAGAGCACTTGAGAATAGCGTTAGAGGTATTACGCAGGGAGAAGCTGTATCCTAAATTCAACAAGTGCGAGTTTTAGCTTGAACGAGTTGGATTTCTTGGACATGTAGTTACTACCCAAGGGATTGAAGTAGATCCAGCAAAAGTAGAAGCAGTAACCAACTGGAAAGCACCAACAAATGCTGGCGAAGTATGGAGTTTTCTAGGATTGGCTAGATATTATAGGAGATTCATAGAAGGATTCTCCAAAATAGCTGGACCAATGACGTAGCTTACAAGGAAGGGAGTAAAATTCCAATGGACGGAAAAATGCGAACAAAGTTTCCAAGAACTTAAGCAGAAGTTGATATCAGCACCTGTATTAACAATACCTGAAGGTACGGAAGGGTTTGTTATATACAGCAACGCATCCAAGCGAGGATTGGGATGTGTACTAATGCAGAATAGAAAAGTGATAGCCTATGCTTCAAGACAATTGAAGAAACATGAGCAGAACTACCCAATGCATGATTTAGAACTTGCAGCGGTAGTACATGCTTTGAAGATATGGCGACACTACTTGTATGGACGGAAGTGTGATATCTACACAGATCACAAAAGTCTCAAGTATTTCTTCACACAGAAGGAATTGAATATGTGACAAAGACGATGGTTGGAATTGGTGAACAATTACGACTGCACTATTAACTACCATCCGGGTAAGGCTAATGTTGTGTCCGGCGCTCTAAGTAGAAAATCAATGGGACAATTGACGTCACTACCCACCTCTTAAGTGGAGTTAGTCAAGGACTTGGAAAAGTTGCAGATCGAAGTGGTTACCACACCAGGACAAGTCACTGCTCGTCTAACAGCTTTAATAATTCGACCTACTCTTAGAGATCGAATTATAGAAGCACAAAATAAAGACTCATTTTTGCAGAAGATTAAGAATGAAGTTTGTATCGATAAGAAAAAGGACTTTGGAGTAGCTGAAAGTGCATGGGATGTCAACAGGTTAAGGCAGAACACCAAAAGCCAGCTGGATTGTTAAATCCACTAGATATACCTGAATGGAAATGGAAAAATATCACGATGGACTTTGTGGTTGGATTTCTGAAGTCAGCAAGAGGAAATAATGCTATATGGGTAGTAGTGGATCGACTAACGAAGTCTGCTCATTTTCTTCCAGTGAAAATGACATTCAATTTAGACCAATTGGCACAATTGTACATTAAAGAGGTTGTGAGATTACACGGTGTACCTGTATCCATTGTGTCTGACAAAGACCCAAGGTTCACGTCCAAAATTTAGAAAAGTGTACAAGAGCTATGGGAATGAAGCTGGACTTTAGTACAGCATATCACCCTCGGTCTGATGGTCAGTCTGAAAAGACCATCCAAACTTTGGAAGACATGCTGATAACATGTGTTTTGGATCTAGGAGGTAATTAGGAGTTATACTTACCTCTAGTAAAGTTCGCTTATAATAACAGTTTCCAAGCAACTATTGGAATGACACCATACAAAGCTCTCTATGGTAGAAGATGTAGATCCCCTGACCAGAAATAGTCGAAAGAACGATCGAGGTAATCGATAAGATCTGTGCAAGAATAAAGGCAGCACAGGATCGACAAAAGAGCTATGCAGATACAAGGAGGAAGGATTTAGAATTTCAAGTTGGGGATTAAATGTTTTTGAAAGTAGCACCGATGAAAGGTGTACTTAGATTTGGAAAGAAAAGCAAGCTACGACCCCAGTATATCGGACCTTTCGAGATACTTGATAGAGTCAGAAATGTGGCTTACTGACTAGCTTTGTCACCTGAATTATCGACAGTGCACAATGTGTTCTATATACCGATGATAAAGAAGTATGTACATGATCCTAATCATGTAGTGAGTTATCAAACCATGGAGGTACAGAAAGATTTATCGTACGAGGAACTACCGATCAAGATATTGGATCGAAAAGTGCATAAACTAAGGAGTAAAGAGATTTAGCTGGTTAAGATACAGTGGAATCATCACGGCGTAGAAGAAGCCACTTGGGAAAAAGAAGAAGAAGCCAAAGACAAGTATCCAACACTATTTACCCAATTAGAAGGTAAATTTCGAGGACGAAATTTCAATTAAAGTGTGGGGGATGTAGAACCCAAAATAATTCTAGACACCTTAGTGGTACTAAGACATGAATATTGGATGACTAAAGTATACTTAGGATTTTTAGTCTCATTTGAGACCCATTTTTGACATAGGAAACATTCGATTTGGAAAATGATATCTAAATAAAAGTTGTAGCTCTTTGAGTTAGCTTTCCAACGCACTTGAATTACCTCAATTGGATATCGAGAGAAGAAGTTATGATAGAAACACTGAAGGCTATGTAGTGTCAACCGGAGTACAACCGGTCGATCGAAACTGCCTGAAATGAAAATTCTCATTTTTCTCTGGAATTTAAATATTTATTTTCATCAATTATTTTCTCAAAGGGCCACCCATGTTTTTGTCAATAAAAACCCCACTAAATTGAAGCATTTAACCTCAAACTTAAATGACACCCATATTTCTTCTCTTAAATGAAAGCTTTAAATTATGGGATATTTACCTATAAATAGAGACCTCATTTCACTCATTTTTTCTCACACCAAAAGCAAGAGCTTTTACATACTAAAGAAAGAGTTTCCAAGAGAGAAAAAGAGAGGGAGGAAAACTATTTTTCCTAGAAGTTTGAGAAGTGTTTTCAAGCATCAATTCTCAACGATTTTCAAACATCCAAGGAGTACATTTCTTTCAACGTCCAAGTTTCATCGAAGTTTTCAATCCAAGTTTTCAAAGTTTCTAAAGCATCAATCAAGGTAGGTAGAGGTGCAATGTATTTAATCATGTTAAGTTATAAGTTTCGGTTCATGTTAATGTTTGTATGTCAAATGGTACTCCTGTACAGTATATCCCTCTTTGTTAATGGTTGTATGTCAAATGGTACTCCGGTACGGCATACCCCTTTATGTTGAAGAAATGTTCGTATGTCAAATGGTGCCCTCGAGTATGGCATACCCCTTCATATCAAATGGTGCCTCCGGGTACGGCATGTATGAAAAGTTATAAAGTTAATGTTTTGAAATGTATAGCTTGATCACGAATGTACCTATGACACCTATTGAGTTTTTCAACTCATGGGTTTAATCCCATCTCTACAGATTGAAGGAATTCTACCTCGGGCATGGATGGAAGAGAAGATGGAGAGTGATACAACGAGCCCATGGAAATCCTGTGAATATGTGATTTGGATTTATTTTTCTGAAATGTTTTCCAATGTTATTTCTTTAAAGTTTTGAATAACGCAGAATGCGAGAACAATTTATGTTTTCTTCAAATAAATTACATTTTGTTGTTTTGAAAAATGATTCAGTGTTTTTGTTTAAAGTATTTGAAGTATTGTTATTTAAATTATTATCCGAAGATGTATGCTTCGGCTAAAACGTATACACTTGTTGCTAAACCACCGGTTAAGCTAAGTAAAGTAAGTAGCGTTCCGGTCCACTAGGGGTCGAGGCATTACATGAAATTACCATGTTGAACAGCCTAAATTTCAAACAGTTTTCCCATCAAAATGACACTTGACAACAATGCAAGTGTCAAACAACGTGTCCAAAATCAGTGTACAAGAAAAAGTTCAATCAGTAAGAACCTTTCTGCATGTACACTATGGTGTACACTTTAGTTTACACCTTGCCCCGTGACATTACCCTCTTGGACAGTTTATGTCACACCCCCAAATTAATATTGATATCTATACACAACCTAGACATAGAATTTTACATATATATATTTTTTTCGAGTTTGTTAACTTCTAATCACCTGTGACACGATCATATAATATATCGAAACCCAAAATCATATCGCCATAATCCAACATATATACTCAGACCTTATAAACATGTCTACAGACCATTTCAAAAGTACACTATATAGGATTCCAAAATATAACCCTACGGATGGCAGCCTTCAAAATAGCCCTACAGGTCGTCATCCATGTACATCGAACTCTGGAATCCTGTAGGAGCTCCATAGCTAGCCATGCTCTCTATGTAGTTCCATGTTCACCTACAATGCAAGAACTATATAAGCCAATGCTTAGTAAGCAAAATCATGCATGTCCTGAACATGAGTAATAATGACATATGACACCATGCCATTTACTTTAAATATCATGATAAAAAGTATCATATTTCAATATTTGTCAAAGTCAACTAGAAATCATTTCACTTGAAATCTTTCATTTTATTGGGCCCTTGACCTACCTACTATGCACCGGATAGAGCTCTGCATAATATCATTATCAATAATCAAATGGCCAGTATGAAATCGACAACGACAAGTGGACCATCCTCTCTTGACCACTAGAGGCCCATCCCCTGACTACCCCTATGATCACCCAAGAAGTCTCCCACCCGGCAGCGTCAATAATCATAATATCACAAGGGCACAGTCAAGTGGTCCGCCCTCCCGTGATCACCAAAGGCCCATCTCCTGTCTACCTTTACAATCACCCAGGAAGTAACACCCGCAATGCCAAACATATCACATAAGCATGCCTCACATGCCTCGATGCCCTAGTAGTGGTCAATAAAACATTTATAAAGAAGCTCACTTTGAAATCATGATTCGCATGCAGGATTTTCAACCATGATCATATGTTGTGCATGCATATGAAAATGCTCATGAATGACATATTTAATGTAAATCGCTGTGTATAGGTTAAGAAACCTCATACTCAATGATCGTAACCACCATATGATGTGCTATAAGCCTCTTATCAAAGTTATGTAGATATCTCAACATTACTATGTCACATATACTAGGTTCTTGTATCGTAGTTGCAAATGGATTTTCACTTACCTTTCGCCTTTATGTGTGTAAGCTCCTATGGAGTGTGTATGAATTCCCTTTTTCGTTCAACGTCGAAACGTCGCCTGTATTATCATCTAATATTAAATACAATCCTCCATTTTCCACTACACAAAATCAGGCAGTTTTTCCCTTTGATTGTTTTCGGTTTCCATTTTATTATTATGATACCAACAGAATTCTAGGCCTTTAAAATCATTTCTACACTCCCTACTTACATATAAAAACGTTCATATTGATATATATAAGTTAAACACTAAGTATCATCCCAAAATCAAGGTATAAATCACTCAATCCAGCAATTCCTCATCTCTGTCCAGATTACTTTCTTTCAAATTCTTGCAATTAATTACCCCTATTTAGGCATCATAACATCATTAACAACAATCCAAATTAATCACAAACAAGTTCAGATGTTCAAGAAATCATAAACCCCTTAAGAAATAATAGAAACAAACCTCAAAACTGTGGAGTAACAAGGCTGTTCAGAAATTCCAGCTTCTTGTTTCTATTTCTCTTTGACTGTTTCACCCTCTTTTCACTTGGAATCACTTAGGGACGAGTTAAGGGAGTTAATATATTATCTAGGAGGTAAATGAGTGGTCTTTAAATGGTTGAAGTCGTGCATATTACTTAAGGATTAAGAAGATCATGGGCTGCAGCCACCTCAAGCAATCAAGGTGAGTCACTAAGCAGGAGCTCTCATCTTGGCTGCAATACTTGACTTTTCTACCATTATTTTTGTGTCCATTTATGATATTTAAGATATATATTCATCCTATATTAAGTCCTTGGGGATGAGACACGAAATTTATGCCTTAAGGTTGAAGCAATTATATATTAAAGTGAAAAGTCCCCTAGCATGAGCTGTCCAAGTAGGAGGTGGCTTCTTGCAGCCAACTTTGACTTCTCCCTTGCACCACATGGAGCCATATGTGACTTAGAAGAGTTATAAATATCTTTTGTAAAGTTCTAAGGACTTATAGGACGTGTTGGAGGCTTAAGGTTGAAGGAATTAGAGGTTAAAGTGGCAAGTCGTCACATGTTAAGTAGGTGTTGTCTCCTTTGATTAAATTCTGATTTTACATCTATCCTTGCAGGTATAAATCAAGTGTCATTGGTTTATTTTGATGTGCTTACAATCTATTTCACTTTCATTAAGATCCCAAAGTATTTTATAGATCTAATTCCTCAACTGTTCATTTAATTTCTTATCCGATTCTCAACCGATTTCAACAATTTGCACCTCAATATTTATAATGTCATATAAGACATATATTATTACGTTGTGATAATGTCACTTCATATCTCATGTCCCAAATATGTGAATTACCTATCTAGGGTTTAAGGTGACCTCGATTAGCCGAATGGAAAGCTTGAACCTTCGTTGATAAAAATTTTCGGCCTTTCAAATATTACATTACTTACCAAGCCAATCTCCAACATTTAGTTAATCTAACTTTCTATCATAGCTCAATATAAAATTCACCACCTAGATCGAAGAGTCGAAGGTTATTACCATTTAAAGATTTTAAAGCCTTGATGATCAAATGCATCATTTTAAGAGAAGGCAATCAAGAAATTGATACAAATGACAATGTAATTAGCATGGAATGCATGAATCATATTGGCCAAATGTAAAACGTAAAGTTCGGGGTATTACAGTTTAAATGTCAAACAGTTTTCCCATCCAATTGCCACTTGACAACAATGTAAGTGTCAAACAATGCGTCAAAAATCAGTGTACAAATAATAAAGTTCACTCAGTAAGAACCTTGCGACATGTACACTATGGTGTACAATTTAGTTTACACTTTGCCATGTGACATTGCCCTGTTGGATAGTTTAAATTTCAAACAGTTTTTCCATCCAATTGACACTTGACAACAATGCAAGTGTCGAACAACGTGACAAAAATTAGCATACAAATAGCAAAGATCAATTGGTTAGAACCTTGCGACATATACACTATGGTGAACAATTTGGTTTACAGTTTGGGACATCTCATTATCCTGTTGGATAGTTTAAATTTCAAACAGTTTTCCCATCCTTTTGACACTTGGCAACAATACAAGTGTCAAGCAACGTGTCAAAAATCAGTGTACAAATAGCAAAGTTCAATCGGTAAGAACTTTTCTAAATGTACACTATAGTGTACCTTTAATTTACACTTTGCCACTTTACATTACCCTATTGGATAGTTTAAATTTCAAATAGTTTTTCCATCCAATTGACACATGACACCATTTTAAGTGTCAAACAACCTGTCAAAAATCAGTGTACAACTAGCAAAGTTCCATCGGTAAGAATCTTGCTACATGTACACTATGGTGTACACTTTAGTTTACACTTTGTCACGTGACATTACTCTGTTGGACAATTTAAATTTCAAACAATTTTCCCATCCAATTGATGCTTGAGAATAATGCAAGTGTCAAACAACATGTCAAAAATCAGTGTACAAATAGGAAAGTTCTATCGGTAAGGCCCTTCCCTCATGTGCACTATGGTGTAAACTTTATTTTACATTTTGCTACGTTACATTACCCTATAGGACAATTTAAATTTGAACGATTTTCCCATCCAATTGCCACTTGACAACAGTGCAAGTGCTAAACAATGTGTCAAAAATCAGTGTACAAATAGTAAAGTTCAATCAGTAAGAACCTTGTGACATGTACACTATGGTGTACACTTTAGTTTACACTTTGCAGCGGGACACTAACCGGCTGAACAATTTAAATTTCAAACATTTTTCCCATCTAATTGACACTTGAAAACAATGCCAATGTCAAATAACGTGTCAAAAATCAGTGTACAAATAGCAAAGATCAATCAGTTAGAACCTTGTGACATATACACTATGGTGAACAACTTGGTTTACACTTTCCAATGTGTCATTACCCTGTTGGGCAGGTTAAATTTCAAACAATTTTCCCATCCAATTGACACTTGAAAACAATACAAGTGTGAAACGCCATGTAAAAAATTAGTGGACAAATAGCAAAGTTTAATCGATAAGAATCTTGCTACATGTACACTATGGTGTACACTTTAGTTTACACTTTGCCACATGACATTACTCTATTGGACAGTTTAAATTTCAAATAGTTTTCCCGTCCAATTGACACTTGACAATAATGCAAGTGTCTAATAATGTGTCAAAAATCAATGTACAAATAGCAAAGTTCAATAGGTAAGAAACTTGCTACATGTACACTATGGTGTACACTTTAGTTTACAATTTGTCATGTGAAATTACCCTATTGGACAGTTTAAATTTTAAGCAGTTTTCCCTTCCAATTGACACTTGACGACAATGCAAGTGTTAAACAACGTGTCAAAAATCAGTGTACAAATAGTAAAGTCCAATCGGTGAGGACCTTGCTACATGTTCACCTTAGTGTACACTTTAGTTTACACTTTGCAACGTGATATTACACTGTTGGATAGTTTAAATTTCAAGCAGTTTTTCCATCCAATTGATACTTGACCACAATGCAAGTGTCAAATAACGTATCAAAAATCAGTGTACAAATAGCAAAGTTCAATCGGTAAAAACTTTGCTACATGTACACTATGGTATACACTTTAGTTTACAATTTTCCATGTGACATTACCCTGTTGGACACTTTAAATTTCAAACCATTTTCCCATCGAATTAACAATTGATAACAGTGCAAGTGTTAAACAACGAGTCAAAAATCAGTGTACAAATAGTAAAGCTCAATATGTAAGGATCTTGCCACACGTACACTATGGTGTACACTTTAGTTTACACTTTACCACGTGCCATTACCCAGTTGGACAATTTAAATTTCAAAAAATTTTCCCATCCAATTGACACTTGACAACAGTGCAAGTATCAAACAACGTGTTAAAAATCAGTGTACAAATAGCAAAGTTCCATCGGTAAGAACCTTGCTGCATGTACAATATGGTATATACTTTACTTTACACCTTGTCACGTGGCATTACACCGCCAGACAGTTTCAATTTCAAACAGTTTTCCCATCCAATTGATGCTTGACAACAATGCAAGTGTCAAACAACGTGTCAAAAATCAATGTACAAATAGCAATGTTCCGTCGGTAAGAACCTTGCTACATCTATCAAATAGTTTTCCCATCCAATTGACACTTGACAACAATGCAGGTGTCAAACGACGTGTCAAAAATCAGGGTACAAATAAGAAAGTTCTATCGGTAAGAATCTTCCTTCATGTACACTATGGTGTAAACTTTAGTATACACTTTGCCATTTGAAATTACCCTGTTGGACTGTTTAAATTTTAAACAATTTTCCCATCCAATTAACACTTGACAACAATGCAAGCATCAAACAAAGTGTTAAAATTTAGTTACACTTAGACACATGTCATTACCCTGTTGGACAGTTTAAATTTCAAACAATTTTCCCGTCCAATTGACACCTGACAACAATACAAGTGTCAAACAACGCGTCAAAAATCAATGTACAAATAGTAAAGTTCAATCGCTAAGGACCTTGGTACATGTTTACCATGATGTACACTTTAGTTTACACTCTGCCACATGATATTACACTGTTGGATAGTTTAAATTTGAAGCATTTTTCCCATCGAATTGATACTTAACAAGAATGAAGGTGTCAAACAACTTGTCAAAATTCAGCTTACAAATGCAAAGTTGAATCGGTAAGAACCTTGCTGCATGTACACTGTGGAGTACATTTTAGTTGACACTTTACTACGTGACATTACCTTGTTTGGAAGTTTAAATTTCAAACAAATTTTCCATCCAATTGATACTTGACAACAATGCAAGTGTCAAACAACGTGTCAAAAATTAGTGTACAAATAGTGAAGTTCAATCGGTAAGGACTTTGCCACATGTACACTTTAGCGTACACTTTAGTTTATACTTTGCCACGTGACATTACCCTATTGGACAGTTTAAATTTCAAACCATTTCCCATCGAATTAACACTTGACAACAAAACATGTGTTAAACAACATGTCCAAAATCAATGTACAAATAGTAAAGTTCAATTGGTAACGACCTTGCCACATGTACACTATGGTATATACTTTAGTTTACACTTTGCCACGTGACGATACCCTGTTAGACAGTTTAAATTCCAAATAGTTTTCCCAACTAATTGACACTTGACAACAATGCAAGTGTCTAACAACGTGTTAAACATCGGTGTACAAATAGCAAAGTTCAATCGGTAAGGACCTTGCTAAACGTACACCATGGTGTACACTTTACTTTACACATTGCCACGTGACATTACACTATTGGACAGTTTAAGTTTCATATAGTTTTTCCATCCAATTGACACTTGACAACAATGCAAGCGTCAAACAGCGTGCCAAAAATCAGTGTACGAATAGCAAAAATCAATCGGTAAGAACCTTGCGATATGTACACTATGGTGTACACTTCAGTTTACACTTTGCCACATGACATTACCCTGTTGGACAGTTTAAATTTCAAATAGTTTTCCCATCCAATTGACTCTTGACAATAATGCAAGTGTCAAACAACATGTCAAAAATCAGTGTACAAATAGCAAAGTTCAAGCAGTAAGAACCTTTCTCCATGTACACTATGGTGTACACTTTAGTTTTCACTTTGTCACATGATATTGCTGGACAGTTTAAATTTCGAACAGTTTTCCCATCCAATTGAAGCTTGACAACAACGTAAGTGTCATACAACGTGTCAAAAATTAGTGTACAAATAGTAAAGTTCAATCGGTAAGAACATTGCAACATCTATCAAATCGTTTTCCCATCCAATTGACACTTGACAACAATGCAAGTGTTAAACAACTTGTCAAAAATCAGTGTACAAATTGCAAAGTTCAATCGGTAAGAACCTTGTGACATGTACACTATGGTGTACACTTTAGTGTACACTTTGTCACATGACATTACCCTGTTGGACAGTTTAATTTTCAAACAATTTTCCCATCCAATTGATGCTCGACAACAACGCAAGTGTCGAACAACGAGTGAAAATCAGTGTAGAAATGGCAAAGTCCAATCGATATGAACCTTGCTACAAGTACACCATGGTGTACACTTTAGTTTACACTTTATCACATGACATTACACTGTTGGACAGTTTAAATTTGAAGCAGTTTTCCTATCCAATTAATAATTGACAAAAATGCAAGTGTCAAACAACATGTCAAAAATCAATATACAAATCGCAAAGTTCAATCGGTAAGAACCTTGTGACATGTACAATTTGGTGTACACTTTAGTTTATACTTTGTCATGTGACATTACCCTTTTGGACAGTTTAAATTTCAAATAGTTTTCCTATCCTATTGACACTTGACAACAATGCAAGTGTTAAACAACATGCCTAAAATCACTGTACAAATAATAGAGTTCTATCGGTTTAAATCTCAAACAATTTCTCCATCCAATTGATGCTTGACAACAATGCAAGTGTCAAACAACGTGTTGAAAATCAAAGTACAAATAGTAAAGTTCAATCTGTAAGGACCTTTTCACATGTATACTATGGTGTACACTTTAGTTTACACTTTGCCACGTGACATTGTCATATTGGACAGTTTAAATTTCAAACAATTTTCCCATCAAATTAACACTTGACAACAATATGTGTGTCAAACAACGTGTCGAAAATCGTTTTACAAATAGCAAAGTTCGACAGGTAAGGACCTTGCCACATGTACACTATGGTGTACATTTTAGTTTACACTTTACCACGTGACAATACCTTGTTGGACAGTTTAAATTTCAATTAGTTTTTCCATCCAATTGACACTTGACAGCATTGCAATTGTTAAACAACGTGCCAAAAAACAGTGTACAAATAGCAAAGTACAATCCGTAAGGACTTTGCTACATGTACAATGTGGTTTACACTTTAGTTTACACTTTGCCACGTGACATTACCCGGTCGGATAGTTTAAATTTCAAATAGTTTTTCCAACCAATTGACACTTGACAACAATGCAAGTGTTATACAACGTGTCGAAAATCAGTGTACAAATAGTAAAGTTCAATCGGTAAGGGCCTTGCGACATGTACACTATGGTGTACACTTTAGTTTACACTTTGCCACGTGACATTACCATGTTGGACAATTTAAATTTCAAACCATTTTCCCATCGAATTAACACATGACAATAATGCAAGTGATAAACAACGTGTCGAAAATCAGTGTACAAATATTAAATTTCAATCGATAAGGACCTTGCCACATGTACACTATGTTGTACACTTTAGTTTACACTTAGCCACATGACATTACCCTGTTGGACAGTTTAAATTTCAAACCACTTTCCCATCAAATTAACACTTCACAACAATGCAAGTGTTAAGCAACGTGTTGAAAATCAATGAACAAATAGCAAAGTTCAATCGGTAAGAACCTTGCTATATGTAAACTATGATGTAGACTTTAGTTTACACTTTGCCACATGACATTACTCGATTGAACAGTTTAAATTTCAAATAGTTTTTCCATCCAATTGACACTTGACAACAATGCAAGTGTCAATTAACGTGTCAAAAATCAGTGTACAAATAGCAATGTTCAACCGGTAAGAACCTTGCTACATGTATCAAATAGTTTTTCCATCCAATTGACACTTAAAATCAATGCAAGTTTCAAACAACGTGTCAAAAATCAGTTTACGAATAGAAAAGTTCAATCAGTAAGGACCTTACTGCATGTACACTATGGCGTACACTTTAGATTTCACTTTGCCATGCGACATTACCCTATTGGGCAGCTCAAATTTCAAATGATTTTCCCATCCAATTGACACTTGACAACAATGCAAGTGTCAAACAACGTGTCAAAAATCAGTGTACAAATAACAAAGTTCAATCGATAAGAACCTGTCTACATGTACAATATGATGTAAACTTTAGTTTACACTTTGCCACGTGACATTACCCTTTTGGACAGTTTAAATGTCAAACAGTTTTCCCATCCAATGGAAACTTGACAAGAATGCAAGTGTTAAACAATGTGTCAAAAATCAGTGAACAAATAGCAAAGTTCAATCGGTAAGAAACTTGCTACATGTATACTATGGTGTACACTTTAGTTTACACTTTGTCATGTGACATTACCCTAATGGACGGTTTAAATGTTAAACAGTTTTCCCATCTAATTGATGCTTGACAACAATGTAAGTGTCAAACAACGTGTCAAATATCAGTGTAAAAATAGCAAAGTTTAATCGGTAAAACCTTGCTACATGTAACAAATAATTTTCCCATCCAATTGACACTTGGCAACATTCCAAGTGTCAAACAACGTGTCAAAAATCTGTGTACAAATTGTAAAGTTCTATCGGTAAGGACCTTCCCTCATGTACACTATGGTGTATATTATAGTATACACTGCCACGTGAAATTACCCTGTTGGACAGTTTAACTTTCGAACAGTTTTCCCATCCAGTTGACACTTGACAACATTGCAAGTGTCAAACAACGTGTTGAAAATCAGTGTACAAATAGCAAAGTTCAATCGGTAAGGACCTTCCTGCATGTTCACCATGGTGTACACTTTAGTTTACAATTTACCCTGTGACGTTACCCTTTTGGACAGTTTAACTTTCAAACAGTTTTCCCATCCAGTTGACACTTGACAACAATGCAAGTGTGAAACAACGTGTCAAAAATTAGTGTACAAATAGCAAAGTTCAATTGGTAAGGACCTTCCTGCATGTTCACCATGGTGTACACTTTAGTTTACAATTTACCCCTTGACATTACCTTGTTGGACAGTTTAAACTTTTAGCAGTTTTCCCATCCAATTGATACTTGACAACAATGCAAGTGTCAAACAATGTGGCAAAAATCAGTGTACAAATAGCAAAGTTCTATCAGTACGAACCTTGCTACATGTATCAAACATTTTTCCCATTCAATTGACACTTGACAACAATGCAAGTGTCAAACAATGAGTCAAAAATCAGTTTACAAATATCAAAATTCAATCAGTAAGGGCCTTACAACATGTACACTATGGTGTACACTTCTGTTTACACTTTGCCCCGTGACATTACCTTGTTGGACAGTTTAAATTTCAAACAGTTTTCCCATACTGTCGACACTTGACAACAATGCAAGTGTCAAACAACATATCAAAAATTAGTGTACAAAATAGGAAAGTTCAATAGGTAAGAACCTTGCTATATGTACCAAACAGTTTTCCTATCCAATTGACACATGACAACAATGCAAGCGTCAAACAACGTGTCAAAAATCAGTTTATAAATGGAAAATTTCAATCGGTAAGGACCTTACTACATGTACACTATGGCGTACACTTTAGTTTACATTTTGCCATATGACATTAGCCGATTGGACAGTTTAAATTTCAAACAGTTTTCCCATACTATTGACACTTGACAACAATGCAAGTGTAAAAAAACGTGTTAAAAATCAATGTACAAATAGAAAAGTTCAATCGGTAAGAACCTTGCTACATATACACTATGGTGTACACTTTAGTTTACACTTTGCCATGTGACATTACTCTATTGGACAGTTTAAATATCGAACAGTTTTTCCATCAAATTGACAACTGACAACAATAGAAGTGTCAAACAACGAGTCCAAAATTAGTGTACAAATAGCAAAGTTCAATTGGTAAAAACCTTGCTGCATGTATCAAATAGTTTTCCTGTCCAATTGACACTTGAAAACAATGCAAGTGTCAAACAACAGGTCAAAAATTAGTTGACAAATAGGAAAGTTCAATCGATAAGGACCTTACGACATATACACTATGGCGTACACTTTAGTTTTCACTATGCCTCGTGATATTATCCAGTTGGACAGCGTAAATTTCAAATAGTATTCCCATCCAATTGACACTTGACAACAATGCAAGTGTTAAACAACATGTCAAAAATCAGTGTACAAATAACAAAGTTCAATCGGTTAGAACCTTTCTACGTGTACACTGTGGTGTACACTTTAGTTTACACTTTGCCATGGGACTTTACCCTGTTGGATAGTTTAAATGTCAAACAGTTTTTCAATCTAATTGATACTTGACAACAATGCAAGTGTCAAACAACGTGTCAAAAATCAAGGTACAAATAGCAAAGTTCAATAGGCAAGAACCTTGCTACATATACGTTATGGTGTATACTTTAGTTTACACTTTGCCACGTGACATTACCCTGTTGGACAGTTTAAATTTCAAATAGTTTTCCCATCCAATTGACACTTGACAACAATGCAAGTGTCAAATAATGTGTCAAAAATTAGTGTAGAAATATCAAAGTTCAATCGTTAAGAACCTTGCTACATGTACACTATGGTGTGCTCTTTGGCTTGCACGTTGCCACGTGACATTGCCCTATTGGCCAGTTTGAATTTCAAATAGTTTTTCCATCCAATTGACACTTGACTTCAATTCAAGTGTCAAACAATGTGTCAAAAATCAGTGTACAAAAAGCAATGTTCAGTCGATGAGAACTTTGCTACATGTACACTATGGTGTACACTTTAGTTTACACTTCGTCACGTGACATTACCCTGTTGGACAGTTTAACTTTCAAATCATTTTCCATCCAATTGATGCTTGACAACAATGCACGAGTCAAACAACGTGCCAAAAATCAGTGTACAAATAGCAAAGTTCATTCGGTGAGGACTTTGCTACATTTACACTATGACGTACACTTTAGTTCACACTTTGCCACGTGACATTACCCTTTTTGACAGTTTAAATTTCAAATAGTTTTCCCATCCAATTGACACTTGACAACAATGTAAGCATCAAAAGACGTGCTAAAAATTAGTGTACGAATAGCAAAGTTCTATTGGTAAGAACGTTGCTACGTATACACTATGGTGTACTTTAGTTTACACTTTGCCATGTGACATTACTCTATTGGACAGTTCAAATTTCAAATAGTTTTCCCATCCAATTGGCAACTGACAGCAATGCAAGTGTCAAACACCGAGTCAAAAATCAGTGTACAAATAGCAAAGTTCGATCGGTAAGAACCTTGCTACATGTATCAAATTGTTTTCCCATCCAATTGACACTTGATAATAGTGCAAGTGTCAAAAATTAGTTTACAAATAGCATAGTTCAATCGGTAAGGACCTTACTACATGTACACTATGACGTACACTGTAGTTTTCACTTCGCCACGTGACATTACCCTGTTGGTAGCCTAAATTTCAAATAGTTTTCCCACCCAGTTGACACTTGACGACAATGCAAGTGTCAAACAACGTGTTAAAAATCAGGGTACAAATAGCAAAGTTTAATCGATAAGAACCTTGCTATATGTATCAAACAGTTTTCCCATCCAATTGACACTTGACAACATTGTAAGTGTCAAACAACGTGTCGAAAATTAGTGTAGAAATTGTAAAGTTCTATCGATAAGGACCTTCCCTCATGTACACTATGGTGTACACTATAGTATGCACTTTGCCACGTTAAATTACCCTGTTGGACAGTTTAAATTTCAAACAGTTTTTCCATCCAATTGACACTTGACAACAATGCAAGTGTCAAACAACGTGTCTAAAATTAGTGTACAAATAGCAAAGTTCAATCGATAATGACCTTGCTACATGTTCACCATGGTGTACACTTTAGTTTACACTTTTCCACGTAACAGTAAACTATTGGACAGTTTAAATTTCAAATAGTTTTCCCATCCAGTTGACACTTGACAACAATGCAAGTGTCAAACAACGAGTCAAAAATCAGTGTACAAATAACAAAGCTCAATCGATAAGAACCTTGCTACATGTACACTACGGTGTATACTTTAGTTTACACTTTGTCATGTGACATTACCTTATTGGACAGTTTAAATGTCAAACAATTTTCCGATCCAATTGACGCTTGACAACAATGCAAGTGTTAAACAACGTGTCAAAAATCAGTGTCCAAATAGCAAAGTTGAATTGGTAAGAACCTTGCTACATGTATCAAATAGTTTTCCCATCCAATTGACACTTGACAACATTGCAAGTGTCAAACAACGTGGCAAAAATCAGTGTACAAATTGTAAAGTTCTATCGGTAAGGAGATTCCCTCATGAACACTATGGTGTAAACTACAGTATGCACTTTGTGACGTTAAATTTCAAACAGTTTTTCCATCCAATTGACAGTTGACAACAATGCAAGTGTCAAACAACTTGACGAAAATCAGTGTACAAATAGTAAAGTTCAATCGGTAAGGACCTTGCTACATGTTCACCATGGTGTACACTTTAGTTTACACTTTGCCACGTGACATTACACTGTTGGACAGTTTAAATTTCAAGTAGTTTTCCCATCCAATTGATACTTGACGACAATGCAAGTATCAAACAACGTGTCAAAAATCAGTGCACAAATAGCAAAGTTCAATCGGTAAGAACCTTGCTACATATATACTATGGTGTACACTTTAGTTTACATTTTGCCACATCATATTACACTATTGGACTGTTTAAATTTCAAACAGTTTTCCCATACTATTGACACTTGACAACAATGCAAGTGTTAAACAACGTGTCAAATATTAGTGTACAAATAGCAAAGTTCATTAGGTAAGAACCTTGCTACATTTATCAAACAGTTTTCCCATCCAATTGACACTTGACTACAATGCAAGTGTCAAACAACGTGTCAAAAATCAATTTACAAATGGCAAAGTTCAATCGATAAGGACCTTACTATATGTACACTATGGCATACACTTTAGTTTACACTTTGCCATGTGACAATACCCTCTTGGACACTTTAAATTACAAATAGTTTTCCCATACTATTGACACTTGACAACAATGCAAGTGTCAAAAAACGTGTCAAAAATCAGTGTACAAATAGCAAAGTTCAATCGGTAAGAACCTTCCTACATATATACTATGGTGTACACTTCTATTTACACTTTGCCATGTGACATTACTCTATTGGATAGTTTAAATATAAAATAGTTTTCCCATTCAATTGACAACTGACAACAATGGAATTGTCAAACAACGAGTCAAAAATCAGTGTACAAATAGCAAAATTCAGTCGGTAAGAACCTTGCTGCAAGTATCAAATAGTTTTTCCATCCAATTGACACTTGAAAACAGTGCATATGTCAAACAACGTGTCAAAAATTAGTTTGTAAATAGCAAAGTTCAATCGGTAAGGACCTTGGCGTACACTTTAGTTTTCACTTTGCCACGTGACACTACCGAGTTGGACAGCATAAATTTCAAATAGTTTTTCCATCCAATTAACACTTGAAAAAAATGTAAGTGTTAAACAATGTATCAAAAATCAGTGTACAAATAGCAAAGTTTAATCGGTAAGGACCTTGCTACATGTACACTATGTTGTACACTTTTGTTTACACATTGCCACATAACATTAAGCTATTAGACAGTTTAAATTTCAAACAGTTTTCCCATCCAATTGACACTTGGCAACAATGCAAGTGTCGAACAAAGTGTCAAAAATCAGTGTACAAATAGCAAAGTTCAATCGGTAAAAACCTTACTGCATGCACAGTATGGTGTACACTTTAATTTACACTTTTCCATGTTACATTACTCTATTGGATAGTTTAAATTTCAAATAGTTTTCCCATCCAATTGACACTTGATAACAATGCCAGTGTCGAACAACGTGTCGACAATCAGTGTACAAATAGCAATGTTCAATTGGTAAGGACCTTGCAACATTTACACTATGGTCTACACTTTGTCACACGACATTACCCTGTTGGATAGTTTAAATTTTAAATAGTTTTTCCATCCAATTGACACTTGACAATAATGCACGTGTCAAACAACATGTCAAAAATTAGTGTACAAATTGCAAAGATCAATCGGTAAGAACCTTGCTACATGTACACTATGGTGTACACTTTAATTTACACTTTGCCACGTGACAGTACCCTGTTGGACAGTTTAAATTTCAAATAGTCTCCCCATCCAATTGACTATAGACAACAATGCAAGTGTTAAACAACGTCTCAAAAATCATTGTACAAATAGCAAAGTTCAATCGGTAAGAACCTTGCTACATGTGCACTATGGTGTACACTTTAGTTTACACTTTGCCACATGACATGACCCTTTTGGATAGTATAAATTTCAAACAATTTTTCCAGCCAATTGATACTTGACAACAATGCGAATCTCAAATAACGGGTTAAAAATTGGTGTACAATTAGCAAAGATCAATCGGTAAGAACATTGTGACACGTACACTATGGCGGACACTTCAGTTTACACTTTGCTACTTGATATTACCTTGTTGGACAGTTTAAATTTCAATCAATTTTCCCATCCAATTGACACTTGACAACAATGCAAGTATCAAACAAGGTGTTAAAAATCCATTTACAAGTAGCAAAGTTCAATCGGTAAGGACCTTGATACATGTACACTGTGGTGTACACTTTAGTTTACACTTTGCCACTTGACATTACCTTGTTGGACAGTTTAAATTCAAACAGTTTTCCCATCCAATTGACACTTGAAAGTAATGCAAGTGTCAAACAACATGTCAAAAATCAGTGTACAAACAACAAAGATTTATAGGTAAGAACCTTGCGACATGTACATAATGGTGTCCACTTTAGTTAGCACTTTGCCACGTGTCGTTACCCTATCAATCAATTTAAATTTCAAACAATTTCCCCATCCAGTTGACAACAATGCAAGTGTCAAACAACTAGTCAAAAAATAGTTTACATGTAGCAAAGTTCAATCGGTATCGACCTTGCTACATGTACACTATGCTATACACTTTAGTTTACACTTTGCCATGTGACATTACCCTTCTGAATAGTTTAAATTTCAAGCAGTTTTCCCATCCGATTGACACTTGACAACAATACGAGTGTCAACAATGTGATGAAACTTAGTGTATAAATAGCAAAGTTGAATCGATAAGGACTTTGCTACATGTACACTGTAGTGTAGATTTTAGTTTACACTTTGTCACGTGACATTACCCTGTTGGACAGTTTAAATTTCAAATAGTTTTTCAATGTAATTGACACTTGACAACAATGCAAGTGTAAAACAATGAGTCTAAAATTAGTGTACAAAAAGTAAAGTTCAATCGGTAAGGACCTTAGCACAAGTACACTATGGTGTACATTTTAGTTAACACTTTGCCACGTGACATTATCCTGTTGGACAGTTTAAATTTCAAACCATTTTCCCATCGAATTAACACTTGACAACAATGCAAGTGTCAAGCAATGTGTCAAAAATCAGTGTACAAATAGCAAAGTTCAATCGGTAAGAACCTTGCCACATGTACACTATGGTGTACACTTTAGTTTTCAATTTACCACGTGACATTATCCTGTTGGATAGTTTAAATTTCAAACAATTTTCTCATCTAATTGACACTTTACAACAATGCAAGTGTCAAACAATGTGTAAAAAATTTACAGATCGCAAAGTTCAGTCGGTAAGAACCTTGCTACATGTATGCTATGGTGTACACTTTTGTTTACACGTTGTCACGTGACATTACCCTATTGAACAGTTTAAATTTCAAACAGTTTTCCATCCATTTTTCGCTTGACAACAATGCAAGTGTTAAATAACGTGTCAAAAATCAGTTTACAAGTAGCAAAGTTCAATCGGTAAGAACCTTGCGACAAGTATCAAACAGTTTTCCCATCCAATTAGCACTTGACAACAGTGCAAGTGTCAAACAACGTGTCAAAAATCAGTTTACAAGTAGCAAAGTTGAATCGGTAAGAACCTTGCGACAAGTATCAAACATTTTTCCCATCCAATTAGCACTTGACAACAATGCAAGTGTCAAACAACGTGTCAAAAATCAGTTTACAAGTAGCAAAGTTGAATCGGTAAGGACCTTACTGCCTGTACACTATGGCGTACACTTTAGTTTTCACTTTGCCTCGTGAAATTAACCTGTTGGACTATTTAAGTTTCAAACAGTTTTCCCATCCAATTTACAATTGATAACAACGCAAGTGTCAAATAACGTGTCAAAAATCAGTATACAAATTACAAAGTTCAGTCGATAAGAACCTTTCTTCATGTACACTATGGTGTACACTTTAGTTTACACTTTCCCACATGACATTACCCTATTGGACAGTTTAAATATCGAACATTTTTCCAATCAAATTTGTAATACTCCGAAATTTTATGCATGTTTAATTTGCTCATTCAATTTTTAGGCTAGCAATTTAACTTTTCAAAAATTTACTATGGCCAAGATTATTAATGGTTGCCAAATTTGCATTGGTCAATTTATTAAAAGTTTACCAAGATTAGTTCATTAGGGGTTTAGAATAATTGACAAATTCTATACCTTTTACATTAATATATTTTCCCTTTGTTTCTATCACTTTGCCGCCACCTTGTAGAGGATTAATGCAATTAACTAATGCATGAACAAGTGGGAATACAAATTAAACCATTTCTCTCATTTTTTATATACACACATATGCAATATACATATATAAATGCAGCTGGACGGCAGATTAGAGAAGAATTCAAGTAAGATTTAACTAATGCATGCATGGGGTGTTAAATGTTGAAAAAGTAGGAGGTGTCAAGCTATCTTTGTAGTAGCATGCATGCATGAGGTGGTTTAAGCAGGTAGGAGGTGTTAAATTATGGCAAAACCTGACCTTAGGTGTTGAGTTAAGTTTATGAAATACATGCATGCAACCACGTGTAAATGTAGGCACCAATTTTGGTTAATTATCTTCGCTTTGCTTCTATATATGTATAACCGAGAGATGAGCAGCCTATATATCTTTGCAAAGTCAGAATTTTTATGGAGAGATAGAGAGAAAATCGGCAGGAAGAAAGGAAGGAAAAAAAAAAAGGAAAGGAAGAAAAAGGAAAAAAAAGCCTACACTCTCAAGTTCTTGTTTTTTAACCGAAGTTTCTCCAAGTTTTATTGTAAGATACTTTCTTTGCTTAAGTGGTAGGATTTCATGGTAATATTTATGCCTAAGCTATGCATGGAAAACCATAATATGAATGTGTGGACAAGTCCACAAAGTTAGATATCTATGCCTTAGGAGAAGTCCGAAGGGTACCGGCAAGCCGGAATGTGCAAGTATGTGTTTGATTGCATTCTTTTGTGTAATATTAACATGTTAAATCCAAGCATGGTATCTTACTGAGTATTCTTTATACTCATAGTATCCTATACTAAATTTTCAGTTCCATAGATGTGAAGTTGGTGGAAGTCAGTCGGCATAATCGATGATAGATTAAGGACAAAGGTTATTTTTCATCGAAGTATTGTTTTTGCATGTTTGTTCGACTGCTCTCCAAATGTTTTTCTTATGGTGTTGTATAAAAACTTGTATAAGACATGATCTACTATGGTACCGGAAGTAAATTATGTAATTATATCTTCCATGTTATGTTAAGAGACGTTTTTATAAACCTTTTTCTTGAATGATAAAAAAGGGCAGAATGCGGGCAGTTTCTGGGTTATCTTCAAAACATTATTTCTAACTCTATAGACATCCATTTGAGAATCTAAAAATACTTCTGTGTTTTTCGTTGAGTTTTCTAAATATGGGAACAAAAATCACTCAATTTGGATGTCTGTGGCCTGAGATATGAATTTTAAAACGTTGAAGAATCAATCTGGATTTTCTGTGCAACACTACACTGTTTTCAGTAAAACGTCCATAATATATGATCTCGGAAAATTCTCATATTTTTAACCTAGGAAACTACTTGAAATTATCTTTCTAATGCCACAAATTTCATAGAAAACGGAGTTGGGATGAATTTTATAAAAATAGTTGAACTTGCTGCCCTAACTAACTGTGGCAGTACCGAGTCCTTTTTTTGTAAAGTTTAATTCCACATCGACATGCACTTCTGCTGGCCATTAAATTTCATGAGAGATATTCTACCAAATTGAAAATAGTTTTTTAACATGTAATACTTCTATTTAAGAGTATTTACATGTACCAAAGGCAGAAGTTACTATGTTTAGTACGTGACCCCCGAACCCTAAGTTCGGGGCGTCACACAATTGCCATTGACAACAATGCAAGTGTCAAACAACATGCCAAAAATCAGTGTACAAATAGCAAAGTTCAATCGTTAAGGAATTTGCTATATGTACACTACGACGTACACTTTAGTTTACAATTTGGCACGTGTCATTACCCTGTTAGACAATTTAAATTTCGAACAGTTTTCCCATCCATTTGACATTAGACTACAATGCAAGTGTCAAACAACGTGTCAAAAATCAGCATACAAAGAGCAAAGTTCAATCGGTAAGAACCTTGCTACATGTACACTATGGTGTACACACTTTAGTTTACACTCTGTCACGTGACATTACACTGTTGGACAGCGTAAATTTTAAATAGTTTTCTCATCCAATTCACACTTGACAATAATGCAAGTGTCAAACAACGCATTGAAAATTAGTGTTCAAATAGCAAAGTTCAATAGGTAAGGACTTTGCCACATGTACACTATGGTGTACACTTTAATTTACACTTTGCCACGTGACATTACCCTGTTGAAGAGTTTAAATTTCAAATTGTTTTCCCAACAAATTGACACTTGACAATAATGCAAGTGTCAAACAATGTGTCGAAAATCAGTGTACAAATAGCAAAGTTCAATCAGCAAGAACCTTGCGACATGTACACTATGTTGTACAATTTAGTTTACACTTTACCACGTGTCATTACCTTGTTGGACAGTTTAAATTTCAAACAGTTCTCCCATCCAATTGATGCTTGACAACAATGCAAGTGTCAAACAACATGTCCAAAATCAGTTTACAAGTAGCAAAGCTCAATCGGTAAGCACATTGCTACATGTACACTATGGTGTACACTTTAGTTTACACTTTGCCACGAGACATTACCATGATGGAAATTTAAAATTTCAAAGAGTTTGCCCATGAAATTGACATTTGACAACAATGCAAGTGTCAAACAACGCGTAAAAAATTAATGTACAAACAGCAAAGATCAATCAGTAAGAACATTGCGACATGTACACTATGTTGTACACTTTAGTTTACACTTTGCCACGTGACATTACACTGTTGGACAGTTTAAATTTAAATAGTTTTCCCATCTAATTGACACTTGACAATAATGCAAATATCAAACAACGAGTCACAAATCTGTGTACAAATAGAAAAGTTCAATCGGTAAGAACCTTGCTACATGACCTCTATGGTGTACACTTTGCCATGTGACATTACTGTGTTGGACAGTTAAAATTTCAAATAGTTTTTCCATCCAATTGACACTTGACAACAATGCAAGGGTCAAACAATGTGTCAAAAATCAGTGTACAAATTACAAAGTTCAATCGGTAAGGACCCCGCTACATGTAAAATATGGTGTACACTTTAGTTTACACTTTGCCGCATGACATTACCCTATTGGACAGTTTAAATTTCAAATAGTTTTTCTGTCAAATTGACACTTGACAACAATGCAAGTGTCAAACAACGTGTCAAAAATCAATGTACAAATAGCAAAGTTCAATCGGTAAGAACCTTACCACTTGAACACTATGGTGTACACTTTAATTATCATTTGCCATGTGATATTACCCTGTTGGACAGTTTAAATTTAAAATAGTTTTCCTATCCTGTTGACACTTGACAACACTATAAGTGTCATACAACGCGTCGAAAATTTGTGTACATATAGCAAAGTACAATCAGTAAGATCCTTGCGACATGTACACTATGGAGTACACTTTAGTTTACACTTTGTCACATGACATTACCCTATTGGACAGTTTAAATTTTAAACAGTTTTCCCATCTAATTGAAACTTGACAAAAATGCAAGTGTCAAATAACGTGTCAAAAATCAGTGTGCAAATAGCAAAGTTCAATCGGTAAGAAACTTACGACATGTACACTATCGTGTACACTTTAGTTTACATTTTGCCATGTGACATTACTCTAATCGACATTTTAAACTTCAAATTGTTTTCCCACCCAATTGACACTTGACAACAATGCAAGTTCAAACAACGTGTCAAAAATCAGTGTACGAATAACAAAGTTCAATCGATAAGGACCTTGACACATGTACTCTATGGCGTACACTTTAGTTTACACTTTGCCACATGATATTACCTTGTTGGATAGTTTAAATTTCAAATAGTTTTCCCATCCAATTGAGACTTGACAACAATGCAAGTGTCAAACAATGTGTCAGAAATCAATGTACGAATAGCATAGTTCAATCGGTCAGGACCTTGCTACATGTACACTATGGTGTACGCTTTGCCATGTGACATTACCCTATTGGACAGTTTAAATTTCAAACAGTTTTTCCATCCAATTGACACTTGACAATAATGCAAGTGTCAAACAACGTGTCAAAAATCAGTGTGGAAATAGTATTTTTCCCATCCAATCGACACTTGACAACAATGCAACTATCAAACAACGTTTCAAAAATTAGTGTACAAATAGTAAAGTCCAATCGGTATAAACCTTTCTACATGTACACTGTGGTGTACACTTTAGTTTACACTTTGCCACGTAACATTACCCTGTTAGACGTTTAAATTTCAAACAGTTTTCCCATCCAATTGACATTTGACAACAATGCAAATGTCAAACAACGTGTCAAAAATCAGTGTACAAATAGCAAAATTCAATCGATAAAAACCTTCCTACATGTACACTATAGTGTACACTTTAGTTTACAATTTGCCACATGACATTACTTTATTGGACAAGTTAAATTTCAAATAATTTTCCCATCCAATTGAGACTTAACAACAATGCAAGTGTCAAGCAACGTGTCAAAAATCAGTGTACAAATAGCAAAGTTCAATCGGTAAGGACTTGGCCAAATGAACACTATGGTGTACACTTTAGTTTACACTTTCCCACCTGACATTATCCTATTGGACAATTTAAATTTCAAATAGTTCTACCATCCGATTGACACTTGACAATAATGCAAGTGTCAAACAACATGTCCAAAATCAGTTTACAAGTAGCAAAACTCAATCGGTAAGCACCTTGCTACAGGTACACTATGGTGTACACTTTAGTTTACACTTTGCCACGAGACATTACCTTGATGGAAATTTAAAATTTCAAAGAGTTTGCCCATGAAATTGACATTTGACAACAATGCAAGCATCAAACAACGCGTCAAAAATTAGTGTACAAACAGCAAAGATCAATCAGTAAGAACGTTGCGACATGTACACTATGTTGTACACTTTAGTTTACACTTTGCCACGTGACATTACACTGTTGGACAGTTTAAATTTAAATATTTTTCCCATCCAATTGACACTTGACAATAATGCAAGTTTCAATCAACAAGTCACAAATCTGTGTACAAACAGAAAAGTTCAATCGGTAAGAACCTTGCTACATGAACTCTATGGTGTACACTTTAGTTTACACTTTGCCATGTGACATTACTGTGTTGGACAGTTTAAATTTCAAATAGTTTCTCCATCCAATTGACACTTGACAACAATGCAAGGGTCAAACAACGTGTCAAAAATCAGTGTACAAATTACAAAGTTCAATCGGTAAGGACCCCGCTACATGTACAATATGGTGTACACTTTAGTTTACACTTTGCCACATGACATTACCCTATTGGACAGTTTAAATTTCAAATAGTTTTCCAATTAAATTGACACTTGACAACAATGCAAGTGTCAAACAACGTGTCAAAAATAAATGTACAAATAGCAAAGTTCAATCAGTAAGGACCTTACCACATGAACACTATGGTGTACACTTTAATTATCATTTGCCATGTGACATTACCTTGTTGGACAGTTTAAATTTAAAATAGTTTTCCTATCCTGTTGACACTTGACAACACTATAAGTGTCATACAACGTGTCGAAAATTTGTGTACATATAGCAAAGTACAATCAGTAAGATCCTTGCGACATGTACACTAAAGTGTACACTTTAATTTACACTTTGTCACATGACATTACCCTATTGGACAGTTTAAATTTTAAAAAATTTTCCCATCCAATTGAAACTTGACGATAATGCAATTGTCAAATAACTTGTCAAAAATCAGTGTGCAAATAGCAAAGTTCAATCGGTAAGAAACTTGCGACATGTACACTATCGTGTACACTTTAGTTTACATTTTGCCATGTGACATTACTCTAGTCGACATTTTAAAGTTCAGATTATTTTCCCATCCAATTGACACTTGACAACAATGCAAGTTCAAACAACGTGTCAAAAATCAGTGTACGAATAGCCAAGTTCAATCGATAAGGACCTTGACACATGTACTCTTTGGCGTACACTTTAGTTTACACTTTGCTACGTGACATTACCCTGTTGGATAGTTTAAATTTCAAATAGTTTTCCCATCCAATTGAGACTTGACAACAATGCAAGTGTGAAACAATGTGTTAGAAATTAATGTACGAATAGCATAGTTCAATCGGTCAGGGCCTTGCTACATGTACACTATGGTGTACACTTTGCCATGTGACATTACCCTATTGGACAGTTTAAATTTCAAACAGTTTTTCCATCCAATTGACACATGACAATAATGCAAGTTTCAAACAACGTGTCAAAAATCAGTGTGCAAATAGTATTTTTCTCATCCAATCGACACTTGACAACAATGCAACTATCAAACAACGTGTCAAAAATTAGTGTACAAATAGTAAAGTCCAATCGGTATGAACCTTTCTACATGTACACTATGGTGTACACTTTAGTTTACAATTTGTCACGTGACATTACTCTATTGGACAAGTTAAATTTTAAATAGTTTTCCCATCCAATTGAGACTTAACAGCAATGCAAGTGTCAAACAACGTGTCAAAAATCAGTGTACAAATAGCAAAGTTCAATCGGTAAGGACTTGGCCAAATGAACACTATGGTGTACACTTTAGTTTACACTTTCCCACCTGATATTATCCTATTGGACAATTTAAATTTCAAACAATTTTCCCATCCAATTGACACTTGGAAACAATGCAAGTGTCAAATGACGTGTCGAAAATTAGGGTACGAAAAATAAAGTTCAATCGGTAAGGACTTTGCTACATGTACACTATGTTGCACACAATTGCATTGTGACATTACCCTATTAGACAGTTTAAATTTAAAACAATTTTCCCATCTGATTGACTCCTGACAATAATGTAAGTGTCAAACAACGTGCTGAAAATCAGTGTATGAATAGCAAAGTTCAAACAGTAAGGACCTTGCTACATGTACACTGTGTTGTACACTTTAGTTTACACTTTGCCACGTGACATTACCCTGTTGGAAATTTTAAATTTCAAACAGTTTTTCCATTCAATTGACACTTGACAACAATGCAAATTCAGACAACGTGTCAAAAATTAGTGTACAAAATAGCAAAGTTGAATCGGTGAGGACCTAGCTACATGTACACTATGGTATACACTTCAATTTACACTTTGCCACGTGACATTACCTCGTTGGGTAGTTTAAATTTCAAACTGTTCTCCCATCCAATTGGCACTTGACAACAATGCACGTGTCGAACAACGTGTCAAAAATCCGTATACAAATGACAAACTTTTTTTTGTGAGAACCTTGCTACATGTACACTAAGTGTACACTTTAGTTTACACTTTGTCATGTGACATTACTCTATTGGATACTTTGAATTTCAAACAGTTTTTCGATCGAATTGACACTTGACAACAATGCAAGTGTCTGACAACGTGTCAAAAATTAGTGTACAAATAGCAAAATTCAATCGGTAAGGACTTTGCTACATGTACACTATGGTGTACACTTTAGCTTACACTTTACCACATGACATTACCCTTTTGGATAGTTTAAATTTCAAATAGTTTTTCATCCAATTGACACTTGACAACAATGCAAGTGTCAAACAACGTGTCAAAAATCTATATACAAATAGCAAAGTTCTATCGGTAAGAACCTTGCTACATGTACACTATGGTGTACACTTTAGTTTACACTTTACCACGTGATATTACTCTATTGGACCATTTAAATTTTAAACAGTTTTTCCATACACTATGGTGTACACTTTAGTTTATACTTTGCCACGTGACATTACTCTATTGGACACTTTAAATTTTAAACATTTTTCCCATCCAATTGACATTTGACTACAATGCAAAATGTCAAACAACGTGTAAAATATCAGTGTACAAACAGCAAAGTTCAATCGATAAGAACCTTGCGACATGTACACTATGGTGTACACTTTAGTTTACAATTTGCCACGTTACATAACTCTATTGGATAGTTTAAATTTCAAATAGTTTTCCCACCCAATTGACACTTGATAACAATGCAAGTGTCAAACAACGTACCAAAAATCAGTGTACAAATAGCAAAGTTCAATCGGAAAGGAATTGGTCACATGAACACTATGGAGTACACTTTAGTTTACACTTTGCCATGTGACATAACCCCGTTGGATAGTTTAAATTTAAAACAGTTTTCCCATCCAATTGACAGTAGACAACAATGCAAGTGTCAGGCAACGTGGTAAAAATCATTGTACAAATAACAAAGTTCAATCGGTGAGGACATTGCTGCATGTACACTATGGTGTAAACTTTGGTTTACACTTTGGCATGTGACATTACTCTATTGGATAGTTTGAATTTCAAACCATTTTCCCATCCAATTGACACTTGACAACAAAGCAAGTGTCTGACAACGTGTCAAAAATCAGTGTGCGAATAGCAAAGTTCAATCGATAAGGACCTTTCTACATGTAAAATGGTGTACACTTTAGTTTACACTTTGCCACGTGACATTATCCTATTAGACAGTTTAAATTTCAAACTATTTTCCCATTCAATTGATACTTGACTATATTGCAAGTGTCAGACAACGTGTTTAAAGTTAGTGTACAAATAGCAAAGTTCAATCGGTAAGAACCTCGCTACATGTACACTATGGTGTACACTTTAGTTTACACTTTGCCACATGACATTACCCTTTTGTGTAGTTTAATTTTCAAATAGTTTCCCCATCCAATTGATACTAGACAACAATGCAAGTGTCAAACAACGTGTCAAAAATCTATATACAAATAGCAAAGTTCTATTGGTAAGAACCTCGCTCCATGTACACCATGGTGTACACTTCAGATTACACTTTGCCACATGATATTACTCTGTTAGACTTTTAAATTTTAAACAGTTTTCCCATACACTATGGTGTACACTTCTATTTACACTTTGCCCCGTGACATTACCCTATTGGACAGTTTAAATTTCAAACAGTTTTCCCATCCAATTGACTTTTGACGATAATGCAAAATGTCAAACAATGTGCCAGAAATCAGTGTACAAATAGCAAATTTCAATCGGTAAGAACCTTGTGACCTGTACACTATGGTGTACACTTTATTTTAGAATTTGGCACGTTACGTTACTCTATTGGATAGTTTAAATTTCAAATAGTTTTTCCATTCAATTGACACTTGACAACAATGCATGTATCAAACAAAATGTCAAAAATCAGTGTAAAAATAGCAAAGTTCAATCGGAAAGGAATTGGTCGTATGAACACTATGGAGTACACTTTAGTTTACACTTTACCATGTGACATTACCATATAGGACAGATTAAATTCAAAATAATTTTTCCATCCAATTGACACTTGACAACTATGCACGTGTCAAACAACGTGTCGAAAGTCAATGTACGAATAGCAAAGTTCAAATGGTAAGGACCATGCTACATGTACACTACGGTGTACACTTTAGTTTACACTTTACCACGCGACATCACCTTGTTGGACAATTTAAATTTCAAAAACTTTTCCCATCCAATTGACTCTTGACAATAATACAAGTGTCAGACAACGGGTCAAAAATCAGTGTGCAAATAGCAAAGTTCCATTGGTAAGGAACTTGCCACAAGTACACTAACATGTACACTTTAGTTTACACTTTAGCGACGTGACATTACCCTGATAGACAGTGTAAATATCAAATAGTTTTCCCATCCAGTTTACACTTGACAACAATGCAAGTGTCAAACAACAGGTCAAAAATCTATGTACAAATAGCAAAGTTCAATCGGTAAGAACCTTGCTACATGTACACTATGGTGTACACTTTAGTTTACACTTTGCCACATGATATTGCTCTGTTGGACTATTTAAATTTTAAACAGTTTTCCCATACACTATGGTGTACACTTTAGTTTACACTTTGCCACATGACATTACCCTATTAGACAGTTTAAATTTCAAACAGTTTTCCCATCCAATTGATAATTAGCAACAATGCAAAATGTCAAAGAACGTGCTAAAAATCAGTGTACAAATAGCAAAGTTCAATCGATAAGAACCTTGTGACATGTACACTATGGTGTACACTTTAGTTTACAATTTACCACGTGATATTACTCTATGGATAATATAAATTTCAAACAGTTTTCCCATCCAATTGACACTCGACAACAATGCAAGTGTCAAACAACATGTCAAAAATCAGTGTACAAATAGCAAAGTTCAATCAGAAAGGAACTAGTCACATGAACACTATGGAGTATACTTTAGTTTACACTTTACCATGTGACATAACCCTATTGGATAGTTTAAATTTAAAACAGTTTTCCCATCCAAATGACAATAGACAACAATGCAAGTGTCAGACAACGTGTCAAAAATCAGTGTGCAAATAACAAAGTTCAATCGGTGAGGACCTTGCTACATGTACACTATGGTGTAAACTTTAGTTTACACTTTGCTATGTGACATTACACTATTGGATAGTTTGAATTTCAAATCGTTTTCCCATCCAATTGACACTTGACAATGATGCAAGTGTCTAACAACGCGTCAAAAATCAGTCTGCGAATAGAAAAGTTCAATCGATAAGGACCTCTCTACAAGTAAAATGGTGTACACTTTAGTTTACACTTTGCCACGTGACATTATCCTGTTGGACAGTTTAAATTTCAAACTGTTTTGCCATTCAATTGACACTTGACTGTATTGCAAGTGTCAGACAACGTGTCAAAAATTAGTGTACAAATAGCAATGTTCAATCAGTAAGGACCTTGCTACATGTACACTATGGTGTACACTTTAGTTTACTCTTTGCCACGTGACATTACCCTTTTTGCTAATTTAAATTTCAAGCAGTTTTCCAATCCAATTGACACTTGACAACAATGCAAGTGTCAAACAACGTGTCAAAAATCTATATACAAATAGCAAAGTTCTATCGGTAAGAACCTCGCTCCATGTACACTATGGTGTACACTTTAGATTACACTTTGCCACGTGATATTACTATATTAGACTGTTTAACTTTTAAACAGTTTTCCCATACACTATGGTGTACACTTTTGTTTACACTTTCCCACGTGACATTAGCCTGTTGGACAGTTTAAATTTCAAACAGTTTTTCCACCTAATTTACATTTGACAATAATGTAAAATGTCAAACAACGTGCCAGAAATCAGTGTACAAATAGCAAATTGCAATCGGTACGAACCTTGCGACATGTACACTATGGTGCACACTTTAGTTTACAATTTGGCACATTACATTACTCTATTGGATAGTTTAAATTTCAAAAAAAGTTCCCGTCCAATTGACACTTGACAACAATGCATGTATCAAACAACGTGTCAAAAATTATTGTAAAAAGAGTGAAGTTCAATCGGAAAGGAATTGGTCGTATGAACACTATGGAGTACACTTTAGTTTACACTTTGTCATGTGACACTACCATATTGGACAGCTTAGTTTCAAAATAGTTTTTCCATCCAATTGACACTTGACAACAATGCACGTGTCAAACAATGTGTCGAAAATCAGTGTACGAATAGCAAAGTTCAAACGGTAAGGACCCTGCTACATGTACACTACGGTGTATACTTTAGTTTACATTTTGCCACGCGACATTACTTTGTTGGACAATATAAATTTCAAAAAAAATTTCCATCCAATTGACTCTTGACAACAATGCAAGTGTCAGACAACGGGTCAAAAATCAGTGTACAAATAGCAAAGTTCCATCAGTAAGGACCTTGCCACAAGTACACTATCGTGTACACTTTTGTTTACACTTCAGCCACGTGAGATTACCCTATTAGACGATGTAAGTATCAAAAAGTTTTCCCATCCAGTTTACACTTGACAACAATACAAGTGTCAAAAATCTTGTCAAAAATCAGTGTACAAATAGCAAAGTTCAATCGGTAAGAACCTTGCCACACGTACACTATGGTGTACACTTTAGTTTACACTTTCTCACGTGACATTACCCTGTTGGACAGTTGAAATTTCAAATAGTTTTCCCAACCAATTTACACTTGACAATAATGCAAGTGTCAAACAACGTGTTGGAAATCAGTTTACGAATAGTGTAGTTCAATCGGTAAGGACCTTGCTACATGTACACTTTAATTTACACTTTGCCACGGGGCATTACCCGGTTGGAAAGTTTAAATTTCAAACAATTTTCTCATTCAATTTACCGTCGACAACAATGTAAGTGTTAAACAACGTGTCGAAAATCAGCGTACATATAGCAAATTTCAATCGGTAAGGACCTTGCCACATGAACATTATGGTGTGCACTTTAGTTTACACTTTGCCACGTGACATTATCCTGTTGGACAGTTTAAATTTAAAATTATTTTCCCATCCAATTGACATTTGAGAACAATGCAAGTGTCAAACAACGTGTCGAAAATCAGTGCACGAGTAGCGTAGTTCAATCGGTAAGGACCTTGCTACATGTACACTTTAGTTTACACTTTACCACGGGACATTACCTTGTTGAACAACTTAAATTTCAAACAATTTTCTCATCCAATTGACCCTTGACAACAATGCAAGTGTCAGACAACGTGTCAAAATCAATGTACAAATAACAAAGTTCAATCGGTAAGGACCTCGCTACATGTGCACTATGATTTAGACTTTAGTTTACACTTTGCTAGTGACATTACCTTGTTAGACAGTTTAAATTTCAAATAATTTCCCCTTCCAATTGACACTTGACAACAATGCAAGTGTCAAACAACGTGTCGAAAATCAATGTACAAATAGCAAAGTTCAATCGGTAAGGACCACGCTACATGTACACTATGGTGTACACTTTAGTTTACTCTTTGCCAATTAACATTACCTTGTAGGATAGTTTAAATTTCAAGCAATCTTTCCATCCAATTGAAACTTGACAACAACGCAAGAATCAAAACGTGTGTCAAGTGTTAAAAAAAAAGAATCAAAAATCAGTGTACAAATAGCAAAGTTCAATCGGTAAGAACCTTACCAAATGTACACTATGGTGTACACTTTAGTTTACACTTTACCACGTGACATTACCCTTTTGGATAGTTTAAATTTCTAATAGTTTTCCCATCCAATTGACACCTGACAACAATGCAAGTGTCAAAAACCGTGTTGAAAATCAGTGTACTAATAGCATATTTCAATCGGTAAAGACCTTGCCACAGGAACACTATGGTGTACACTTTAGTTTACACTTTCTAACGTGACATTACCCTCTGGGACAGTTTAAATTTGAAACAATTTTCTCGTCCAGTTGACACTTAACAACAATGCAAGTGTCAAACAACGTGCCAAAATTCAGTGTACAAATCGCAATGTTCAATCGACAAGAACCTTGCTTCGTGTATACTATGGTGTACACTTTAGTTTATACTTTTTCACGTGACATTACACAGTTGGACAGTTTAAATTTCAAACAGTTTTCCCATCCATTTAACACTTGACAACAATGCAAGTGTCAACGAACGTGTCAAAAATCAGTGTACAAATGGCAAAGTTCAATCGGTAAGAGCCTTTCTACATGTACACTATGGTGTACACTATAGTTTACACTTTACCACATGACATTACCCTGTTGGACAGTTTAAATTTCAAACAATTTTTCCATCCATTTCACACTTGACAACAACGAAAGTGTTAAATAACGCGTCAAAAATCAATGTATAAATAACAAAGTTCAATCGGTAAGGACCTTGCTACATGTACACTATGGTGTACATGCTTTACTTTACACTTTACCACGTGACATTACCATATTGGATAGTTTTAATTTCAAATAGTTTTCTCATCCAATTGACACTGGACAACAGTGCAAGTGTTAAACAAACGTGTCAAAAATCAGTATGCAAATATCAAAGTTCAATCGGTAAGAACCTTGCTACATTTACACTATAGTGTAAATTCTAGTTTACACTTGCCACGTGAAATTACCCTATCGGACAGTTTAAATTTCAAACAGTTCTTCCTTGTAGTTAACACTTCACAACAATTCAAGTGTCAAACAACGTGTTAAAAATCAGTGTACAAATAGCAAAGTTCGATTCGTAAGAACCTTTTTACATGTACACTGTGGTGTACACTTAGTTTACACTTTGCCATGTGACATTACCCTGTTGGGTAGTTTAAATTTCAAACAGTTTTTCCATCCAATTGACACTTGACAACAATGCAAGTATCTAACAACGTGTCAAAAATCAGTGTACAAATAGCAAAGTAAACTTTAGTTTACACCCTGCCACATGACATTACCCTGTTGGACAGTTTAAATTTCAAATAGTTTTCCCATCCAATTGATACATGAGAACAATGCAAGTGTCAGACAACGTGTCCAAAATCTGTGTACAAATAGCAAAGTTCAATCGGTAAGGACCTTCCTACATGTACACTATAGTGTACACTTTAGTTTAAACTTTACCACGTGACATTACCCGGTTGGACAGCTTAAATTTCAAACAGTTTTCCCATCCAATTGACACTTGACAACAATACAAGTGTCAAACAATGTGTCAAAGATCAGTATACAAATGGAAAAATTTCAATCGGTGAGAACCTTGCTACATGTGCACTGTGGTGCACACTTTAGCTTACACTTTGTCATGTGTCATTACCAAGTTGGACAACTTAAATTTCAAATCGTTTTTCCATCCTATTGACACTTGGCAACAATGTAAGTGTCAAAAAAGTGTCAAAAGCAGTGTACAAATAGCAAAGTTCAATTGGTAAGAACATTGCCACATGGACACTACGGTATACACTTTAGTTTACATTTTACCACGTGACATTACCCTATTGGATAGTTTAAATTTCTAACAGTTTTTTCCATCCAATTGACACTTGACAACAATGCAAGTGTCAAACAACGTGTCGAAAATCAGTGTACAAATAACAAATTTCAATCGATAAGGACCTTGCCACATGAACACTATGGTGTACACTTTAGTTTACAATTTACCACGTGACATTACCCTGTTGGACAGTTTAAATTTAAAATAGTTTGCTCATCCAATTGACACTTGACAATAATGCAACTGTCAAACAACGTGTCAAAAGTCACCGTATGAATACCTTAGTTCAATTGGTAAGGATCTTGCTATAATTACACTTTAGTTTACACTTTGCCACGGGACATTACGATATTTGACAGTTTAAATTTCTAACAGTTTTCTCATCCAATTGACCCTTGACAACAATTCATCTATCAGGTAACGTGTCAAAAATCGATGTACAAATAGTAAAGTTCAATCGGTAAGGACCTCGCTACATGTACACTATGATTTACACTTTAGTTTAAACTTTGCCATGTGACATTACCCTGTTGGATAGTTTAAATTTCAAATAGCTTTCCCATCTAATTGACATTTGACAATAATGGAAGTGTCAAACAACATGTCAAAAATCAGTATACAAATGGAAAAGTTTTATCAGTGAGAACCTTACTACATGTACACTATGTTGTACACTTTAGTTTACACTTTGCCACATGTCATTACCAAGTTGGACAGTTAAATTTCAAATTGTTTTCCATCCAATTGACACTTGGTAACAATACAAGCATCAAGAAATGTGTCAAAAATCAGTGTACAAGTAGCAAAGTTCAATCGGTATGAACCTTGCCACATGTACACTATGGTGTAGACATTAGTTTACACTTTACCACGTGACATTACCCTTTTGGACAATTTAAATTTCTAATAGTTTTCCCATCCAATTGACACCTAACAATAATGCAAGTTTCAAAAACCGTGTTGAAAATTAATTTACAAATAGCAAATTTCAATCATAAGGACCTTGCCACATGAACACTATGGTATATACTTTAGTTTACGCTTTGCCACGTGACATTACCCTATTGGTAACAATGCAAGTTTCAAACAAATGTGTCGAAAATCAGTGTACAAATCGCAAAGATCAATCGGCAGGAACCCTCCTACATGTGCACTATGGTGTACACTTCAGTTTACACTTTGCCACGTGACATTACCTTGTTGGACAGTTTAAATTTCAAATAGTTTTCCCATCTAGTTAACACTTGATAACAATGCAAGGGTCAAACAACGTGTCAAAAATCAATGTACAAATAGCAAAGTTCGATCAGTAAGAACCTTTCTACATGTGCACCACGATGTACACATTAGTTTACACTTTGCCACGTGACATTACCATGTTGGACAGTTTAAATTTTGAATAGTTTTCCCATCTAATTTACATGTGGTAACAATGCAAATGTCAAACAACGTGTCAAAAATCAGTGTATAAATGGCAAAGTTCAATCGGCAAGAACCTTGCTACATGTACACTATGGTGTACACTATAGCTTACACTTTGCCACGTGACATTACCCTATTTAAGAGCTTAAATTTTAGAAAATTTTCCCATCCAGTTGACAAATGACAACAATGCAAGTGTCAAACAACATGTCAAAAATCAGTGTACAAATCACAATGTTCAATCGGTAAGAACCTTGCCACATGTACACTATGGTGTACACTTTAATTTACACTTTGCCACATGACATTACGTTGTTGGATAGTTTAAATTTCAAATAGTTTTCCCATTCAGTTGACGCTTGACAACAATTCAAGTGCCAAAGAATGTGTCAAAAATCAGTGTACAAATGGTAAAGTTCAATCGGTAAGAACCTTTCTACATGTGCACTATGGTGTACATTATAGTTTACACTTTACCACATGACATTACCCTGTTGGACAGTTTAAGTTTCAAAGAGTTTCTCATCCAATTGACATTTGACAACAATGCAAGTGTTAAACAACGTGTTAAAAATCAGTCTATAAATAACAAAGTTCAATTGGTAAGGACCTTGCAACATGTACACTATGGTGTACACACTTTAGTTTACATTTTGCCACGTGATATTACCATATTGGATAGTTTTAATTTCAAATAGTTTTCCCATCCAATTGACACTAGACAATAATGCAAGTGTTAAACAACGTGTTAAAAATCAGAGTATAAATAGGAAAGTTCAATCGGTTAGAACCTCGCTACCTGTATACTATGGTGTACACACTTTAGCTTACACTTTGCCATATGACATTACCCTATTGGTTTGTTTATATTTCAAATAGTTTTCCCATCCAACTGACATTGGACAACAATGCAAGTCTCAAACAACGTGTCAAAAATCAGTTTATAGATAGCAAAGTTCAATCGGTAAGAACCTTGTTACATGTACACTTTGGTGTAAGTTCTAGTTTACACTTTGTCAGGTAACATTACCTTATTGGACAGCTTAAATTTCAAACAACGTGCCAAAAATCAATGCACAAATAGCAAAGTTTGACCAGCAAGAACCTTTCAGCATGTACACTATGGTGTACACTTAGCTTACACTTTGCCCGTGATATTACCCTGTCAGACAGTTTAAATTTCAAATAGTTTTCCCGTCCAATTGACACTGGACAACAATGCAAGTATCTAACGTGTCAAAAATCAGTGTACAAATAGCAAAGTACACTTTAGTTTACATTCTGCCACGTGACATTACCCTATTGGACAGTTTAAAATTCAAACAGTTTTCCCATCCAATTGACACTTGAGAACAACGTAAGTGTCAGACAACATGTCAAAAATAAGTATACAAATAGCAAAATTCAATCGGTAAGGACCTTGCTACATGTACACTATGATGTACACTTTAGTTTACACTTTGCCACATGACATTGCACTGTTGGATAGTTTAAATTTCAAAGAGTTTTCTCATCCAATTGACATTTGACAACAATGCAAGTGTTAAACAACGTGTTAAAAATTAGTCTATAAATAACAAAGTTCAATCGGTAAGGACCTTGCAACATGTACACTATGGTGTACACACTTTAGTTTACACTTTGCCACGTGATATTACCATATTGGATAGTTTTAATTTCAAATAGGTTTCCCATCCAATTGACACTAGACAACAATGCAAGTGTTAAACAACGTGTTAAAAATCAGAGTATAAATAGGAAAGTTCAATCGGTTAGAACCTCACTACCTGTATACTATGGTGTACACACTTTAGCTTACACTTTGCCACATGACATTACCCTATTGGACAGTTTAAATTTCAAATAGTTTTCCCATCAAATTGATGCTAGACAACAATGAAAGTCTCAAACAACGTGTCAAAAATTAGTGTACAAATAGCAAAGTTCAATCGGTAAGAACCTTGCTACATGTACACTATGGTGTACACTTTAGTTTACACTTTGCCACATGACATTACCCTATTGGACAGTTTAAATTTCAAATAGTTTTCCCATCAAATTGATGCTAGACAACAATGAAAGTCTCAAACAACGTGTCAAAAATTAGTGTACAAATAGCAAAGTTCAATCGGTAAGAACCTTGCTACATGTACACTATGGTGCACACTTTAGTTTACACTTTGCAACGTGACATTATCCAGTTGGACAGTTTAACTTTCAAATAGTTTTCCCATCCAGTTGGCACTTGACAACAATGCAAGTGTCAAACAACTTGTCAAAAATTAGAGTACAAATAGCAAAGTTCGATCCGTAAGAACCAAGAACCTTTCTACGTGTACACTACGATGCACACTTTAGTTTACACTTTGCCACGTGACATTACCATGTTGGATATTTTAAATTTCAAATAGTTTTTCCATCCAATTAACATTTGATAACAGTGCAAGTGTCAAATAACGTGTCAAAAATTAGTGTACAAATGGCAAAGTTCAATCGGCAAGAACCTTTCTACATGTATACTATAGTTTATACTTTGCCACGTGACATTATCCTGTTGGAGAGCTTAAATTTCAAACAGCTTTCCCATCCAGTTGATACATGACAACAATGCAAGTGTCAAACAACATGTCAAAAATCAGCGTACAAATCACAATGTTCAATCGGTAAAAACCTTGCTACATGTACACTATAGTGTACAGTTTAGTTTACATTTTGTCATGTGACATTACGTTGTTGGACAGTTTAAATTTCAAATAGTTTTCCCTTGACAACAATGCAAGTGTCAAAGAACGTGTCAAAAATCAGTGTACAAATGGTAAAGTTCAATCGGTAAGAACCTTTCTACACGTACACCATGTTGTACACTATAGTTCACACTTTACCACTTGACATTACCCTGTTGGACAGTTTAAATTTCAAACAGTTTTCCTATCCCAATGACACTTAACAACAATGCAAGTGTTAAACAACGTGTCAAAATCAGTGTACAAATAGCAAAGTTCAATCGGTAAGGACCTTGGTACATGTACACTATGGGGTATACACTTTCGTTTACACTTTGCCATATGACATTACCCTATTGGTTTGTTTATATTTCAAATAGTTTTCCTATCCAACTGACATTGGACAACAATGCAAGTCTCAAACAATGTGTCAAAAATCAGTTTACAGATAGCAAAGTTCAATCGGTAAGAACCTTGCTACATGTACACTTTGGTGTAAATTCTAGTTTACACTTTGCCGGGTAACATTACCCTATTGGACAGCTTAAATTTCAAACAACGTGTCAAAAATCAGTGCACAAATAGCAAAGTTTGACCAGCAAGAACCTTTCAGCATGTACACTATGGTGTACACTTAGTTTACACTTTGCCCGTGACATTATCCTGTCAGACAGTTTAAATTTCAAATAGTTTTCCCGTCCAATTGACACTGGACAACAATGCAAGTATCTAACATGTCAAAAATCAGTGTACAAATAGCAAAGTACACTTTAGTTTACATTCTGCCAAGTGACATTACCCTATTGGACAGTTTAAAATTCAAACAGTTTTCCCATCCAATTGACACTTGAGAACAACGCAAGTGTCAGACGACATGTCAAAAATAAGTATACAAATAGCAAAATTCAATCGGTAAGGACCTTGTTACATGTACACTATGATGTACACTTTAGTTTACACTTTGCCGAATGACATTACCCAGTTGGACAGATTAAATTTCAAACATTTTTCCCATCCAATTGACACTTGACAACAATGCAAGTGTTAGACAACGTGTTAAAAATTAGTGTACAAAAAGCGAAGTTCAATCAGTAAGGACCTTGCTACATGTACACTATGGTGTACACTTTAGTTTAAACTTTGCCACGCAACAATACCATGTTGGCCAGTTTAAATTTTAAATAGTTCTTCCATCCAATTGACACTTGACAACAATGCAAGTGTCAAACAACATGTCGAAAATCAATGCACAAATAGTAAAGTTCAATCGGTAAGGACCCTGCTATATATACACTATGGCGTACACTTTAGTTTACACTTTGCTACGTGACATTACTCTGTTGGACAGTTTAGATTTCAACCAGTTTTCCCATCAAATTGACACTTGAGAACAATGCAAGTGTCAGACAACGTGTAGAAAATAAGTATACAAATAGAAAAGTTCAATCGGTAAGGACCTTGCTACATGTATACTATGATGTACACTTTAGTTTACCCTTTGCCCCATGACATTACCCAGTTGGACAGTTTAAATGTCAAACAGTTTTCCCATCCAATTGACACTTGACAACAATGCAAGTGTTAGACAACGTGTTAAAAATCAGTGTACAAAGAGCAAAGTTCAATCGGTAAGGACCTTGCTACAGTACACTATGGTGTACACTTTAGTTTAAACTTTGCCATGCAACAATACCATGTTGGCCAGTTTAAATTTCAAACAGTTCTTCCATCCAATTGACACTTGACAACAATGCAAGTGTCAAACAACGTGTCAAAAATCAGTGGAGAAATGGTAAAGTTCAATCGGTAAGGACCCTACCACATATACACTATGGTGTATACTTTAGTTTACACTTTGCCACGTGACTTTACCCTGGATAGTTTAAATTTTAACCAGTTTTCCCATCCAATTGACACTTGACAACAATACAAGTGCCTAACAGCGTGTCAAAAATCAATGGACAAATAGAAAAGTTCAATTGGTAAGAACCTTGCTAAATGTATACTATGGTGTAGACTTTAGTTTATAGTTTACCACGTGAAATTACCTTGTTCGACAGCTTAAATTTCTAACAGTTTTCTCATCCAATTGACACTTGACGGTAATGCAAGTGTCAAACAACGTGTCGAAGATCAGTTTACAAATAGTAAAGTTCGATACGTAAGAACCTTTCTACATGTACACAATGGTGTACACTTTAATTTGCACTTGCCACGTGACATTACCCTATTGAACAGCTTAAATTTCAAGTAGTTTTTCCATCCAATTGACACTTAACAACAATAACACTTGACAACAATAGCGAAGTTCAATCGTTAAGAACCTTGCGACATGTACAATATGGTGTATGCTTTAGTTTACACTTTCCCACGTGAAATTACCCTATTGGACAGTTTAAATTTTGAACATTTTTTCCATCCAATTGACACTTGAAAAACAATGCAAGTGTTAAATAACGTGTTAAAAATCAGTGTACAAATAGAAAAGTTCAATCTGTTAGGACCTTGCTACATGTACACTATGGTGTACACTTTGCCACGTAACATTTACCTGCTGGACAGTTTAAATTTCAAACAGTTTTCCCATTCAATTGACACTTGACTACAATGTAAGTGTCAAACAACGTGTCAAAAATCAGTGTACAAATAGCAAAGTTCAATCGGTAAGATCCTTGCTACATGTACACTATGGTGCAAATTTTAGTTCACATTTTGTCACGTGACTTTACCCTGTGGGATAATTTAAATTTCAAACACTTTTCCTATCCAATTGACACTTGATAACAATGCAAGTGCAAAACAGAGTGTCAAAAATCAGTGTACAAATTGGAAAGTTCAATCGATAAGAACCTTGCTACATGTACACTGTGGTGTACACTTTAGTTTACACCTTGCCATGTGACATTACACTGCTGGACAGTTTAAATTTCAAACAATTTTCCCATCCAATTGACACTTGACAACAATACAAGTGTCAAAAATTTGTGTACAAATAGCAAAGTTCAATCGGTACGAACCTTGCTGCATGTACACTAAGGTGTACATACTTTACTTTACACTTTGCCACGTGATGTTACCCTGCTGGACAGCTTAAATTTCACAAAATTTTCCCATCCAATTGACACTTGACAATAATGCAAGTGTTGAACAACGTGTCAAAACTCAGTGTACAAATAGAAAAGTTCAGTTGTTAAGAACCTCGCGACACGTACACTATGGTGTACACTTTAGTTTACACTTTGCCTTATGACATTATCGTGTTCGACAATTTAAATTTCAAACAATTTTTCCATCCAATTGACACTTGAAAAACAATGCAAGTGTCAAACAATGTGTTCAAAATCAGTGTACAAATAGCAAAGTTCAATCGGTCAGGACCTTACTATATGTACAATATGGTGTAGACAATAGTTTACACATTGTTACACGACATTACCCTGTTTGAAAGTTTAAATTTCAAACAGTTCCATCCAATTGACACTTGAAAACAATTCAAGTGTCAAACAACGTGTCAAAAAATTAGTGTACAAATAGCAAAGTTCAATCGGTATGGACCTTGCTAAATGAACACAATGGTGTACACTTTACTTTACACTTTGTCACGCGACGTTTTCCTGTTGGACAGTTTAAATTTCAAACAGTTTTCCCATTCAATTGACACGTGACTACAATGTAAGTGTCAAACAACGTGTCCAAAATTAGTGTACAAATAGTAAAATTCAATCGGTAAGAACCTCGCTACATGTTCACTATGGTGTACACTTTAGTTTACACTTTGCCACGTGACATTAACCTGTTGGACAGTCAAAATTTCAACAGCTTTTCCATCCAATTGACTCTTGACAACAATGTAAGTGTCAAACAACGTGTCAAAAATCAGTTAACAAATGGAAAAGTTCATTCGGCTAGAACCTTTCTACATGTACACTTCAGTGTACACTTTAGTTTACACTTTGCGATGTGACATTATCCTGTTGGACAGTTTAAATTTCAAACAGTTTTCCTATCCAATTGACACTTGACAGCATTGCAAGTGTGAAACAACGTGTCAAAAATCAACATGCAGCTAGTAAAGTTCAATCAGTAAGGACCTTGCCACAAAAACACTGTGGTGGGCACTTTAGTTTACACTTTGCCATGCGACATTTCCATGTTGGACAGTTTAAATTTAAAATAGTTTTCCCATCCAAATGACACTTGATAATAGTACAGGTGTCAAACAACATGTCAAAAATTGGTGTATGAACAGTAAAGTTCAATCGGTAAGGACCTTACCACATGTACACTATGGTGTACACTTTAGTTTACACTTTACCTCGTGACATTACCCTGTTGGACAGCTTAAATTTCAAACGGTTTTTCCATCCAATTGGCACTTGACAACATTGGAAGTGCCAGACAACGTGTCAAAAATCAGTGTACAAATAGGAAACTTCAATCGGTAAGGACCTTGCTAAATGTACACTAGTGTGTACACTTTAGTTTAAACTTTGCTACGTGACATTACCCTGTTGGACAATTTAAATTTCAAACAGTTTTCCCATCCAGTTGACACTTGACAACAATGCAAGTGCCAGACAATGTGTTAAAAATCAGTGTACTCATATCAAAGTTCAATCAGTAAGGACCTTGCTACATGTACAATATGGTGTAGACTTTAGTTTAAACTTTGTCCGGTGACACTACTCTATTGGACAGTTTAAATTTAAAATAATTTTCTCATCCAATTGACACTTGATAATAATACTAGTGTCAGATAACGTGTTAAAGATTCGTGTACAAATAGCAAAGTTCAATCGGTAAGGACCCTGCTACATGTACACAATGGTGTACACTTTAGTTTACACTTTGCCATGTGACATTACGCTGTTGGACAGTTTAAATTTCAAACAGTTTTCCCATCCAATTGACACTTGACAACAGCTCAAGTGCCAGACAATGCACCAAAAATTAGTGTACAAATAGCAAAGTTCAATCCGTAAGGACCTTGCTACAGGTACACTATGGTGTACACTTTAGCCACGTGGCATTACCCTGTTGGACAATGTAAATTTCAAATAGTTTCCACATCCAGTTCACACTTGACAACAATGCAAGTGTCCAACAACGTGTCAAAAAATAGTGTACAAATAGCAAAGCTCAATCAGTAAGAACCTTCCTATATGTACACTATGTTGTACACTTTAGTTTACACTTTGCCACGTGACATTACCCTGTTGGATAATTTAAATTTCAATTAGTTTTTCTATCCAATTGACACTTGACAACAATGCCAGTGTTAAACAATGGGTCAAAAATCAGTGTACAAATAGCAAAGTTCAATTAATAAGAATCTTGCAACATGCACACTATGGTGTACACTTTAGCTTACACTTTGCACGTGACATTTCCCTGTTGGACATTATAAATTTCTAACAGCTTTCCTATTCAATTGACACATGAAAATAGTGCAAGTGTCAAACAACGAGTCAAAAATCAGTGTCCAAATAACAAAGTTCAATCGGTATGGACCTTGCAACTTGTACACTTTAGTTTACACTTTGCTACGTGACATTACCCTGTTGGACAGTTTAAATTTCAAACAATTTTCCCGTGCAATTTACGCATTACAACAATACAAGTGTCAAACAACGTGTCAAAAACCAGTGTACTAATTAGTTTACAAATAGCAATGTTCAATCGGTAAGAGCCTTGCAACATGTAAACTATGGTGTACACTTTAATTTATACTTTGCCACGTGACATTACCTTGTTCGATAGTTTAAATTTCAAATAGGTTTTCCATCCAATTAACATTGGACAACAATGCAAGTGTCAAACAACGTGTGAAAATTCAGTGTACGAATAGTAAAATTCAATCGATAACAACCTTGCTACATTTACACTATTGTGTACACTTTAGTTTACACTTTCCCACGTGACATTACCCTATTAGACAGTTTAAATTTGAAATAGTTTTTCCATCCAATTGACCATGGAAAACAATGAAAGTGTCAAACAACGTGTCAAAAATCAGTGTATAAATAGGAAAGTTCAATTGGTAAGAACCTTGCTACATGTATATTATGGTGTACACTTTACTTTACACATAACATTACCCTGTTGGACAGTTTAAATTTGAAACAGTTTTCCCATCCAATTGACCATGGACAACAATGCAAGTGTCAAACAATGTATCAGAAATCAGTGTACAAATAGGAAAGTTTAATCGATAAGAACCTTGCTATATGTATACTTTGGTATACACTTTACTTTACACGTGACATTAACCTGCTGGACAGTTTAAATTTCAAACAGTTTTACCATCTAGTTGACACTTGACAACAATGCAAGTGCCAAACAACGTGTCAGAAATTAGTGTACAAATAGCAAAGTTCAATCCGTAAGAACGTTTTTACATGTACACTATGGTCCACACACTTTAGTTTACACTTTGTAACGTGACATTACCCTATTGGAAAGCATAAATCTCAAGTAGTTTTCCCATCCAATTGACATTTGACAATAGTAAAAGTGTCAAACAACATGTCAAAAATCAATTTACAAATAGCAAAGTTCAATCGGTAAGGACCTTACCACATGTACATTATGGTGTACACTTTAGTTTATACTTTGCCACGTGGCATTACCCTATCGGACAATTTAAATTTTAAACAAATTTTCCACCCAATTGGCACTTGACAACAGTACAAGTGTCGAAGAACGTGTCAAAAATCAGTGTACAAATGGCAAAGCTCAATTGGTAAGAACCTTTCTATATGTACACTATTGTGCACACTATAGTTTACACTTTACCACGTGACATTACCCTGTTGGACAGTTTAAATTTCTAACAGTTTTCCCATCCAATTGACACTTGACAACAATGTAAGTGTTAAACTACGTGTCAAAAATCAGTGTACAAATAGCAAAGTTCAATAGGTAAGGACCTTAATACATGTACACTATGGTATACACACTTTAGTTTACACTTTACCACGTGACATGACCCTATTGGATAGTTTAAATTTCAAATAGTTTTCCCATCCAATTGACACTGGACAACAATGCAAGTGTCAAACAACGTGTCAAAAATCATTGTACAAATAGCAAAGTTCAATGAGTAAGAACCTTACTACATGTACACTATGTTGTACATTGTAGTTTACACTTTGCCACGTGACATTATGATGCGAACCCCGTAGCAATGAAAACTACGAAACCCACAACGAGATTGATGTAGAACCCAAGAACGCTAATACTAACTCGATTTTGGATCTTGAACCCCAAGAATTGAACCAAGAAACCCTAGATTAGCGAAGAACCTATTGATTACAATTAAAAGAACCCACAATCCGATTGTTTAGAACGCCACAAGAAATTGAATCTTGATAAGTTCCAAGATTGTTCAGGAAGAACAAGAAATCGAAAGAACAAATTCTTTCTCTATAATATTAAGCAAAAGTCAAAAGTCTTTACAATGAAAAGTATTCTCCTATTTATACTAATGAGTAAAAATGTTCAAGACCCATCAAATTATGGTAATAATTTGATTTCATAAGAATTCTATCGAAACTAGGAAATTCGGCCAAAGTTAGAAAATTCGCCAATTTTTTTTTGGCTTGTGCGGCCGCATGGTGTATTTCCATGCGGTCGTATGGTTCAACAAGAATTGGTGTTTTGATTTTTGGTATGCCACTGTGCGGCTGCATGGTGTTTTGCCTGTGCGCCTGTACAGGCTTGTTTTCAACCTCTAGTTTCGTCGCTTGATAACAAATTGATCCAAGTTGATTCGGCCTTCGACCCAAACATGAAAGTTGCTCCATTTTGAGTCCCGAACATGGTTCCATCAATGGTTTCTTGAACGAGCAATCCCATCACTTGTTTCACTTGCTTTGCCCTTGATTGCGTCATTGGTCCGCCATTGACTATCAACAGGTCTCATCTAGCACTTGCCTTCGTCGAGCTCGATTCCTGGATCATATCACATTACCCCGTTGGACAGTGTACACTATGGTGTACACTTTTGTTTACTCTTTGCCACATGACATTACCCTATTAGATTGTAGAAATTTCAAATAGTTTTACCATCCAATTGACACTTTGCAACAATGCAAGTGTCAAAATAGTGTCAAACGTCAACGAACAAAAAGGAAAGTTCAATCGGTAAGAATCTTGCTGAATGTACACGATGGTGTACACTTTAATTTATACTTTACCATGTGACATTACCGTGTTGGAGAATTTAAATTTCAAACAATTTTTCCATCCAACTGACAATTGAAAACAATGCAAGTGTCAAACAACGTGTTAAAAATCAGTGTACAAGTAGCAATGTTCAATCGATAAGGACCTTTTTACATGAACACTATGGTGTACACTTTAGTTTACACTTTTCCAGGTGACATTAAACAGTATAAATTTCAAACAGTTTTTACATCCAATTGACACTTGAAAACAATGTAAATGTCAAACAATATGTTAAAAATCGGTGCACAAGTAGCAATGTTCAATCGGTAAGGACCTGGTTGTATGTATACTATGGTGTACACTTTAGTTTACACATTACCATATGACATTACCCTGTTGCACAGTTTAAATCTCAAATAGTTTTCCCGTTCAGTTGACACTTGATAACAATGCAAGTGTCAAACAACGTGTCAAACATTAGCGTACAAATAGGAAAGTTCAATCGGTAAGAATCTTGCTACATGTACTCTATGGTCTACACTCTAGTTTACACTTTTTGCCATGTGACACTACCTTGTTGGACGGTTTAAATTTCAAACTATTTTCACATCCAATTGACACTTGAAAACAATGCAAGTGTCAAACAATATGTTAAAAATCAGTGTACAAGTAGCAATGTTCCATAGGTAAGGACCTTGTTATATGTACACTATTGTGTACACTTTAGTTTACACATTTCCACATGAAATTACCCTGTTGGAAAGTTTAAATTCCATATAGTTTTTCCATCCAATTGACACTTGACAACAATACAAGTGTCAAACAACGTGTCAAATATTATTGTAGAAATAGGAAAGTTCAATTGGCAAAAATCTTGCTACATGCACACTACGGTGTACACTTTAGTTTATACTTTACCACGTGACATTATCCTATTAGACAATTTAAATTTCTAAGAGGTTTCCCATCCAATTGACTCTTGACAACAATGCAAGTGTCAAACAACGTGTTAGAAATCGGTGTACAAATAGCAAAGTTCAATCGGTAAGACCTTGTTAATGTATACTATGGTGTACACTTTTGTTTACACCGTACCACATGACATTACCCTGTTAGATTGTTTAAATTTCAAATAGTTTTTCCATCCAACTGACACTTGACAACAATACAAGTGTTAAACAACATGTCAAAAATTAGTGTACAAAGAACAATGTTCAATTGGTAAGGACCATGCTACATGTACACTATGGTGTACAGTTTAGTTTACACTTTACCACGTGACAATACCCTATTGGACACTTCAAAAAGTTTTCCCTTCCAATTGACACTTGAAATCAAAGCAAGTGTCAAACAACGTGTTAAAAATCTGTGTACAAGTAGTAATGTTCAATCGATAAGGTCCTTGTTACATGTACACTATGGTGTACACTTTACCATGTGACTTTACCCTGTTAGACAATATAAATTTCAAAAAGTTTTACTATCCAATTGACACTTGACAATAATGTAAGTGTCAAAAAATGTGTCAAAAATTAGTGAACAAATAGCAAAGTTCAATCGGTAAGAACATTGCTACATGTACACGATGGTGTATACTTTAATTTACACTTTACCACATGACATTACCCTATTAGACAGTATAAATTTGAAACAATTTTCTCATCCAATTGACACTTGACAATAATGCAAGTGTCAAACAACGTGTCAAAAATCAGTGTGCAAACGTCAAAGTTCAATCGGTATGAACCTTGCTACATGTACACTATGGTGTACACTTTTGTTTACACTTTACCACTTGACATTACCCGATTGGACAATTTAAATTTCAAACAGTTTTTCCAACCAATTGACACTTGAAAACAATGCAAGTGTCAAATAAAGTGTCAAATATCAATGTACAAATAGCAATGTTCAATCTGTAAGGCCCTTGCTACACGAACACTATGGTGTACACTTTAGTTTACACTTTACCGCGTGAGATTGCTGTGTTAGATTGTATAAATTTCAAATAGTTTTCCCATCCAATTGACACTTGACAACAATGCAAGCATCGAGCAACATGTCAAAAATCGGTGTACAAATAGCAAAGTTCAATCGGTAAGAACCTTGCTACATGTACACTATGGTGTACACTCTAGATTCTAGTTTGCCACGCGACATTGCGCTGCTGGATAATTTAAATTTCAAGCAATTTTTCCATCCAATTGACACTAGACAACAATGCAAATGTTAAACAACGTGTCCTAAATCAGTGTACAAATAGCAAAGTTAAAATCGTAAGGACCTGGCTACATGTACACTATGGTGTTCACTTTAGTTTACACTTTACCACGTGACATTATCCTATTGGACAGTTTAAAATTCCAACAGTTTTTCCATCCAACTGACACTTGAAAACAATGCAAGTGTCAAACAACGTGTTAAAAATCAGTGTACAAGTAGCAATGTTCAATCGATAGGGACCTTGTTACACGTACACTATAGTGGACACTTTAGTTTACACTTTGCCACGTGACATTACCCTGATAGGTAGTATAAATTTCAAACATTTTTTTCCATCCAATTAACACTTGACAACAATGCAAGTGTTAAACAACGTGTCAAAAATTGGTGTACAAGTTGCAAAGTTAAATCGATAAGAACCTTGCTAAGTGTACAATATGGTGTACACTTTAGTTTACACTTTGCCATGTGACATTACCTGACATTTTAAATTTCAAACAGCTTTCCCATCAATTTGATACTAGACAGCATTGCAAGTGTCAAAGAACGTGTCCAAAATTAGTGTACAAATAGCAAAGTTCAATCTGTATGAACAATGCTACATGTACACTATGGTGTACACTATAGTTCACACTTTGCCACGTGACATTATCCTGTTGGGCTGTTTAAATTTCAAACAGTTTTTCCATCCAATTGATACTTGATAACAATGCAAGTGTCAAAAATTTTGTCGAAAATTGGTGTACAAATAGCAAAGTTCAATCGGTAAGGACATTGTTACATGTACACTGTGGTGTACATTTTAGTTACACTTTGCCACCTGACATTACCCCGTCGGGCAGTTTAAATTTCAAATAGCTTTCCCATATAATTGACACTTGACAACAATGCAAGTGTCCAACAACGTGTCAAAAATTAGTGTACAAATAGCAATGTTCAATCGGTAAGGACCTTTCTATATGTACACTATGGTGTACACTTTAGATTACACTTTGCTACGTGGCATTACCATGTTAAATAGTTTAATTTAGAAATAGTTTTCTCATCTAATTGACACTTGAAAACAATACAAGTGTCATAAAATGTGTCAAAAATCAGTGTACAAATAGCAAAGTTCAATCGGTAAGAACCATGCTACATGTACACTGTGGTGTACACTTTTTTTTTACACTTTGCCATGTGACATTACCCTGTTGGACAGTTTAAATTTCAAACAATTTTCCCATCCCATTGACACTTGACAACAATGCAAGTGTCAAACAATGTGTCAAAAATAAGTGTACAAATCGCAAAGTTCAATCGGTAAGAACATTGCTACATGTACACTTTGGTGTACACTTTAGTTTACACCTTGCCATGTGACATTTCCCAGTTAGATAGATAAATTTCAAACAGTTTTCCCTTTCAATTGACACTTGACAATAATGCAAGTGTCAGACACCGTGTCAAAAATCAGTGTACTAATAGCGAAGCTCAATCGGTAAGAACCATGCCACATGTACACTTTGGTTTACACTTTACCACGGGACATTATCCTACTAGACATTTTGAATTTCAAATAGTTTTTCGATCCAATTGACACTTCAAAACAATACAAGTGTCAGAAAACCTGTCGAAACTTAGTGTACAAATAACAATGTTCAATCGGTAAGAACCTTGCTACACGCATACTGTGGTGTACACATTGGTTTACACTTTTCAACGTAACATTACCCTGTTGAACAATTTTAATTTCAAACAATTTTCCCCTCCAATAGGCACTTAACAACAATGCAAGTGTTAAACAACGTGTCAAAAATCAGAGTACAAATAACAGTGTTTAATCGGTAAGGACCTTGCTACATGTACACTGTGGTGTACACTTTAGTATAGACTTTGCCACAAGACATTACCCTATTGGACAGTATAAATTTCTAGCAGTTTTCCCATCCAATTGACACTTGACAACAATGCAAATGTCTAACAATGTGTCAAAAATTAGTGTACAAATAGCAAAGTTCAATCGGTAAGAACCTTGCTACATGTACACTATGGTGTACACTTTAGTTTACACTTTACCACGTAACATTATCCCATTCGACAGTATAAATTTCAAGCAATTTTCCCATCTAATTGACACTTGACAATAATGCAAGTGTCTAACAACGAGTTAAATATCAGTGTACAAGTAGCAATGTTCAATCGGTAAGGACCTTGTCACATGCACACTATAGTGTACACCTAAGTTTACACTTTGCGATATGACTTTTCCTTGTTAGGTAGTATAAATTTCAAATAGTTTTCCCATCCACTTGACGCTTGACAACAATGCAAGTGTCAAACAACCTGTCGAAAATCAGTGTACAAATAGAAATGTTAAATCGGTAAGAACCTTGCTATATGTATACTATGGTGTACACTTTTTTTTGCACTTTGCAATGTGACATTGCCCTGTTGGACAGTTTAAATTTCAAACAGTTTTCCCATCCCATTGACACTTGACAACAATATAAGTGTCAAACAATGTGTCAATAATTAGTGTACAAATCGCAAAGATCAATCGGTATGAACATTGCTACATATACACTATGGTGTACACTTTAGTTTACACCTTACCATGTGACATTACCTAGTTAGATAGATAAATTTCAAATAGTTTTCTCATTCAATTGACACTTGACAATAATGCAAGTGTCAAACAATGTGTCAAAAATCAGTGTACTAATAGCAAAGTTCAATCAGTGAGAACCATGCTACATGTACACTATGGTATACACTTTAATTTACACTTTACCACATGACATTATCCTACTGGACATTTTGAATTTCAAGTAGTTTTTCCATCCAATTGACACTTCAAAACAATACAAGTGTCAAAAAACCTGTCGAAAATTAGTGTACTAATAACAATGTTCAATCGGTAAGAACCTTGCTACACGTATACTATGGTGTATACATTAGTTTATACTTTTCAACGTGACATTACCCTGTTGGACAGTTTTAATTTCAAACAATTTTCCCCTCCAACTGACACTTGACAACAATGCAAATATTAAACAACGTGTCAAAAATCAGAGTACAAATATCAGTGTCTGTAAGGACCTTGCTACATGTACACTGTGGTGTACACTTTAGTTTAGACTTTGCCACAAGACATTACCCTGTTGGATAGTATAAATTTCAAACAGTTTTTCCATCCAATTAACACTTGACAACAATGCAAGTGTCTTACAACGTGTCAAAAATTAGTGCACAAATAGCAAAGTTCAATCGGTAAGAACCTTGCTACATGTACACTATGGTGTACACTTTAGTTTACACTTTACCACGTGACATTACCCTATTAGACAATATAAATTTCAAATAGTTTCCCCATCCAATTGACTCTTAACAACAACGCAAGTGTCAAACATCGTGTTAAAAATCAGTGTACAAGTAACAATGTTCAATCAATAAGGACCTTGTTACATGTACTATAGTGCACACTTTAGTTTACACTTTGCCACATGACATTACCCTGATAGGCAGTATAAATTTGAAATATTTTTCCCATCCAATTGACACTTGATAGCATTGCAATTGTTAAACAACGTGTCAAACATCGGTGTATAAGTAGCAAAGTTAAATTGGCAAGAACCTTGCTACGTGTACAATATGGTGTACACTTTAGTTTACACTTTGCCACGTGACATTATCAAACATTTTAAATTTTAAACAGTTTTCCCATCAATTTGACGCTAGACAGCAATGCAAGTGCCAAACAACGTGTCCAAAATCGGTGTCCGAATAGCAAAGTTCAATATGTATTAACCATGCTACATGTACACTATGGTGTACACTATAGTTCACACTTTGCCACGTGATATTATCTTGTTGGATAGTTTAAATTTCAAACAGTTTTTCCATCCAATTAACATTTGATAACAATAGAAGTGTCAAAAGACCTGTCGAAAATCAGTGTACAAATAACAATGTTCAATCGGTAAGGCCCTTACTACATGTACACTGTGGTGAACACTTTAGTTTATACTTTGCCACGTGACATTACCCCATCGAAAAGTTCAAATTTCAAATAGTTTTTCCATCTAATTGACACTTGACAACAATGTAAGTGTCAAACAACGTGTTAAAAATTAGTGTACGAATAGCAATGTTCAATCAGTAAGGACCTTTGTACATGTACACTACGGTGTATACTTTAAATTACACTTTGTCACGTGACATTACGATGTTGGATTGTTTAAATTAGAAATAGCTTTCTCATCCAATTGACACTTAACAAAAATGCAAGTGTCAAAAAATATGTCAAAAATCAGTGTACAAATTGCAATGTTCGATCCGTAAGGACCTTGCTACATATACACTATGGTGTACAGTTTGGTTTACACTTTGCCACAAGACATTACCCTTTTAGACACTACAAATTTCAAGCAGTTTTCCCATCGAATTGACACTTGACAACAGTACAAATGTCAAATAACATCTCAAAAATCAGTGTACAAATAGCAAAGTTCAATCTGTATGAACCATACTACATGTACACTTTAATTTACACTTTCCCACGTGACATTACCCTATTGGACTCTATAAATTTCAAACAGTTTTCCCATCCAATTGACACTTGACAATAATGCTAGTGTCAAACAACGTGTCCAAAATCGATGTACAAATAGCAAAGTTCAATTGGTAAGAACCTTGCTACATGTAAACTATGGTGTACACACTTTAGTTTACGCTTTGCCATTTGACATTACCCTATTGAACAGTTTGAATTTCAAACATTTTTCTCGTCCAATTGACAGTTGACAACAATACAAGTGCCAAAAAACGTATCAAAAATTGGTTTACAAATAGCAAAGTTCAATTTGTATGAACCATGCTACATGTACACTATGGTGTACACTATAGTTCAAACTTTACCACGTTACGTTACCCCGCTAGACGGTTTAAATTTAAAATAGATTTTCCATCCAATTGACACTTGATAACAATGCAAGTGTCAAAAAACCTGTCGAAAATTAGTGTACAAATAACAATGTTCAATCGGTAAGAACCTTGCTACAGGTATACAAGGTGTACACTTTAGTTTACACTTTGCCACGTGACATTACCATATCAGGCAGTTTAAATTTCAAACTGTTTTCCCATCTAATTGACACTTGACAACAATGCAAGTGTTAAACAACCTGTCAAAGATCAGTGTACAAATAACATTGTTCAATCGGTAAGAAACTTGCTACATGTACACTTTGACGTACACTTTAGTTTACACTTTGCCACATGACATTACGCGGTTAGAAAATTTGAATTAGAAATAGTTTTTCAATCCAATTGACACCTAACAACAATACAACTGTCAAAAAATGGGTCAAAAATTAATGTACAAATAGCAAAGTTCGATCCTTAATGACCTTGCTACAAGTACACTATAATGTACTCTTTAGTTTACACTTTGCCACAAGACATTACCCTATTAGATAGTATAAATTTCAAATAGTTTTCCCATCCAATCGACACTTCACAACAAAACAAGTGTCAAACAATGTGTTAAAAATTAGTGCACAAATAGAAAAGTTCAATCAGTAAGAACCATGCTACATGTACACTATGGTGTACACTTTAGTTTATGCTTTGCCACGTGACATTACCCTATTGGACAGTTTAAATTTCAAATAGTTATCCCATCCAATTGACACTTGGCAACAATACAAGTGTCAAACAACGTGTCAAAAATTAGCGTACAAATAGCAAAGTTCAATCGGTAAAAACCTTGCTACATGTACACTATAGTGTACACTTTCGTTTACACTTTGCCACGTGACGTTACCTTGTTGGAAAATTTAAATTTCAACCAGGTTTACCATCAAATTAACACTTGACAACACTATAAGTGTCAGACAACGTGTCAAAAATCAGTGCACAAATAGCAAAGTTCAATCGGTGAGGACCTTGCTACATGTACACTATGGTGTACACTTTTGTTTACACTTTGCCGCGTGACATTACGCGGTAAGATAGTATAAATTTCGAACAGTTTTCCCATCCAAATGGCACTTGACAACGATACAAGTGTCAAACAACGTGTCAAAAATCAGTGTAAAAATAGCAAAGTTCAATCGGTAAGAACCTTGCAACATGTACACTATGGTGTACACTTTAGTTTACACTTTGCCACATCACATTACCCTGTTGGACAGTTTAAATTTCAAACAGTTTGTCTATCCAATTGGCACTTGACAACAATGCAAGTGTCAAACAACGTGTCAAAAATCAGTATAAAAATAGCAAACTTCAATCTGTAAGAACCTTGCTACATGTACACTATGGTGTACACTTTAGTTTACACTTTGCCACGTGATATTACCCTATTGGACAGTTTAAATTTCAAATAGCTTTTCCATCCAATTGAAACTTGATAACAATGCAAGTGTTAAAAAAACTGTCGAAAATCAGTGTACAAATAACAATGTTCAATCGGTAAGAACCTTGCTACATGTATACTATGGTGTACAATTTAGTTTACACTTTGTCAGGCGACATTATCCTGTAGGACAGTTTCAATTTCAGACAATTTTTCCATCCAATTGACACTTGACAACAATGCAAGTGTTAAACAATGTGTCAAAAATTAGTTTACAAATAGCAGTGTTCAATCGGTAAGGACCTTGCTACATGTACACTGTGGTATACACTTTAGTTTACACTTTGCCACGTTACATTACCCCATTAGACAATACAAATTTCAAACAATTTTCCCATCCAATTGACACTTGACAACAATGCAAGTGTTAAAAATCAATCTACAAATATCATAGTTCAATCGATAAGAACCTTGCTACGTGTACACTATGGTGTACACTTAAGTTTATACTTAGCCACTTGACATTACTATGTTGGATAGTTTAAACTAGAAAAATTTTTCCACCCAATTAACACTTAACAACAAAGCATGTGTAAATAATCAGTGCACAAATAGCAAAGTTCGATCAGTAAGGACCTTAGTACATGTATAAGGTATACACTTTAGTTTACACTTTACCACATGACAGTACCATGTTAGACAGTATAAATTTTAAACTGTTTTCCCATCCAATTGACAATTGACAACAATGCAAGTGTCAAACAACGTGTCGAAAATTAGTGTACAAATAGCAAAGTTCAATCGGTAAGAATCTTGCTACATGTACGCTACGGTGTACACTTTAGTTTACACTTTGCCACGTGACATTACACTATTGGACAGTTTAAATTTCAAACAGTTTTCCCATCCAATTGACACTACACAACAATGCAAGTCTTAGACAAAGTGCCAAAAATCAGTGTACAAATAACAAAGTTCAAGGGGTAGGGACCTTGCTACATGTACACTGTGGCGTACACTTTAGTTTATACTTTGCCACAAGACAATACCCTGTTAGACAGTGTAAATTTCAAATAGTTTTTCCATCCAATTAACACTTGACAACAATGCAAGTGTCAAATAAAGTGTAAAAAATTAATGTACAAATAGTAAATTTCAATCGGTAAGAACCATGTTGCATGTGCACTATGGTGTACAATTTAGTTTACACTTTGCCACATGACATTACCCTATCGGACAATTTAAATTTCAAACATTTTTCCCATCCAATTGACACTTTGACAACAATGCAAGTGTTACACAACATGTCAAAAATCAGTGTACAGATAGCTTTGTTCAATCGGTAAGGACCTTGCTACGTGTACACTTTAATTGGTAAAAACCTTGCTACATGCACACTACGGTTTACACTTTAGTTTACACTTTGCCACGTGACATTACCCTGTTGGACAGTTTAAATTTCAAACAGTTTTTTCATCCAATTGACACTTGACAACAATGCAAGTGTCAAACAACGTGCTAAAATTCAGTGTACAAATAACAAAGTTCTATCGGTAAGAACCTTACAACATGTACACTATGGTGTACACTTTAGTTTACACTTTCCCACGTGACATTACCCTGTTCGACAGTATAAATTTCTCCCATCCAGTCGACACTTGACAATAATGCAAGTCGCAAACAACATGTTAAAAATCAGCGTACAAGTAGCAATGTTCAATCGGTAAGGACCTTGTTACATGTACACTATGGGTTGCACTTTAATTTACACTTTAGTTTATACTTTACCACATGACATTACCCAGTTGCACAGTTTAAATTTAAATCTGTAAGAACCTTGATACATGTACACTATGATGTACACATTAGTTTATACTTTGCCACGTGACATTACATTGTTGGACAGTTTATATTTCAAACAATTTTCGCATCCAATTGATACTTGACAGCAATGCAAGTGTCAAAAAATGTGTCAAAAATCAGTGTAGAAATTGCAAAGTTCAATCGATAAGAACCTTGCTACATGTACAGTATGGTGTACACTTTATTTTACACTTTGCCACATGTCATTACCCTATTGGACAATTTAAATTTCAAAGAAAATTTCCATCCAATTGACACTTGAAAACAGTGCAAGTGTTAAACAACGTGTCAAAAATCAGTGTACAAATAGCAAAGTTCAATCGGTAAGAACCTTGCTACATGTACACTATAGTGTACACTTTAGTTTACACTTTGCCACGTGACATTACCCTGTTGGACAATTTAAATTTCAAATAGTTTTCCCATCCAATTTTAACTTGAAAACAATGCAAGTGTCAAACAATGTGTCAAAAATTAGTTTATAAATAGCAAAGTTCAATCGGTAAGAATCTTGCTACATGTACACAATGGTGTACACTATAGTTTACACTTTGCCACGTGACATTACCCTGTTGCACAATTTAAATTTCAATCGGTAAGAACCTTGCTACTTCAGTTTACAATTTACCACATAACATTACCCTATCAAACTGTATAAATTTCAAATAGATTTCCCTTCCAATTGACACTTGACAACAATGCAAATGTCAAACAACGTGTTAAATCTCAGTACACAAATAGCAAAGTTCAATCGATAAAAACCTTGCTACATGTACACTATGGTGTAGACACTTTAGTTTAACTTTGTTACGTGACGTTACCCTATTGTACATTTTAAATTCAAACAATTTTTCATCCAATTGACACTTGACAACAATGCAAGCGTCAAACAACGTGTCAAAAACTAGTGTACAAATAGCAAAGTTCAATCNCAATCGGTAAGGACCTTGCTACATGTACACTATGGTGTAGACTCTAGTTTACACTTTGCCAAGTGACATTACCCTGTTGGACAATTTAAATTCAAATAGTTTACCAATCCAATTGACACTTGACAACAATACAAGTGTCAAACAACGTGTCAAAAACTAGTGTACAAATCGTAAAGTTCAATCACTAAGAACCCTGGTACATGCACACTATGCTGTATACGTTAGTTCACACTTTGCCACGTACATTACCACATTGGACAGTTTCAATTTCAAACAGTTTTCCAATCCATTGACACTTGATAACAATGCAAGTGTCAAACAACATGTCAAAAATCAGTGTATAAGGAGCAAAGTTCAATCGATAAGAGCCTTGTTACATGTACACTATGGTGTACACTTTAGTTTACACTTTGCCATGTGACATTACCCTGTTGGACAATTTAAATTTTAAATAGTTTTTCCATTCAATTGACACTTGACAACAATGCAAGTATCAAACAGCGTGTCGAAAATCAGTGTACGAATAGCAAAATTCCATCGGTAAGGACCATGCTACATGTACACTATGGAGTATACTCTAGTTTTCACTTTGCCACGTGACATTACCATGTTGGATAGTATAAATTCCAAATAGTTTTTCCATCCAATTGGCACTTGACAACGATGCAAGTGTCAAACAACGTGTCAAAATCAGTGCACAAATGGCAAAGTTCAATCAGCAAGAACCTTGACACATGTACACTATAGTGTACACACTTTAGTTTACACTTTGGTACGTGCATTACCCTGTTGGACAGTTTAAATTTAAAACTATTTTCCCATTCAATTGACACATGACAACAATGCAAGTGTCAAACAACTCTTCAAAAACCAATATACAAATAGCAAAGTTCAATCGGTATGAGCCTTTCAACATGTACACTTTAGTTTACACTTTACCACGCGACATTACCCTGTTGGACAGTTTAAATTTCAAACGGTTTTTCCATCCAATTGACACTTGACAACAATGCAAGTGCCAAACAACGTGTTAAAAATCAGGGTACAAGTAGCAAAGTTCAATCGGTAAGAAACTTGCTACATGTACATTATGGTGTGCACCTTAGTTTACACTTTCCCACGTGACACTACCCTGTTAAAGAGTTTAAATTTCAAACTTTTTTTCCATCCAATTGACACTTAACAACAATACGAGTGCCAAACAACATGTCAAAAATCAGTGTTCAAATCACAAAGTTCAATCGATAAGAAACCTGGTACATGTCAATTATGGTGTACACATTTTAGTTTACACTTTGCCGCGTGACACTACCCTATTGGACAGTTTAAATTTCAAACAATTTTTACATCCATTTGGCACTTGACAACAATTCAAGTGTCAAACAACGTGTAAAAAACCTGTGTACAAATAGTAAAGTTCAATTGGTATGAACCTCGCTACATGTGCACTATTGTGTACACATTTTAGTTTACACTTTGCCACGTGATATTACCCTATTGGACAAATTAAATTTCAAACAGTTTCCCCATCCAATTGATACTTGACAACAATGCAGGAGTCAGAAAACGTGATGAAAATCAGTGTACAAATAGCAAAGTTCAATCGGTAAGATCTGTGCTACATGTACACTATGGAGTACCCTCTAAATTACACTTTGCCATGTGACATTACCATGTTGGACAGTATAAATTTCGAATAGTCTTCCCATCCAATTGACAATTGACAACAATGCAAGTGTCAAACAACTTGTCAAAAATCAGTGCACAAATAGCAAAGTTCAATCGATAAGAACCTTGCTACATGTTCACTATTGTGTGCACACTTTAGTTTACACTTTGCCACGTGACATTACCCTGTTGGACAATTTAAATTTCTAACAGTTTTCTCGTCCAATTGGCACTTGACAACAATACAATTGTCAAACAACTTGTCAAAAATCAGTGCACAAATAGCGCAGTTCAATCGGTAAGAACCTTGCTACATGTGCACTATTGTGTGCACACTTTAGTTTACACTTTGCCACGTGACATTACCCTGTTGGACAATTTAAATTTCTAACAGTTTTCTCATCCAATTGGCACTTGACAACAATGCAAGTGTCAAATAACGTGTCGAAAATTAATGTACAAATCGCGAAATTCAATCAGTAAGATCCTTGCTACTTGTACACTATAGAGTACACTCTAGATTACACTTTGCCACGTGACATTACCATGTTGGAAAGTATAAAGTTTAAACAGTTTACCCATCCAATTAACACTTGACAACAATACAAGTGTCAAACAATGTGTCAAAAATCAGTGCACAAATAGCAAAGTTCATTCAGCAAGAACTTTGATACATGTACACTATGGTGTACACACTTTAGTTTACACTTTGTCATGTGCATTACCCTGTTGGATAGTTTAAATTTCAAACAGTTTTCCCATTTTATTGACACTTGACAACAATGCAAGTGTCAAACAACATGTCAAAAATCGGTGTACAAATAGCAAAGTTCAATCGGTAAAAACCTTGCTATGTGTACACTATGGTGTAGACACTTTAGTTTACACTTTATCACATAACATTACCCTATTGGACAGCAAATATGTCAGACAGTTTTCCCATCCAATTGACACTTGACAACAATGTGAGTCTCAAACAATGTGTCAAAAAATCAGTGTACATATAGCGAAGTTCAATCAGTACGAACTTTGTAACATGTACACTTTAGTTTACACTTTACCATGTGTCATTACCCTGTTGGACAGCTTAAATTTCAAACGGTTTTCCCATCCAATTAACACTTGACAACAATGCAAGTGTTAAACAATGTGTCAAAAATGAGTGTACAAATAACGAAGGTCAATCCGTAAGAAACTTGTTTCATGTACTCTATTGTGTACGCTTTAATTTCCACCTTGCCACGTGACGTTACCTTGTTGGAGAGTTTAAATTTCAAATAGTTTTCCCATCCAATTGACAATTGACAACAGTGCAAGTGTCAAACAACCTGTAAAAAATCAATGTACAAATATCAAAGTTTAATCGGTAAGGATCTTACTACATGTACACTATGGTCTAAACATTAGTTTACACTTTGCCACGAGACATTACCCTATTGGACAATTTAAATTTCAAATAGTTTTCCTATCCAATTGACACTTGACAACAATGTAAGTGTCGAACAACATTTCAAAAATCAGTGTACAAATAGTGAAGTTCAACTCGTAAGAACCTTACTACATTTAAACTATGGTGTACACTTAAGTTTACACTTTGCCACGTGACATTACTCTGTTGGACAATATAAATTTCAAATAGTTTTCCCATCCAATTGACACTTGATAACAATGCAATGTCAAACAACGTGTTAGAAATTAGAGTACAAATAGCAAAGTTTGATTGGTAATGAGCTTGATACAAATACACTATGGTGTACAGTTTAGTTTACACTTTGCCACGTGACATTACCCTATTGGACAATTTAAATTTCAAACAATTTTCTCATCCAATTGACACCTGACAACAATGCAAGTGTAAAACCACGTGTCAAAAATCAGTCTACGAACAACAAAGTTCAATCGGTAAGAACCTTGCTACATGTGAACTATGGTGTGCACACTTTAGTTTACACTTTGCCACGTGATATTATCCAGCTGGACAGTTTAAATTTCAAATAGTTTTCCAATGCAATTGACACCTGACAACAATGCAAGTGTAAAACCACGTGTCAAAAATTAGTCTACGAACAGCAAAGTTCAATCGGTAAGAACCTTGCTACATGTGCACTATGGTGTACACACTTTAGTTTACACTTTGCCACGTGATATTATCCGGCTGGACAGTTTAAATTTCAAATAGTTTTCCAATGCAATTTACCCTAGACAACAATACAAGTGTCAAACAACATGTCAAAAATTAGTGTACAAATAGCAAAGTTCAATTAGTCAAGACCTTTCTAAGTGTACACTTTAGTTTACACTTTGCCACGTGACATTACCCTGTTGGACAGTTTAAATTTCAAACAATTTTCCAATCCAATTGACACTAGATGACAATGTAAGCATCATACAACGTGTCAAAAATCAGTGTACAAATAGTAAAACTCTATCGATAAGAACCTTGCTACATGTACACTTTAGTTTACACTTTGCCACGTGACATTATCCTATTGGACAGTGTAAATTTCTAACAGTTTTCCCATCCAATTGACATTTGATAACAATGCAAGTGTCAAACAACGTGTCAAAAATCAGTGTACAAATAGGAAAGCTCAATCGGTAAGAACCTTGCTACATGTACACTATAGTGTACCCACTATAGTTTACACTTTGCCACCTGATATTACCCTGTTAGACAGTTTAAATTTCAAATATTTTTCCCATCCAATTGACACTAGACAACAATGTGAGTGTCAAACGACGTGTCGAAAATCAATGTACAAATAGCAAAGTTCAATCGATAAGGAACTTGCTACATGTACACTACGGTCTACACTTTTGTTTACCTTTTACCACATGACATTACCCTTTTGGGCAGTTTAAATTTCAAACAGTTTACCCATTCAATTAACACTTAACAACAATTCAAGTGTCAAACAATGTGTCAAAATTCAATGTACAAATCACAAATTTCAATCGGTAAGAAGCCTGCCACATGTACACTATCGTGTACACTGTAGTTTACCCTTTGCCATGTGACATTACCTTGTTGGACAATCTAAATTTAAACATTTTTCTCATCCAATTGACACTTGACAACAATCCAAGTGTCAAACAACATATTCAAAATCAGTGTACAAATAGCAAAGTTCAATCGGTAAGAACCTTGCTACATGTACACTATTGTGTACACTTTAGTTTACACTTTGCCACGTGACATTACCCCGTTGGATAGTTTAAATTTCAAACATCTTTCCCATCAAAATTACACTTGACCACAATGCAAGTGTCAAACAACGTGTCAAATATCGGAGCACAAATAGCAAAGTTCAATCAATAAGAACCTTGCTACATGTACGTTGTGGTGTACACATTAATTTACACTTTGCCACGAGACATTACCCTATTGGACAGTTTAAATTTCAAACGGTTTTCCCATCCAATTGACACTTGACAACAACGCAAGTGTCAAACAACGTGTTAAAAATCAGTGTACAAATAGCAAAGTTCAATCGGTAAGAACCTTGGTACATGTACACAATGGTGTACACTTTTATTTACACTTTGCCATGTGACATTACCCTGATGGATAGTTTAAATTTCAAACATTTTTTCGATCCAATTGACACTTGAAGACAATGTGAGTGTCAAACAACGTGTCGAAGATTAGTGTACAAATAGAAAAGTTCTATCGATAAGAACCTTGCTACATGTAAACTATAGTGTACAATCTAGTTTACACTTTACAACGTGACATTGTCCCGTTGGACAGTTTAAATTTCAAGCAATTTTTCCATCCAATTGATACATGACAATAATACATGTGTTAAAAAACATGTCGAAAATCACTGTACAAATAGCAATGGTCAATCGGTAAAGACCTGGCTATACGCACACTATGGTCTACACTTTAGTTTACACTTTGCCACGTGACATTACCCCGTTGGACAGCTTAAATTTCAAATAGTTTTCCTATCCTGTTGACACTTGACAACAATGCAAGTGTCAAACAACGTGTCAAAAATCAGTGTACAAATAGCAAAGTTGAATCGAAATAACCTTGTGACATATACACTATGGTGTACACTTTAGTTTACACTTTACCTCGCGACATTACCCTGTTGGACAGTTTAAATTTCAAATAGTTTTTCCATCCAATTGACACTTGGCAACAATGCAAGCATCAAACAACGTGTCAAAAATCTATGTACAAACAGCAAAGTTCAATCGGTAAGGACCATGCTACATGTACTCTATGGTTTACACACTTTAGTTTATACTTTGCCAAGAGACATGACCCTACCGAAGAGTTTAAATTTCAAATAGTTTTCTCATCCAATTGACACTTGACAACAATGGAAGTGTCAAACAACGTGTCAAAAATTAGTGTACAAATAGCAAAGTTCAATAGGTATGAACCTTGCTACATGTACTCTACGATGTGCACACTTTAGTTTACGCTTTGTCACGTAACATTATCCTATTGGACAATATATAACTCAAACAGTTTTTCCATCCAATTGACACATGACAACAATGCAAATGTCAAATAATGTGTCAAAAACCAGCGTACAAATAGCAAAGTTCAATCGGTATGAACTTTGCAACATGTACACTTTAGTTTACACTTTACCACATAACATTACCCTGTTGGACAGCTTAAATTTCAAACAGTTTTCCCATCCAATTGACAATTGACAAAAATGCAAGTGTCAAATAATGTGTCAAAAATCAGTGTACAAATAGCAAAGTTCAATTGGTAAGAACCTTGCTGCATGTACACTTTAGTTTACACTTTACCACGTGACATTACCCTATTGGACAGTGAAATTTTCTAACAATTTTCCCATCCAACTGACATTTGATAATGGGGCAAGTGTCAAACAACGTGTCAAAAATCAGTGTACAAATAGCAAAGCTCAATCGGTAAGAACCTTGCTACATGTACACTATGGTGTACACACTTTAGTTTACACTTTGCCATGTGACATTACCCTATTCGAAAGTTTAATTTCAAATAGTTTATCCATCCAATTGACCCTTGACAACAATGCAAGTGTCAAACAACGTGTCAAAAATTAGTGCACAAATTGCAAAGATCAATCGGTAAGAACCCTGCTACATGTACACTATGGTGTACACTTTAGTTTACACTTTGCCACATGATATTACCCTATTGGACGGTTTGAATTTCAAATAGATTTTCCATCCAATTGACACTCTAAAACAATGCAAGTGTCAAACAACGTGTCAAAAATCAGTGTAGAAATAGCAAAGTTCAATAGGTAAGAACCTTGCCACATGTACACTATGGTGTGCATCTTAGTTTACACTTTGCAACGTGACGTTATCCTATTGGACAGTTTAAATTTCAAGCAGTTCTTCCAGCCAACTGACACTTGATAACAATGCAATTGTCAAACAACGTATTAAAAATCAGTGTACAAATAGCAAAGTTTAATCGGTAAGAACCTTACTACCTGTACACTATTGTGTATACACTTTAGTTCACACTTCGCCACGTGACATTACCCTATTGGATAGTTAAAATCTCAAGTAGTTTCCCCGTCCAATTGACACTAGACAACAATACAAGTGTCAAAATCGGTGTACAAATAGCAAAGTTCAATCGGTAAGGACATTGCTACATGTACACTATTGTGTACACTTTAGTTTACCCTTTTCGATGTGACATTACCCTTTTGGACAGTTTAATGTTCAAACAGTTTACCCATCCAATTGACACTTGATAACAATGTAAGTGTCAAAAAACGTGACAAAAAATAGTGTACAAATAGCAAAGTTAAATCAGTAAGAAACTTGCTACAGGTACACCATGGCGTACACTTTAGTTTACACTTTGCCATGTGACATTACCCTATTGGACGATTTAAATTTCAAATAGATTTTCCATCCAATCGACACTTGACACAATGCGAGCGTCAAACAATGTGTCGAAAATGAGTGTACAATTAACAACGTTCAAGCGGTAAGAACCTTGCTGCATGTACACTATGGTGTATACTTTAGTTTACACTTTGCCACGTGATAATACCCTGTTGGACAGTTTAAATTTGAAACAGTATTCCCATCCAATTGACACTTAACAACAATGCAAGTGTCAAACAGCGTGTCGTAAATCAATGTACAAATAGCAAAGTTTGAACGTTAATGACCTTGCTATGTATGCACTATGGTGTACAATTTACTTTACACTTTGCCACGGGACATTACCCTGTTGGACAGTTTAAATTTCAAACAGTTTTTCCATCCATTTGACACTCGACGACAGTACAAGTGTCCAACAACGTGATGAAAATCAGTGTACAAATAGCGAAGTTCAATCGGTAAGGACCATTCTGCATGTACACTATGGGGTACACATTAGTTTACACATTGCCACGTGACATTATCCAGTTGGATAGTTTAAATTTCAAATAGTTTTTCCATCCAATTGACACTTGCCAACCATGCAAGGGTCAAACAACGTGTCAAAAATCAGTGTACAAATAGCGAAGTTCAATCGGCAAGAATCTTGCTATATGTACACTACAGTGTACACTTTAGTTTACACTTTGCCACGTGACATTACCCTGTTGGGCAGTTTAAATTTCAAACAGTTTTTCCATCCAATTTACACTTGAAAACAATGCAAGTGTCAAACAACATGTAAAAAATCAGAGTACAAATAACAAAGTTCAATCGGTAAAAATCTTGCTACATGTACTCTACGGTGTACACTTTAGTTTACACTTTGCCACGTGACATTACCCCATCGGACAGTTTAAATTTCAAATAGTTTTTCTATCCAATTGACATTGGACAACAATGCAGGTGTCAAATGACTTGTCGAAAATCAGTGTACAAATGGCAATGTTCAATTGGTAAGGACCTTGCTACATGTACACTATGGTGTACACTTATGTTTACATTTTGCCACACGACTTTACTCTGTTGGACAGCTTAAATTTCAAATGGTTTTCCTATCCTATTGACACTTGACAACAATGCAAGTGTCGAACAACATGTCAAAAATCAGTGTACAAATAGTAATGTCCAATCGATAAGAACCCTGCTATATGTACACTATGGTACACACTTTAGATTACAATTTGCCACGTGACATTAACCTGTTGGATAGTATAAATTTCAAACAATTTTTCCATCCAATTGACACTTGACGACAATGTATGCGTCAAAAACATGTCAAAAATCTGTGTACAAATAGCAAAGATCAATTGGTAAAGACCTTGCTACTTGTACACTATGGTGTACACACTTTAGTTTATACTTTGCCAAGTTACATGGCCCTGCAGGACAGTTTAAATTTTAAATAGTTTTCCCATCTTATTGACACTTGACAACAATGCAAGTGTCAAACAACGTGTCAAAAATCAGTGTAAAAATAGCAAAGTTCAATCGGTAAGAACCTTGCTACATGTACACTATATGTACACACTTTAGTTTACACTTTGCCACGTAACATTACCCTCTCAGAGAGCAAATATTTCAAACAATTTTCCCATACAATTGACATTTGACAACAATGCGAGTGTCAAACAATATGTCAAAAAACCAATTTACATATAGCGAAGTTCAATCGGTATGAACCTTGCAACATGTACACTTTAGTTTACACTTTACCATATGACATTACCCTGTTGGACAGTTTAAATTTCAAATGGTTTTCCCATCCAATTGACACTTGACAGCAATGCAAGTGTCAAACAACGTGTCAAAAATCAGTGTACAAATAGTGAAGTTCAATCGATAAGAAACTTTTTTCATGTACTCTATTGTGTACACTTTAATTTTCACTTTGCCACAGGAGTTACCCTTACTCTATTGGAGAGTTTAAATTTCAAACAGTCCCATCCAATTGTCACTTAACAACAGTGCAAGTGTCAAACAACCTGTAAAAAATAAGTGTACAAATATCAAAGTTCAATCATAAAGGACCTTGCTACATGTACACTATGGTCTAAACTTTAGTTTACACTTTGCGACGAGACATTACCCAATTAGACAGTTTAAATTTCAAACAGTTTTTTGATCTAATTCACACTTGAAGACAATGCAAGTGTCAAACAACATTTCAAAAATCAGTGTACAAATAGCAAAGTTCAATTGTAAGAATCTTGCTACATGTAAACTTTGGTGTGCACTTTAGTTTACACCTTGCCACGTGACATTACTATATTGGACAATATAAATTTCAAATAGTTTTCCCATCCAATTGACACTTGATAACAATGCAAGTGTCAAACAACTTGTCAAAAATTAGGGTACAAATAGCAAAGTTTGATTGGTAATGACCTTGCTACATATACACTATGGTGTACAGTTTAGTTTACACGTTGCCATGTGACGTTATCCTGTTGGACAGTTTAAATTTAAAACAATTTTCCCATCCAATTGACACTTGACAACAATACAAGTTTTAAACCACGTGTCAAAAATTAGTGTACGAATAGCAAAGTTTAATCGGTAAGAACCTTTCTACATGTGCACTATGGTGTGCACACTTTAGTTTACAATTTACCACGTGATATTATCCAGTTGGACAGCTTAAATTTCAAACAGTTTTCCAATGCAATCGGTTAGAACTTTGTTACTTGTACATTTTGGTGTACACTACTTTACACTTTACCACATGACATTACCCTATTGGACAGTTTAAATTTCAAACTGTTTTCCCATCCAAATGACACCTGAAAAAAACACAAGTGTGAAACAACATGTGAAAAATTGGTGTACAAATTGTAAAGTTCAATCGGTAAGGACCTCGCTTCATGTACACTACGGTGTACACTTTGGTTTACACTTTGTCAAGTGACATTATCCTATCGGACAGTTTAGATTTCAAATAGTTTTCCCATCCAATTAGCACTTGACAACAATACAAGTGTCAAACATCGTGTCAAAAATCAGTGTACAAATAGTAAAGTTCAATCGGTAAGGACATTGCTACATGTACACTATAGTGTACAATTAAGTTTACACTTTGTCACGTGACATTACCTTGTTGGACAGTTTAAATTTTAAACAGATTTCCCATCCAGTTGAAACTTGACAACAATGCAAGTCTTAAACAATGTGTTAAAAATCAGTGTACAAATAGCAAAGTTCAATCAGTATGGACCTTGCTACATATACACTATGGCGTACAATTTAGTTTAAACTTTGCCACGTGACATTACCCTGTTGGACAGTTGAAATTTCAAATAGTTTTCCCATCCAATTGACACTTGATAACATTACAAGTGTCAAATAATGTGTCGAAAATCAGTGTACAAATAGCAAAGTTCAATCAGTATGGACCTTGCTACATATACACTATGGCGTACAATTTAGTTTAAACTTTGCCACGTGACATTACCCTGTTGGACAGTTGAAATTTCAAACAATTTTCCCATCCAATTGACACTTGACAACATTACAAGTGTCAAACAATGTGTCGAAAATCAGTGTATAAATAGCAAAGTTCAATCGGTAAGGACCTTGCTTCATGCACACTATGGCATACAATTTAGTTTACACTTTGCCACGTAACATTACCCTATTAGACAGTTTAAATTTCAAACAGTTTTTCCATCCAATTAACACTTGATAACAATGCAAGTGTCAAACAATGTTTCAAAAATCAAGGTACAAATAGCAAAGCTCAATCGGTAAGAATCTTGCTACATGTACACTTTAGTTTACACTTTGCCACGTGACATTACTCTATTGGACAGTTTAAATTTCAAATAGTTTTTCCATCCAATTGACACTTGATAACAGTGCAAGTTTCAAACAACGAGTCAAAAATCAGTGTACGAATAGTACAGTTCAATCGGTATGAACCTTGCAACATGTAGACTTTAGTTTACACTTTGCCACGTGACATTACCCTATTGGACAGTTTAAATTTCAAATATTTTTTCCATCAAATTGACACTTGATAACAATGCAAGTGTCAAATTACGTGTCAAAAATTAGTGTACAAGTAGCAAAGTTCAATTGGTAAGAACCTTGCTACATGTACAGTATGGTGTACTCTTTAATTTACACTTCGCCACGTGACATTATCCTATTGGACAATTAAATTTTAAACAGTTTTCCCATCAAATTGACACTTGACAACAATGCAAGTGTCGAACAACGTGTCAAAAATCAGTCTACAAATAGCAAAGGTCAATCGGTAAGAACCTTTCTACATGTACACTATGGTGTACACACATTAGTATACACTTTGCCACGTGACATTACCCTGTTGGACAATATAAATTTCAAATAGTTTTCCCATCCAAATGAAACTTGACAATAATGCAAGTGTCAATCAACGTGTAAAAAATTAGTGTACAAATAAAAAAGTTCAATCGGTAAGGATCTTATTACATGTACACTGTGGTGTACACTTTAGTTTACACTTTGCCACGTGACATTACCTTGTTGGACAACTTAAATTTCAAATAGTTTTCCCATCCAATTGACACTTGAAAATAATGCAAGTGTCAAACGACGTGTCAAAAATCAATGGACAAATAGCAAAGTTCAATCGGTAAGAACCTTGCTACATGTACACTATGGTTGACACACTTTAGTATACATTTTGCCACGTGACATTACCCTGTTGGACAATATAAATTTCAAATAGTTTTTCCATCCAATTGACACTTGACAATAATGCAAGTGTCAATTAACGTGTCAAAAATTTGTGTACAAATAGCAAATGTTAATCGGTAAGGACCTTGCTACATGTACACTACAGTGTACACTATAGTTTGCACTTTTTCACGTGACATTATCCTATTGGACAGCTTAAATTTCAAACAATTTTTCCATCCAATTGACACTTGACAACAATGCATGTGCCAAACATCGTGTCCAAAATCAGTGTACAAATAGCAAAGTTCAATCGGTACAAACCTCGCTACATGTACGCTATGGTATACACTTTAGTTTACACTTTGCCACGTGACATCACTCTGTTGGACAATTTAACTTTCAAACAATTTTTCTCTCCAATTGACACTTGAAAACAATGCAAGTGTCAAACAGAGAGTTCAAAATTAGTGTGCAAATAGCAAAGTTCAATCGGTAAGAACCTTGCTGCATATACACTATGGTGTACACTTTAGTTTACACTTTACCATATGATATTACACTGTTGGGCAGTTTAAATTTCAACCAGTTTTCCACTCCAATTGACACTTGAAAACAATCCAAGTGTCAAACATCACGTAAAAAATTAGTATACAAATAGCAAAGTTCAATTGGTAAGAGGCTTGCTAGATGTACACTCTGGTGCACACTTTAGTTTACACTTTACCACGTTACATTACCCTGTTGGATAGTTAAAATTTCAAACAGTTTTCCCATCCAACTGCACTTGACAACAATGCAAGTGTCAAGCAGTTTGTCAAAAATCAGTGTACAAATAGCAAAGTTCAATCGGTAAGAACCTTGCCACGTGACATTATCCTGTTGGACAATATAAATTTCAAATAGTTTTCCCATCCTATTGACACTTGACAGTAATGCAAGTGTCAATCAACGTGTCAAAAATTAGTGTACAAATAGCAAAGTTCAATCGGTAAGGAACTTACTACATGTACACTATAGTGTACACTTTAGTTTACACTTTGCCACGTGACATTACTCTGTTGGACTGTTTAAATTTCAAATAGTTTTTCCATTAAATTGACACTTGACAACAATACAAGTGGCAAACGACATGTGAAAATCAATGGATAAATAGCAAAGTTCAATCGGTAAAAACCTTTCTACATTTACACGATGGTGTATAGACTTTAGTACACACTTCGCCACGTGACATTACCATGTTGGACAATATAAATTTCAAACAGTTTACCCATCCAATTGTGACATTATCCTATTGGACAGTTTAAATTTCAAACAGTTTTTCCATTCAATTGACACTCAATAACAATGCAAGTGTCAAACAACGTGTCGAAAAATATTGTACAAAGAACAAAGTTCAATTGGTAAGAACCTTGCCACATGTACACTATAGTGTACTCTTTATTTTACACTTTGCCACGGGACATTGCCCTTTTGGACAGCTTAAATTTCAAACAGTTTTTCCATCCAATTGGCAGTTGACAACAATGCAAGTGTCAAACAATGTTGTCGAAAATCAGCGTACAAATAGGAAAATTCAATCGGTGAGGACCTTGTTACATGTACAATATGGTGTACACTTTACTTTACATTTTGCCACGTGACATTACCTTGTTGGACAATTTAAATTTCAAATAACTTTCCATCCAATTGTCACTTAACAACAATTCAAGTGTCAAACAATGTGTCGAAAATCAATGTACAAATAGCAAAGTTCAATCGGTAGGGACATTTCTTCGTGTACACTAAGGTGTACACCTTAGTTTATACTTTGCCACGTGACATTACCCTACTGGACAGTTTAAATTTCAAACAATTTTTTCATCCAATTGACACATGAAAATAATGGAAGTGTCAAACAATGTGTCAAAAATCAGTGTACAAATATCCAAGTTCAATCGGTAAGAACCTCACTACATGCACCTATGGTGTACACTTTCGTTTACACTTTACCACGTGACATTATCCTATTGGACAATTTTTATTTTTAACAGTTTTCCCTTTCAATTGACACTTGATGACAATGCAAGTGTCAAATAACATGTCAAAAATCTGTGTACAAATAGTAACGTTCAATCGGTTAGAACCTTGCTACATGTACACTATGGTGTACTCTTTAGTTTACACTTTGCCACATGACATTACCCTTTTGGACAGTTAAAATTTCAAACAGTTTTCCCATCCAATTGGCACTTGACAACAATGCAAGTGTCAATCAACGCGTAGAAAATGAGTGTACCTATAGCAAAGTTTAATTAGTATGGACCATGTTACATGTACACTATGGTGTACACTTTAGTTTACACTTCACCACGTGACATTACCTTATTTGACAATTTAAATTTTAAACAGTTTTCCCATCCAGTTGACACTTTACAATAATACAAGTGTCAAACAACGTGTCAAACAGTTTTCTCATCCAATTGAAACTTGACAACAATGCAAGTGTCAAATAACATTTCAAAAATCTGTGTACAAATAGCAAAGTTCTATCGGTAACGACTCTGCTACATGTACACTATGGTGTACACTTTAGTCTACACATTGCCACGTGACATTACCATGTTGGACAGTTTAAATTTCAAATAGTTTTCCCATCCAATTAACACTTGACAACAATGCAAGTATTAAACAACGTGTCAAAAATCATTGCACAAATAGCAATGTTCAATCAGTAAGAAGCTTGCTACATGTACACTATGGTGTACACTTTAGTTTACAGTTTACCACGTGACATTATCCTATTGGACAACTTAAATTTCAAACAGCTTTTCCATCCAATTGACAACAATGCAAGTGTCGAACAACCTGTCATAAATCTGTGTACAAATAGCAAAGTTCAATCCGTAGGAACCTTGCTACTTGTACACTATGGTTTATACTTTAGTTTACACTTTGCCACATGTCATTACCCTGTTGGACAACTTAAATTTCAAACAATTTTCCCATCCAATTGACACTTGACAACAATGCAAGTGTCAAAGAACCTGTCGAAAATTAGTGTTCAACTAGCAAAGTTCGATCGGTAAGGACCTTGCTACATGTACATTATAGTGTACACATTAGCTTACACTTTTCCACGTGACATTACCCTATTGGATTGTTTGAATTTCAAATAGTTTTTCCATCCAATTGACACTTGACAATAATACAAGTGCCAAACAACGTGTCGAAAATCAGTGTACAAATAGTAAAGTTCAATCGGTAAGGACCTCGCTATATGCACATTATGGTGTACACTTTAGTTTATACTTTGCCTCGTGACATTATCCTATCGGATGATTTAAATTTCAAACAGTTTACCATCCAATTGATACTCGACAACAATGCAAGTGTGAAATAACGTTTCGAAAATTAGTGCACAAGTAGCAAAGTTCAATCGGTAAGGACCTTGCCACACGTACACTATTGTTTGCACTTTAGCCTACACATTGCCACGTGACATTACCCTATTGGACAGTTCAAATTTCAAACAGTTTTCCCATACAATTGATACTTAACAACAATGTAAGTATTAAAAAATTGTCAAAAATCATTGTACAAATAGCAAAGTTCAATCGTTAAGAACCTTTCTACTTGTACACTATGGTGTACACTTTAGTTTACACTTTGCCACGTGAGATTATCCTCTTGGATAGTTTAAATTTCAAGCAGTTTTCCATCCAATTGACACTTGACGATTTTACAAGTGTAAAAGAACGTGTCAAAAATCAGTGTACAAACAGCAAAGTTCAATCGGTAAGAGCCTTCGTACATGTACACTATGGTATACACTTTAGTTTACACTTTCCCACTTAACATTACCCTGTTGGATTGTTTAAATTTCAAACAATTTTTCCATCCAATTGACAATCGACAACAATGCAAGTGTCAAACATCGTGTCAAAAATCAGTGCACAAATCGTAGAGTTCAATCGGTAAGAAACTTGCTACAGGTGCACTATGGTGTACACTTTACCACGTGACATTTATCTTGTTGGACAGTTTAAATTTCAAACTGTTTTCCCAACCAATTGACACTTGACAACAACGCAAGTGTCAAACAACATTTCAAAAATTAGTGTACAAATAGCAAAATCCAAACGGTAAGGACATTGTTACATGTTCACTATGGTGTACACTTTAGTTTATACTTTGCCACGTGACATTACCCTATTGGACAGTTTAAACTTCAAACAATTTTTCCATCCAATTGACACTTGACAAAAATGCAAGTATCAAAATAGGTGTCAAAAATCTGTGTACAAATAGCAAAGTTCAATCGGAAAGAACCTTGCTCCATGTACACTACAGTGTGCACTTCAATTTACACTTTGCCACGTGATATTATCCTGTTGGACAGTTTAAATTTCAAACAGTTTACCCATCCAATTGACACTTGACAACAACGCAAGTGTCAAAGAACCTGTCGAAAATCAGTGTTCAAATAGCAAAGTTCAATCGGTAAGGACCTTGCTACATGTACATTATAGTGTACACATTAGCTTACACTTTGCCACGTGACATTACCCTGTTGGATAGTTTAAATTTCAAATAGTTTTCCCATCCAATTGACACTTGACAATAATACAAGTGTCAAACAATGTGTCGAAAATCAGTGTACAAATAGTAAAGTTCAATCGGTAAAAACCTCGTTACATGAACATTATGGTGTACACTTTAGTTTATACTTTGCCACGTGACATTATCCTGTCGGACAGTTTAAATTTCAAACAGTTTTCCCATCCAATTGACACTTGACAACAATGCAAGTGTGAAATAACGTTTCGAAAATCAGTGCACAAATAGCAAAGTTCAATCGGTAAGGACCTTGCTACATGTACACTATTGTGTGCACTTTAGTCTACACATTGCCACGTGACATTAACCTGTTGGACAGTTCAAATTTCAAACAGTTTTCCCATACAATTGATACTTAACAACAATGTAAGTATCAAAAAAGTGTCAAAAATCATTGTACAAATAGCAAAGTTTAATCCTTAAGAACCTTTCTACTTGTACACTATGGTGTACAGTTTAGTTTACACTTTGCCACGTGACATTATCCTCTTGGATAGTTTAAATTTCAAGCAGTTTTTCCATCCAATTGACACTTGACGATATTACAAGTGTCAAAGAACATGTCAAAAATTAGTGTACAAACAGCAAAGTTCAATCGGTAAGAACCTTGGTACATGTACACTATGGTATACGCTTTAGTTTACACTTTCCCACTTAACATTATCCTGTTGGATAGTTTAAATTTCAAACAATTTTTCTATCCAATTGACAATTGACAACAATGCAAGTGTCAAAAAATGTGTCAAAAATCAGTGCACAAATAGTAAAGTTCAATCGGTAAGAACCTTGCTACAGGTGCACTATGGTGTACACTTTACCACGTGACATTTATCTTGTTGGACAGTTTAGATTTCACACAGTTTTCCCAACCAATTGACACTTGACAACAACGCAAGTGTCAAACAACATTTCATAAATCAGTGTACAAATAGCAAAGTCCAATCGGTAAGGACATTGATACATGTGCACTATGGTGTACACTTTAGTTTACACTTTACCACGTGACATTACCCTATTGGACAGTTTAAACTTCAATCGATTTTCCCATCCAATTGACACTTGACAAAAATGCAAGTATCAAAATAGGTGTCAAAAATCTGTGTACAAATAGCAAAGTTCAATCGGAAAGAGCCTTGCTTCATGTACACTACAGTGTACACTTCAATTTACACATTGCCACGTGACATTTATCTTGTTGGATAGTTTAAATTTCAAACAGTTTTTCCATCCAATTGACACTTGACAACAATGCAAGTGTCAAACAACGTGTCAAAAATCAGTGCACAAATAGTAAAGTTCGATCAGTAAGAACCATGCTGCAGGTACTCTATGGTATACACTTTAGTTTACACTTTACCACGTGACATTATCTTGTTGGACAATTTAAATTTCAAACAGTTTTTCGAACCAATTGACACTTGACAACAATGCAAGTGTCAAACAACATTTCGAAAATCAGTGTACAAATAGCAAAGTTCAATTGGTAAGGACATTGTTACATGTACACTAAAGTGCTTTAGTTTACACTTTGCCACGTGACATTACTCTGTTGGACAGTTTAAATTTCAAACAATATTTCTATCGAATTGACAATTGACAACAATGCAAATGTCCAACAATGTTTCGAAAATCAGTGTAAAAATAGCAAAGATCAGTCGGTGAGAACCTTGCTACATGTATACTACAGTGTACACTTTAGTTTACACTTTGCCACGTGACATTACCTTGTTGTAAAGTTTAAATTTCAAACAGTTTTTCCATACAATTGACACTTGACAACAATTCAAGTGTCAAACAATGTCTTGAAAATCATTGTGCAAAGAGCAAAGTTCAATAGGTAAGGACATTGCAACATGTACACTAAGGTGTACACTTTAGTTTACACTTTGCCACGTGACATTACCCTGTTGGACAGTTTAAATTTCAAACAAATTTTCCATTCAATTGACACTTGACAACAGTGCTAGAGTCAAACATTATTTTGAAACTCAGCGTACAAATAGCAAAGTTCAATCGGTAAGAACCGTGATACATGTACACTACAGTGTACACTTTAGTTTACACTTTGCCACATGACATTACCCTATTGGAAAGTTTAAATTTCAAACAGTTTTTCCATACAGTTGACACTTGACAACAATGCAAGTGTCAAACAATGTCTTGAAAATCAGTGTACAAAGAGCAAATTCAATCGGTAAGGACATTGCTACATGTGCAATATGGTGTACACTTTAGTTCACACTTTGCCACGTGACATTACCCTATTGGACAGTTTAAATTTCAAATAATTTTTCCATCCAATTAACACTTGACAACAACGCAAGTGTCAAACAATGTTTCAAAAATCAGTGTACAAATAGCAAAGTTTAATCGATAAGAACCTTGATACATGTACACTACAATGTACACTTTAATTTACACTTTGCCACGTGACATTATCCTATTGGATAGTTTAAATTTCAAATAGTTTTCCCATCCAATTGACACTTGAAATAAATGTAAGGGTCAAATAATGTGTCAAAAATCAGCGTGCAAATAGTAAAGTTCAATCGGTAAGGACCTTGTTACATGTACAATATGGTGTACACTTTAGTTTACACTTTGCCACGTGTCAATACCTTATTGGACAGTTTAAGTTTCCAACATTTTTCCCATCCAATTGACACTTGACAACAACGTTTGTGTCAAACAACGTTTCAAAAATTAGTGTACAAATAGTAAAGTTGAATCGATAAGGACCTTGCTACATGTATACTATGGTGAACACTTTAGTTTACACTTTGTCACGTGACATTACCTTGTTGGATAGTTTAAATTTCAAAAAGTTTTTCCATCCAATTGACACATGACAACAATGCAAGTGTCAAACGTATCAAAAATTAGTGTACAAATAGCAAAGTTCAATCGGTAAGAACCTCGCTACATGTACACTATGGTGTACACTTTAGTTTACACTTTGCCACGTGACATCATCCTATTAGACGGTTTAAATTTCAAACACTTTTCCTATCCCATTGATACTTGTGAACAATGCAAGTGTCGAACAACGTATCAAAAATAAGTGTACAAATAACAAAGTTCAATCGATAAGGACCTTGCCACATGTACACTATGGTGTACACTTTTATTTACACTTTACCACGTGTCATTATCCTGTTGGACAATATAAATTTCAAATTTTTTTACCATCCAATTGACACTTGACAACAATGGAAGTGTCAAACAATGTTCCGAAAATTAGTGTACGAATAGCAAAGTTCAATCGGTAAGGACCTTGCTACATGTACACTATGGTGTGCACTTTAGTTTACACTTTGCCACATGACATTACTCTGTCGGACAGTATAAATTTCAAATAGTTTTTTCATCCAATTGACACTTGACAATAATGCAACTGTCAAACAATGTGTCAAAAATTAGTATACAAATAGCAAAGTTCAATCGGTAAGAACCTTGCTACTTGTACACTATGGTGTACACTTTAGTTTACACATTACCACATGACATTATCTTGTTGGATAGTTTAAATTTCAAACATTTTTCCCATCCAATTGACACTTGACACCAATGCAAGTGTCAAACAACGTGTCAAAAATTAGTATACAAATAGCAAAGTTCAATCGGTAAGAACCTTGCTACTTGTACAGCATGGTTTATACTTTAGTTTATACTTTGGCACGTGTCATTAGCCTATTGGACAATTTAAATTTCAAACAATTTCCCATCCAATTTACACATGACAACAATGCAAGTGTTAAAGAGCGTGTCGAAAATCAGTGTTCAAATAGCAAAGTTCAATCGGTATGGAGCTTGCTACATGTACAGTATGGTGTACACTTCAGCTTACACTTTGCCACGTGACATTACGCAGTTAGATAGTTTAAATTTCAAATAGTTTTCCCATCTAATTGGCACTGGACAATAATTCAAGTGTCAAACAACATGTCGAAAATCAGTGTACACAGAGCAAAGTTCAATCGATAAGGACCTCGCTATATGTACACTATGGTGTAGTCTTTAATTTACACTTTGCCACGTGATATTATCCTGTTAGATAGTTCAAATTTCAAATAATTTTCCCATCCAATTGATACTTGACAACAATGCAAGTGTCAAACAACGTGTCAAAAATGTGTATACAAATAGCAAAGTTGTACACTAAGGTGTAGACTTTAGTTTACACATTGTCATGTGACATTACCCTGTTGGACAGTTTAAATTTCAAATAGTTTTTCCATCCAATTGACACTTGGCAACAACGCAAGTGCCAAATAATGTTTCAAAAATTAGTGTAAAAATAGCAAAGTTCAATCGGTAAGGACCTTACTACTTGTGCACTATGGTGCACACTTTAGTTTACACTTTGCCACGTGACATTATCCTTTTGGATAGTTTAAATTTCAAACAAAGTTTCCATCCAATTAACACTTGACAACAATGCAAGTGTCAAACAACGTGTTGTAAATCAGTGTACAAATAGCAAAGTTCAATCGGTAAGGACATTGTTACATGTACACTAAAGTGCTTTAGTTTACACCTTGCCACCTGACATTACTCTGTTGGATAGTTTAAATTTCAAATAGTTTTTCCATCCAATTGACAATTGACAACAATGCAAATGTCCAACAATGTTTCAAAAATCAATTTAAATATAGCAAAGTTCAATCGGTAAGAACCTTGCTATATGTACACTACAGTGTACACTTTAGTTTACACTTTGCCACGTGACTTATCCTGTTGGATAGTTTAAATTTCAAATAGTTTTTCCATTCAATTGACACTTGACAACGATACAAGTGTCAAACAATGTCTCGAAAATCAGTATACAAAGAGCAAAGTTCTATCAGTAAGGACATTGCTACATGTACACTAAGGTGTACACTTTAGTTTACACTTTACCACGTGACATTACCTTGTTGGACAGTTTAAATTTCAAACAATTTTTCCGTTCAATTGACACTTGACAACAGTGCAAGTATCAAACAATGTTTCGACAATCAGTGTACAAATAGCAAAGTTCAATCGGTAAGAACCTTGATACATGTACACTACAGTGTACACTTTAGTTTACACTTTGCCACGTGATATTACCCTGTTGGATAGTTTAAATTTCAAACAATTTTTCCATCTAATTGACACTTTACAACAATGCAAGTGTCAAACAGCATGTCGAAAATCGGTGTACAAATAGCAAATTCAATCGGTAAGGACATTGCTATATGTGTAATATGGTGTACACTTTAGTTTATACTTTGCCACGTGACATTATCCTGTTGGATAGTTTAAGTTTCAAACAGTTTTTCCATCCAATTGACAGTTGATAACAATGTAAGTGTCAAACAACGTGTCGAAAATTAGTGTACAAATAGTAAAGTTCAATCGGTAAGGACATTGCTACTTGTACACTAAGGTGTACACTTTTGTTTACACTTTGCCACGTGATATTATCCTGTTGGACAGTTTAAGTTTCCAACAGTTTTCCCATCCAATTGACACTTGATAACAATGCATGTGTCAAACAATGTTTCGAAAATTAGTGTACAAATAGCAAAGTTCAATCGGTAAGGACCTTGCTACATGTATACTATGGTGAACACTTTAGTTTACACTTTGCCACGTAACATTACTCTATTGGACAGTTTAAAATTCAAAAAGTTTTTCCATCCAATTGATACATGAGAACAATGCAAGTGTCAAACGTATCAAAAATCAGTGTAAAAATAGCAAAGTTCAACCGGTAAGAACCTCGCTACATGTACACCATGGTGTACACTTTCGTTTACACTTTGCCACGTGACACCATCCTATTAGAGAGTTTTAATTTCAAACAGTTTTCCCATCCCATTGACACTTGAGAACAATGCAAGTATCAAACAATGTGTCGAAAATTAGTGTAGAAATAACAAAGTTCAGTTGATAAGAACCTTGCCACGTGTACACTATGGTGTACACTTTTGTTTACACTTTGCCACGTGACATTATCCTGTTGGACAGTATAAATTTCAAATTGTTTTACCATCCAATTGACACTTGACAACAATGCAAGTGTCAAACAGTGTTTCGAAATTAGTGTACGAATAGTAAAGTTCAATCGGTAAGGACCTTGCTACATGTACACTATGGTGTGCACTTCAGTTTGCACTTTGCCACATGACATTACTCTGTCAGACAGTATAAATTTCAAATAGTTTTTCCATCCAATTGACACTTGACAATAATGCAACTTTCAAACAATGTGTCCAAAATTAGTGTACAAATAGCAAAGTTCAATCGGTAAGAACATTGCTACTTGTACACTATGGTGTACACTTTAGTTTACACATTACCACATGGCATTATCCTGTTGGACAGTTTAAATTTCAAACAATTTTTCCATCCAATTGACATTGACGACAATGCAAGTGTCAAACAACGCGTCAAAAATTAGTATAGAAATAGCAAAGTTTAATCAGTAAGAACCTTGCTACTTGTACACTATGGTTTATACTTTAGTTTATACTTTGCCACGTGTCATTAACCTGTTGGACAATTTAAATTTCAAACAATTTTCCCATCTAGTTAACACATGACAACAATGCAAGTGTTAAAGAACTTGTCGAAAATCAGTGTTCAAATAGCAAACTTCAATCGGTAAGGACCTTGCTACATGTACACTATGGTGTACACTTCAGCTTACACTTTACCACGTGACATTACGCTGTTAGATAGTTTAAATTTCAAACAGTTTTCCCATCTAATTGACACTGCACAATAATAGAAGTGTCAAACAACGTGTCGAAAATCAATGTACAAATAACAAAGTTCAATCTGTAAGGACCTCGCTATATGTACACTATGGTGTACTCTTTAATTTACACTTTGTCACGTGACATTATCCTGTTGGATAGTTTAAATTTCAAAAAATTTTCCCATCCAATTGACACTTGACAACAATGCATGTGCCAAACAACATGTCGAAAATCAGTGTACAAATAGTAAAATTCAACCAGTAAGGACATTGCTACATGTACGCTATGGTGTACACTTTAGTTTACCCGTTGCATCGTGTCATTACTCTATTAGACAGTTTAAATTTCAAACAGTTTTCCCATCTAATTGCCACTTGATAACAATGCATTTGCCAAACAATGTGTCGAAAATCAGTGTACAAACAGCAAAGTTCAATTGGTAAGAACCTTGCTACACGTACACTATAGTGTACTCATTAATTTACACTTTGCCACGTGACATTACCCTATTGGACAGTTTTAATTTCAAACAGTTTTTCCATCCAAGTGACACTTGACAACAATGCAAGTGTCAAACAACGTGTCGAAAATCAGTGTACAGATAGCAAAGTTCAATCGGTAAGGACCTTGTTACATGTACATTATGGTGTACACTTTAGTTTACACTTTGCCACGTGACATTACCTTGTTGGACAATTTCAAACAGTTTTTCCATCAAATTGTCACTTAACAATAGTACGAGTGTCAAACAAGGTGTCGAAAATCAGTGTACAAATAGCAAAGTTAAATCGGTAAGGACCTTGCTACATGTACACTATGGTGTACACATTAGTTTACACTTTGCCACGTGACATTATCCTATTGGACAGTTTAAATTTCGAACAGTTTTTCCCATCCAATTGGCACTTGACAACAATGCAAGTGTCAAATAACGTTTTGAAAATCAATGTACAAATTGCAAAGTTCAATCGGTAAAGACCTTGCTACATGTACACTATGGTGTACACTTTAGTTTACACATTACCACGTGACACAACCCTATGGGACAGTTTAAATTTCAAACAGTTTTTCCATCCAATTGACACTTGACAACAATGCAAGTATCAAACAACGTGTTAAAAATCATTGTACAAATGGCAAAGTTCAATCGGCAAGAACCTTGCTACATGTTCACTATTGTGTACACTTTAATTTACACTTTACCACGTGACATTATCTTGTTGGACAGTTTAAATTTCAAACATGGACAGTTTAAATTTCAAACAATTTTTCCATCCAATTGACTCTTGACAACAATGCAAGTGTCAAACAACGTGTCAAAAATCAGTGTACAAATAGCAAAGTTCAATCAGTAAGAACCTTGCTACATGTACACTATGGTGTACACTTCAGTCTACACTTTACTACATGACATTATCTTGTTGGAAAGTTTAAATTTCAAATAGTTTCCCATCCAATTGACACTTGACAACAATGCAAGTGCCAAACAACGTGTCAAAAATCAGTGTACATATAGTAAAGTTCAATCGATAAGAATCATGCTACGTGTACACTATGGTGCATACTTTAGTATACCATTTGCCTCGTGATATTACTCTATTGGACAATTTAAATTTCAAACAGTTTTCCCATCCAATTGAAACTTGAAAATAATACAAGTGTCAAATAACGTGTCGAAAATCAGTGTACAAATAGCAAAGTTCAATCAGGGAAGACCTTGTTACATGTACACTATGGTGTATACTTTAGTTTATACTTTGCCACATGACATTACCTTGTTGGACAGTTTAAATTTCAAACAGTTTTCCCATCCAATTGACACTTGGCAACAATGTAAGTGTCAAACACCATTTAAAAAATCAGTCTACAAATAGCAAAGTTCAATTGGTAAGGACCTTGCTACATGTACACTACAGTGTACGCTTCAGTTTACACTTTGCGACGTGACATTATCCTGTTAGACAGTTTAAATTTAAAACTATTTTTCCATCCAATTGACACTTGACAAAAATGCAAGTGTCAAAGAACGTGTCGAAAATTAGTGTTCAAATAGCAAATTTCAATCGGTAAGGACCTTGCTACATGTACACTGCGGTGTACACCTTAGTTTACACTTTATCATATGACATTACTCTATTGGACAGTTTAAATTTTAAACAGTTTTCCCATCCAATTGACACTTGACAACAGCGCAAGTGTCAAACACCCTTTCGAAAATCAGTGTACAAATAACAAAGTTCAATCGGTAAGGACCTTGCTACATGTACACTATGGTGTACACTTTAGTTTACACTTTCCCACGTGACATTACCCTATTGGACAGTTTAAATTTCAAAGTATTTTCCCATCCAATTGATACTTGACAACAATGTAAGTGTTAAAGAACGTGTTGAAAATCAGTGTTCAAATAGCAAAGTTCAATCGGCAAGGACCTTGCTACATGTACACTACGGTGTACACTTTAGTTTAAACTCTACCACGTGATATTATCCTGTTGGATAGTTTAAATTTCAAACAGTTTTTCCATCGAATTGACGCTTGATGACAATGCAAGAGTCAAACAGCGTGTCGAAAATCAGTGTTCAAATAGCGAAGTTCAATTGGTAAGAACCTTACCACATGTAAACCATATTTTCACTTTGCCACGTGACATTATCCTGTTGGATAGTTTAAATTACAAACCATTTTTCCATCCAATTAACACTTGACAACAATGCAAGTGTCAAACAACGTTTCGAAAATTAGTGTACAAATAGCAAAGTTCAATCGGTAAGGACCTTGCTACATGTACACTATGGCGTACACTGTAGTTTACACTTTGCCACGTGACATTATCTGGTTGGACGATTTAAATTTCAAACCATTTTTCCATGCAATTGACACTTGACGACAATGCAAGTGTCAAACAACGTGTCAAAAATCAGTGTACAAATAGCAAATTCAAACGGTAAGAACCTTGCTGCTTGTACACTATGGTGTACACTTTAGTTTACACTTTGTCATGTGACATTATCCTGTTGGATAGTTTAAATTTCAAACACTTTTCCCATCCAATAGACACTTGACAACAAAGCAATTGTTAAACGTGTCAAAAATTAGTATTCAAATAGCAAAGTTCAATCGGTAAGAACCTTGCTACATGTACACTGTGGTTTATACTTTAGTTAAAACTTTGCCACGTGTCATTACCCTATTGGACAATTTAAATTTCAAACAATTTTTCGATCCAATTGATACTTGAAAACAATGCAAGTGTCAAAGAACGTGTCAAAAATCAGTGTTCAAATAGTAAAGTTCAATCGGTGAGGACCATGCCATATGTACACTATGGTGTACAATTTAGTTAAAACTTTGCCACGTGACATTACCCTCTTGGATAGTTTAAATTTCAAATAGTTTTTCCATCAAATTGACACTTAACAATAATACAAGTGTCAAACAACGTGTTGGAAATCGGTGTACAAATAGCAATGTTCAATCGGTAAGGACCTTGTTACATGTACACTATGGTGTACACTTCAGTTTACACATTGTCACGTGACATTACCCTATTAGATAGTTTAAATTTCAAACAGTTTTCCCATCCAATTGACACTGACAACAATGCAAGTGTCAATGAACGTGTCGAAAATCAGTGTTCAAATAGCAAAGTTCGATCGGTAAGGACCTTGCTACATGTACATTATGATGTACACATTAGCTTTATCTGGTTGGACAATTTAAATTTCAAACCATTTTCCCATGCAATTGACACTTTTTTTTTTTTGGTAAAGACATCCACACATCCTTAGTGACTTTTTAGGGTCGACCAAGGAAGGTCGATGGGGGTTAAGGTTTCCCCAACCATATTTATTTCAGAAAAATCAAGAATACACGGAAGGAGGGGGGCATGAACCTGACCTCCAAAAAGCAGTGATGCAACAAATGAATATAATAAATGAAAGCAATGAATGAGGAAGTACTACTTCCCTATACAATAAAGAATAGCCTAAATTACGAACCTCTGAAACTGGGCAATCCATGTCTGTCGATCAGCACTATCGCCCTAATATGTCGAGGCAGTTCTAGTGGTCCATACTCTAGATAGCGCCGATGATTCCAGCCTTCTGTAGCAAGAGAATCAGCAACCTGGTTGCCTTCTCTGTAGATGTGTGAAACCGTGTCTCTGTCGAAGTAGATGAGGTCTCTGATCTGTCTAAGAATACCCTGAATCGACCATGGTCCTCCACCTTTGGTAATGCAGTGAATAGCCAATGTTGAATCTGCCTAGAGCCAGATAGCTGAAATCCCAAGTCCTCTGGCCAATAGAAGCCCATCTAGTATGGCTCTGAGTTCAGCCTCCAAAATGCAATTGACACTTGACGATAAACAACGTGTCAAAAAATAGTGTACAAATAGCAAAGTTCAATCGGTAAGAACATTGCTACATGTACACTAAGGTGTACACTTTAGATTACACTTTGCCACGTGACATTATCATGTTGAACAGTTTAAATTTCAAACAGTTTTCCCGTCCAATTGACACTTGACAACAATGCAAGTGTCAAACAACGTGTCAAAAATCAGTGTACAAATAGCAAAGTTCAATCAGTAAGGACATTGCTACAAGTATACTATGGTGTACAGTTTAGTTTACACTTTCCCACGTGACATTTCGCTGCTGGAGAGTTTAAATTACAAACAGTTTTCCCATCCAATTGACACTTGAAAAAAATGCATGTGTCAAATAACTTTTCGAAAATCAGTGTACGAATAGCAAAGTTCAATTGGTAAGGACCTTGCTATATGTACACTATGGTGTACACTTTAGTTTACACTTTGCCACGTGACATTAACTTGTTGGACATTTAAATTTCAAATAGTTTTCCCATCCAATTGACACTTGACAACAATGCAAGTGTCAAACAACGTGTACACTATGGGTAAGAACCTTGCTACATGTACATCATGGTTTATACTTTAGTTTGCACTTTGCCACATGTCGTTACCTTGTTGGATAGTTTAAATTTCAAATAATTTTCTAGTCCAATTGACACTTAACAAAATGCAAGTGTCAAAGAACGGGTCGAAAATCATTGTTCAAATAGCAAGGCTCAATCGGTAATCTTTATACATGTACGCTTTAGTTTACACTTTGGGATGTGATATTACCCTGTTGGATAGTTTAAATTTCAAACAATTTCCCATCCAACTGACACTTGACAATAATACGAGTGTCAAACAACATGTCAAAAATCAGTGTACAAATAACAAAGTTCAATCAGTAAGGGCCTCGATACTAGTACACTATGGTGTATACTTTAATTTACACTTTGTCACATGACCTTGCCCTGTTGGACAGTTTAAATTTCAAACAGTTTTCCTATGTAATTGACTCTTGGCAACAATGCAAGTGTCAAACAGCGTGTCAAAAATCAGTGTACAAATAGCAAAGTTCAATCAGTAAGAACCTTGCTACATGTACACTATGGTGTATACTTCAGTTTACACTTTACCACGTGACATTATCTTGTTGGAAAATTTAAATTTCAAATAGTTTCCCATCCAATTGACACTTGACAATGATGCAAGTGTCAAACAATGAGTCAAAAATTAGTATACAAATAGCAAAGTTTAATCGGTAAGAACGCTGCTACATGTACACTATGGTTTATACTTTAGTTTGTACTTTGCCAAGTGTCATTATCCTATTGGACTGTTTAAATTTCAAACAATTTTTCCATCCAATTGACACTTGAAAACAATGCAAGTGTCAAAGCATGTGTCGAAAGTCAGTGTTAAATTAGCAAAGTTCAATCGGTAAGGACCTTTCTACATATACACTATGGTGTACACTTTAGTTTATGCTTTCCCACGTGACATTACCCTATTGGATAGTTTAAATTTCAAACAATTTTCCCATCCAATTGACACTTGACAATAATGTAAGTGTCTATGAGCATGTTGAAAATAGTATATAAATAGCAAAGTTCAATCGGTAAGGGCCTTGCTACATGTACACTATGGTGTACACTTTAATTTACACTTTGCCACGTGACATTACCCTATTGGATAGATTAAATTTCAAACAGTTTTTCCATTCAATTGACACTTGACAACAATGCAAGTGTCAAAAATTGTTTAAATATCAAATAGTTTTCCCATCAAATTGACACTTGACAACAATGCAAGTTTTAAACAACGTGTCAAAAATTAGTGCACAAATAGCTAAGTTCAATCGGTAAGAACCTTGCTACATGTACACTATGGTATACACTATAGTTTACACTTTGCCACAAGACATTACCTCGTTGGAAAGTTTAAATTTGAAGCAGTTTTCCCATCCAATTGACACTTAAGAACAATATAAGTGTCAAACAACATGTCAAAAATCAGTGTACAGATAGCAAAGTTCAATCTGTAAGAACCTTGTTGCATGTACACTATGGTGTACACTTTAGTTTACACTTTGTCACGTAACATTATCCTGTTGGACAGTTTAAATTTCAAATAGTTTTCCTATCCAATTGAAATTTGACAACAATGCAAGTGTCAAACAACGTGTTCAAAATCAGTGTACAAATAGAAAAGTTCAATCGGTAAGGACCTTGCTACATGTCCACTATGGTGTATACTTTAGTTCACACTTTGCCACATGACGTTATCCTATTGGACATTTTATATTTCAAACTATTTTACGTCCAATTAACACTTGACAATAATGCAAGTGTCAAACAACGTTTCAAAAATTAGTATACAAATAGCAAAGTTCAATCGATAAGGACCTTGCTACATGTACTCTATGGTGTACACTTTATTTTACACTTTTGCCACGCGACATTACCCTGTTGAACATTTTAAATTTTAAACAGTTTTTCCATCCAATTGACACTTGACAACAACACAAGTATCGAACAATGTGTCAAAAATTAGTGTACAAATAGCAATGTTCAATCGGTAAGAACCTTGCTGCATGTACACTATGGTGTACACTTTAGTTTACACTTTGCCATGTGATATTATCCTATTCAATAGTTTAAATTTCAAATAGTTTTCCCATCCAATTGACACTTGACAACAATGCTAGTGTCAAACAACGTGTCCAAAATTAGTGTACAAACAACAAAGTTCAATCGGTAAGAACCTTGCTACAGTTACACTATGGCATATACTTTAGTTTGCACTTTGCCACATGTCATTACACTATTGGACAATTTAAATTTCAAACAATTTTCCCATCCAATTGACACTTGGCAACAATGCATGTGTCAAACAGTGTGTCGAAAATCAGTGTTCATATAGCAAAGTTCAATCGATAAGGACCTTGCTACATGTACACTATGGTGTATACTTTAGTTTACACTTTTCCACGTGACAATACCCTATTGGACAATGTAAATTTCAAATAATTTTTCCATCCAATTGACACTTGACAATAATGCAAGTGTCAAACAACGTGCCAAAAATCAGTGTACAAATAGTAAAGTTTAATTGTTAAGAACCTTGCTACATGTATACTATGGTGTACACTTCAGTTTACAATTTTTCACATGAGATTACCCTGTTGGACAGTTTAAATATCAAACTCTTTTCCCATCCAATTGGCACTTGACATCAATGCAAGTGTCAAACAACGTGTCAAAAATCTGTGTACAAATAGATAAGTTCAATCGGTAAGAACCTTGCTAAGAGAGAAGTAGGTAAACACTTTAATTGATAGCAAAGAAGGTAGCTCAAGTGTTTTGATTGAAAAACTTTAATTGAGATAAATGATTTTTCAGCTTTTGATCACTCAAAAAGTTTTTTAATAAATGAATGATTTGATCTTTAAAAGAGTGAAAAATAAGGTTGAGAGAATCAATAAAATACTTCACTTAATGCGCATGTACAATTATTTTGAATAGTGAAGAAAAGTGGGATTTATAACTCTCAAAGATCTTCCTAACGGTCAAGAATCTGCCCCCACCGAACAAGTGTACAGGCCTTCTGGTATGTACCGGACAAGGCTACTAGCCATTGGTGAGACAGGTGTCAAAACATTAAAAATTTTGACTGTTGGGCAAAGACCTTTACCGAATTGTTAGGTATACTACCGGACCGTCCGGTAGCTCAATTTTCAAAAATAGATTTTGCCTTGAATGATTTTATTTTGAGCTCCCGAAACTTCTTTGCTAAATATTAAAATTTTATACCTTTACATATAAATTCAAGAGATCTAATATAATTTTCTTCAATATGCTCGATTATCATGATTTATGGCTTCGATCTTGATTCCTCTTGACATTGGCATTCGTTTCCTTCTTCGTTAGTGCATTTATCTTGTCCTATGCATGAATCTTCATTTTGATGCAATGGTTGATTTGATTTCAACTATCATGATTCAAAAGTAGGTTTGTTAGAACCAAAATTAAATCTTGTTTGTTATAATCAAAACATAGACAGAAGTCAACCATGTCAACAATTTCCCCCTTTTTGATTATAACAAACAAGATGATTTGCAAAAGACGAATGATTCACAAATTTAAAAAATATATATCTGTATTCCCCCTATCTTTTGCACATCAATGATCATATATTGAAGATATTTCCCCTTAATCGTACACATTATGCATAATTAACCATTACACTATTTATTCCATTTGGCATATTTTTGCATAATCATCCACATATCACTTTCCCCTTTTGGCATAAGCAAAAAGAAGTCAACCGTTGAATGTAAGAACATAGAAGCAAAATAGATTTGTCTAATAAGAATGCATGAAGCCCAAAAATAGTTAGAGAAGCATAGTACTGCAATGTTCAAAGGGAAAGCATAAAGACAAGCATTATAAATGACGGTGAATGAACTATGGTGCCGGAGGGAATCTAGAGTAGAAATCAGTAAAGAAGGTAGTTTATTGGGCTTGCAACTCCGCCCGTCGGTCTTGGATAGTCATTTGTTGTGCCTGAAGCAGGAGAAGTAAACTTCCAAAACTATTGATGGTGGAAGTGAGAGAGTCAATACGGCCGTTGAGGATGTTAAATTGATCTTTGGTCATGCTATTTCCTCTACTCGATGGCCGAGGGCCACTCGAGCTCAAAATATTGGAAGGAGGGATTTGAGCATCGTTGAAATCATCCTCATCATCGCCTTCAAAAGCTAAAGTGGATGGACCGGAGGTAGGATCAAACCCCTTTTTGTGTACTACCCATTGACTATTTTCCTTTGTGATTTGCATTCGTGCAAATATTTTGATGTTAATTGTGTCGATTGGATGTAATTGGATGAAAGGCTCATTGTCCAACAACACATGAAAGTGTTTGAAAATTTTGGTTAAAAGCATGCCGTATGGAAGAGCTTTGATTTTTCGAGAGGTATGCACTTGTTCCATAGTTTCAATAACCAAAGCTGGAAAATCTAATTTTCGATTCACAAGAAAAGAGTTGAGAATAAATAGGTCGAGGAAATTGACTTCGTCTCGATATCCTTTTCGAGGAAGTATGACATGGGTGATAATGTGTTGTAAAACCTTGCAAGGTAAACTCAAGTGATGTGTACTAGTTTTATTGATATTTTAAAAATCTTTTCCGGTAACATGTCAACAAGCATTACTCGAATTATAACCCTCTATCGACGGATGTGCCTTATGATGATAAATTTGTGTTTCACACATGTCAAGCTCAAGAATTTCACGAATGAGTGTTTTGGAAATAGTGATATGCACATTGTTAAGAAAACACGTAATTGTGCCCGACCGAATAACCATTGAGTGATAAAATTCTCTCATTAACATAGGATATGCGTTCTCTTTCATCCCGACTACATTGGTCCAACCCATGTCTTCTAAGAAATCCTTAATGTGAAATGCAGGTGTTAGTACTGTAAAATCAGAATGATCGACATTTTTACCTATAAGAATGGGAGATTTCTCAAATGGGTTCATAGGTACCAAGGGTTCCTCATCCATTTCTTCATCAGAGGAGCTCGATGGAGGATGTATAGTAGTCCTTTCGGGGCAATTTATTGCTCGTTTCACTCTTGGTATGGTGGAAAATTTGAAAAATTGATGAAGAAAGAGCTAGGGTTCGAACTATGATAGCTTGAGATTTTGAGTAATAGTGAGTGTAGAAGTTGTGGGAATATGTTGTAGGATGAAGGAAGAAGATATTGAGGGAGAGAAGTTCGAAAATGAGGAGAAGTGAGGAGGAAAATGACTGGTTCGGTTTTAAGAAAACGATTTCCCGTTTTACCAGACGGTTCGATACATCATACAAACGGTCCGGTACGGCAGAGAATTTCTGTTAAAAATGGACTAATGTATCGAATAGTCCGTTGGCCTTGTCTGGTATGTACCGGACGGTCCGTTTTTGTTATCCGATACAATTTTTTTTAACTAAGATACTGAAATATGATGAAGTCATAAATAAGCAATAATTTGGACAATTTTATAAAAGCCTATGGACGTTGATCAACGTGATAGGGAGAATTAACCACATTCAACTTCATCTTCATCGATAATTCATAAACCTCTTCGAATATATGTGAAACGATCGTGTACAAGAGGTTTGGTGAGAATATCATCCAATTGGTCCTCAGTCTTTATAAATTCTAATTCAATATCTCCTTTTTGCACGTGATCATGGAGAAAATGGTGTCGAATCTCACTATGTTTACAAGACGAGATTTTTAGACAAATTTATGGCACTAGTATTATCAAATAAATAGGCACATGAATGTAAGACAAATGATAATCACATAGAGTTTGTTTCATCTAAAGTGTTTGTACAAAACAACTAGCGACCGAGATATATTTTGCCTTGATTGTAGATAGTGCAACAGAATTTTGTTTCTTACTAGACCAAGACACAAGTGTAAAGCCTAAAAAGTAATAATTTCCACTTGTGCTTTTACGATCAACATTAGATTTGGCCCAATCAGCATCCGAATAATTAATTAAGTCAATATGAGTGCCTTTTGGATACCAAAGTCCTAAAGTTCTCATACCACTTAGATAATGAAAAATTCTTTTTACGGCCTTTAAGTGTGATTCTTTAGGATTAGATTGAAAGCGAGCACTAGGCAAACACTAAATATAATATTGGGCCTACTAGTAGTTAAATAAAGAAGGGATTCGATCATATCTCCATATTTTGTGACGTCCACAGATCATCCTTATCAAGCTTTAGTGATGTGCTCATAGATGTGTTCATAAGCTTGATGTCATGCATGTCAAATTTCTTAAGCATGTCTAATATGTATTTATTTTGATTTCTGAAAATTCCTTCTTTCATTTGTTTAATTTGAAGGCCAAGAAATTTTTTTAACTTACCGATCATGCTCATTTCAAATTCTTTACTCATACATTTTGAAAATTCTTCACAAAGATGTATATTTGTAGTGCCAAAAATAATATCGTCAACATAAATTTGAACATGAGCATATCATTTTATGAGTTTTTATAAAAAGTGTAGTATACGCTTTTCCAATCGAAAAACCATTTGAGAGAAGAAATTTGTTCAACCGTTCGTACCAAGCTCTGGGAGCTTGTTTCAAACCGTAAAGAGCTTTTTGAAGTTTAAATACATGATTCGGATACTTGAGATCTTTAAAACCGGGAGGTTGCTCAACAAAATCTTCTTCTTGAATAAAACCATTTAAAAAAGCACTCTTAACATCCATTTGATAAAGTGTAAAATCTTTGTAACATGCAAATACAAGAAGTATACGAATGTATTCTAATCTTGCTATGGGTGCAAATGTTTCTTCAAAATCGATACCTTCTTCTTGATTGTAACCTTGGGCCACTAATCTAGCCTTGTTATGCACAATTATTCCATTTTCATCTCTTTCAATTCTAAAAACCCATTTTGTTCCAATAATGGTTTGATTGTTAGGTCTAGTGGCTAAGTCCCAAACATGGTTTCTTTCAAATTGATTTAATTCGTCTTGCATCGCTAGAATCCAAAACTCATCAAACTCGGCTTCTTTGAAATTCTTAGGTTCGATTTGAGAAATAAATGCACAACTACCAAAATGATTTTTGTAAGAGGTTCTAGCAGTGATACTTTTTGATGGATCGCCAATTATTAGCTATTTGGGATGAGATGGAACAAACCTCCATTCTTTTGGTAACGAGAGATCACTTTGTTCTCCATTTTGTCTTTCTTCATTTTCTTGAGCATTTGACTTTTCTATGTCTCCATTTGGTGCCTCCTTATTTTGGTCTTGAATTTTCATTTGTTCGAAAGGAGCTTCCAAACCTACATCGTGATCACTACCTTTCTCTCGATCAGATGAGTTAGTTTCAACAAAAGTAACATGCATGGATTCTTCAACGACTAGAGTTCGTTTGTTAAAAACTCTATATGCTTTGCTAGTCGATGAATATCCCAAGAAAATTCCAATATCGGATTTGGAGTTGAATTTTCCCAAATTGTCTTTTGTATTTAAAATCAAACATTTATATCCAAAAACTTTGAAATAACTAATATTTGGAATTCTATTTTTCCAAAGTTCGTAAGGAGTTTTAGTTTTCCTTTTGCTTACTAATACTCTATTGATAATGTAGCAAGCGATATTAACGGCTTTGGCCCAAAAATATTTAGGCAAGTTATTTTCATTTAACATAGTTCGAGCCATTTCTTGCAATGTACGATTCTTCCTTTCTACTACACCATTTTGTTGAGGTGTTCCAGGAGCCGAAAAATTATGTTCATATCCATGTTCTTTACAAAAATCATCAAATTCTGCACCATGGTCACTTCTAATAGTTGAAATAGAATAGTCTTTTTCATTTTCAACTTTCTTACAAAAATTTTTAAAAGTTTTCAAAGCTTTTTCTTTTAAGCTTAAAAATATAACCTAAGTAAATCTTGAAAAATCATCGACAATAACAAAAGCATAATGTTTACCACCTAAGCTAGCCGTCCTAGAAGGTCCAAAAAGATCCATATGGAGAAGTTGTAATGGTTTTGTGGTTGAAGTATAAAGTTTTGGTTTGAAAGAGCTTTTTACTTGTTTTCCAAATTAACAAACACCACAAATTTTATCTTTTTCAAATTTCAAATTCGGTAAACCTTTTACAAAACAATTTTTGGAAATTTTTGAAAAAAGATCCATGTTTACATGTCCAAGCCTTCTATGCCATGACCATGATTCTTCTTTCAAGCTAAGTAAACATTTTTCATTATTTTCCAATTCAATGTTTATAAAATAAACATCTTTACTTCGGCTTCCTATAAAAATTACCTCTTTCGAAGTAGCATCCTTAATAAGGCATTTGAAAGAATCGAATTTTATGTTATAACCTTTGCCACATAATTGACTAATGCTTAGTAAATTATGTTTAAGATTATCAACGAGTAAAATATTTTCAATAGAGGGGGATGAGTGGTTACCAATATTTCCAATGCCGATTATTTTACCTTTGGTATTATCTCCAAAGGTCACATGGCCTCCATCCTTCTCTTGAAAGTTTGAGAATAATGATCGGTCTCCGATCATATGCTTCGAGCATCCACTATCCAAGAACCACTTACTTTTTATTTTCTTCGGTACCTACAAGGAAAATTGAGTTTTGACTTTTGGTACCCACACAAATTTGGGTCCTTGATAGTTAGTTTTTTGTGGATTCTTGTATCCACTTGTATTTGTTCACAAAGAATAATTTCGTTTTAGTTACACAATTAAAAGCAATATGTCCACTTTTATTACAAAAGCTACATGAAATATTTGAAGTCTTAACAAACATACTTTTGAGTGATTTTTGTTTTAGAGAGGGTTTGTATCCAATTCCTCCTTTATCAAAAACACACTTTTGACTACCGAGCATTAAATCAAAATTTTTCTCACCTTCGGTAAACTTATGGATAATTTTTGTTAAATCATTAACCTTTTCTTTCAAAGAAATTTTTTCTTTTATCAAAAGGTCATGATCAATACTCTTGTAACGCCCCAACCCCTAGTGGACCGGAACGCTACTTACTTAGCTTAACCGGTGGTTTAGTAACAAGTGTATACATTTTAGCCGAAGCTTACATCTTCAGATAATAATTTAAATAACAATACTTCAAATACTTTAAACAAAACACTGAATCATTTTTCAAAACAACAAAATGTAATTTATTCGAAGAAAACATAACTTGTTCTCGCATTCTAAGTTATTCAAAACTTTAAAGAAATAACATTGGAAAACATTTCATAAAAATAAATTCAAATCACTTATTCACTGGATTTCCATGGGCTCGTTGCATCACTCTCCATCTTCTCCTCCATCCATGCCCAAGGTAGAATTCCTTCAATCGGTAGAGATGGGATTAAACCCCGTGAGTTGAAAAACTCAATAGATGTCATAGGTACATTCATGATCAATCTATACATTTCAAAACAGTAACTTTATAACTTTTCATACATGCCGTACCCGAAGGCACCATTTACCCGAGGACACGATTTGACATACGAACATTTCTTCAACATAGAGGGGTATGCCGTACCGGAGTACCATTTGACATACAACCATTAACATAGAGAGATATGCCGTACCGGAGTACCATTTAACATACAAACATTAACATGAATCGAAACTTATAACTTAACACGATTAAACACATTGCACCTCTACCTATCTTGATTGATCTTTTTGAAACTTCGATGAAACTTGGATTGAAAACTTCGATGAAACTTGGACGTTGAAAGAAATGCACTCCTTGGATGTTTGAAAACCATTGAGAATTGATGCTAGAAAACACTTCTTAAACTTCTAGGAAAAATAGTTTTCCTCCCTCTCTTTCTCTCTCTTGGAAACTCTTTCTTTAGTATGTAAAAGCTCTTGCTTTTGGTGTGAGAAAAAATGAGTGAAATGAGATCTCTATTTATAGGTAAATATTCCATAACTTAAAGCAAATGAAGGGTCAAATTTCATTTAAGTGAGAAAACATGGGTGACATTTAAGTTTGAGGTTAAATGCTTCAATTTAGTGGGGTTTTTATTGCCAAAAACGTGGGTGGCCCTTTGAGAAAATAATTGATGAAAATAAATATTTAAATTCTAGAGAAAAACGAGAATTTTCATTTTAGGCAGTTTCGTCGACCGGTTGTAGTTCGATTGACACTGCACAGCCTTAAGTGTTTCTATCATAACTTCCTTTTCCGATATCCGATTAAGGTAATTCAAAGTGCATTAGAAAGCTAACTCAAAGAGCTAAAATTTTTCTTTAGATATAATTTTCCAAATTGAATGTTTTCTATGTCGTAAATGGGTCTCAAATGAGACTAAAAATCTGAAGTATACTTTAGTCATCCAATATTCATGTCTTAGTGCCACTAAGGTGTCTAGAATTATTTGGGGTTCTACAACTCTCTTTTTGCTTTTCAAAAATTTTCTTAATTTCTTCTTCCAAAATAGAGTTTTTCTTTTTAAGAATAGCATGATTTAAAGCGAGTTTTTCAAAATTTTCAAGCATTTCATCATAAGAAATTGAAAGCTCATCATAAGAACATACCTCGTCTTTGATTGCCATGAAGCACATATTTGCCACTTCATCTTGACTATCATTCCCATTTTGTTCTTCGTTGTCGCTATCATCCCATGTGGCTTGGAGTGCCTTTTTCTTGAAATTTTTCTTTTTGTTTGGACACTCGGTTCTCTTGTGACCCGACTTGTCACAATCATAGAAAACAATCTTTTTGTTCCTATCTTCACCTTTTTCTTCTTTCTTTTGGAATCTTCTATTATTACGAAGACCTTTCCATTTTTTGGCAAGAAGAACCAAATCATCAAGTTCTTCATCGATCATATTTTCATTTGATGTTCCTTCTTCAATTGTCAATTTTAATGCAATTTGTCGTTTAGGAGGCTCCTTGGATTCCTCCTTGCTTTTTCTCATTTTCTCCTTAACATCGACATTGTTTAGCTCATAGGTCATTAATGTGCCGTAGAGCTCTTCCAAAGGATATTTATTTACATCCTTAGTATTCTCGATCAACATCCTCAATGGACTCCATTCCTCCGATAAAGACCTAAGCATTTTACTCACAAGTTCACCGTTAGTAAATTTATGATCAAAACCTTTAAGACCATTTACAATATTGGTATAACGAGAAATCATGTCAACAATAGGCTCATTTTGTTTCATAAAGAAATTTTCAAATTCCTTAACTTGTATATTTATCTTTATTTCTTTAACTTTACTTGTACCAACATGAGTAACTTCAAGAGCATGCCAAATATCATATTCCGAATCACATGTATTAATTCGATTAAATTCATTTCTATCAAGTGCACAATAAAGTAAATTTTTAGCCTTGGCATTTAATGATAGTTTTCTCTTATCTTCATCATCGTATTCTTCTCTAAATTTGGGGAGAGATTGGTCCGGTCTACTGTCTACTTTAATAGTCTTAGTGGGAACATATGAACTATATTCTATAACCTCCCAAATATTGTAATCAATGGATTGAACATATATCATCATCCGAGCCTTCCAATAGTTATAATGTGTACCATCAAAGAAAGGAGGCCGATTTGTAGAGTGTCCATCAATATTTTGAAAAACTTGGTTAGCCATTGCTCAAGATTATATAATCTTAAAAAAAAAGAGAACCTTGCTCTGATACCAATTGATAGCCCAAGAACAACTAACCAAGAGGGGGGAGGTGAATTGGTTATTTGAAAAAATTTCAAAAATAAGTTCAAATTTAAGCAAATAACAATTAAAATAATTAGTAAGCAAGATATCACACAAATAATAAGAGGAAGGGAAGAGAGAGCGCAAACGATGTAATAAGGAGGTTCGATCCAATTAACGATCTACGTTCCCCATTACCAAGCTCTCCATCATGAGCAAGGCCTTTTTCACTATATTTGATTGATTTATGGTGCAATCCAACCTTTACAAAGCTTCTGATGACTTATAATCAAGGAGCACTGATCCTTTTACACCATTGAGATTTTCGGGACCTCAAAACGACCTACAATCCAAAAATAAGAGAATTGAAATTACAAGAGAAAAACTTCTCTCTTACTAAATGATATAGACTTAGTTTGAATATAAGAGAGAAGTAGGTAAACACTTTAATTGATAGCAAAGAAGGTAGCTCAAGTGTTTTGATTGAAAAACTTTAGTTGAGATAAATGATTTTTCAACTTTTGATCACTCAAAAAGTTTTTTTAAAAAATGAATGATTTGATCTTTAAAAGAGTGAAAAATAAGGTTGAGAGAATCAATAAAATACTTCACTTAATGCTCATGAATAGTTATTTTGAATAGTGAAGAGAAAGTGGTATTTATAGCTCTCAAAGATCTTCCTAACAGTCAAGAGTCTGCCCCACCAGACAAGTGTACCGGACCGTCCGGTTCGTACTGGACAAGGCTACTAGCCATTGGTGAGATAGGTGTCTGAACGATAAAAATTTTGATCGTTGGGCAAAGACCTTTACCGGATCGTCCGGTACACTACCGAACCGTCCGGTAGCTTAATTCTCAAAAATAGATTTTTCCTTGAATGATTTTATTTTCAACTCCCGAGACTTCTTTGTTAAATATTAAAATGTTATACCTTTACATATAAATTCAAGGGTTCTAATATAATTTTCTTCAATATGCTTGATCATCAAGGTTTATGACTTCGATCTTGAGTCCTCTTGACATTGGCTTTCGTTTCGTTCTTCGTAAGTGCATTTATCTTGTCCTACGCATGAATCTTCATTTTGATGCGATGGTTGATTTGATTTCAACTATCATGATTCAAAAGTAGGTTTGTTGGAACCAAAATTAAATCTTGTTTGTTATAATAAAAACATAGACGGAAGTCAACCATGTCAACATTTGCCACGTGTCATTACCCTGTTGTACCGTTTAAATTTCAAACAGTTTTCCCATCCAATTGACACTTAACAACAACGCAAGTGTCAAACAACGTGTCAAAAATCAGTGTATAGATAGCAAAGTTCAATCGGTAAGAACCTTACTATGTGCACACTATAGTGTACACTTTAGTTTACACTTTGCCACGTGACAGTACCCTGCCGGATAGTTTAAATTTCAAACAATTTTCCCATTCAATTGACACTTGACAATAATGCAAGTGTCAAACAACGTGTCAAAAATTATTGTACAAATAACAAAGTTTTTTTCTGTAAGAACCCGCAACATGTACATGATGAGTTTATTACACTCATGATTTTTGCACAATTTTAGCTTGATTTTTGTTAGATCTTGTGAGTATAGAACCTTTTTTGATGTGTTTGTTAGTGTTGTTTTGAAGATTAAGAAAAGTGATGTGAAAAGAAGTATTAAAGTGAACGAAGAGGCCAAAAACACAAAATTAGGGCAGAAAGATAGCGCTTAGGTGCTGCATTCATAGCGCCTAGGCGCTACGAAACTGAAAAAAGATGAAATTTTGAACCGAGAGGCAGTGCCTAGGTGTCGCAATCATTGCGCCCAGGCGCTACAACCATAGCGCCTAGACACTGAAGACATAGCGCCCAGGTGCTATAACCAGCACTTAGGTGCTGTGTTATAGCACCTAGGCGCTGCAATTGAAGATTAGAAGCATTCATTGGAAGAGGAAGGAGACCTTGGTGCAAGAATTCTACTTTTTCTTCTACATCTTTATTACAAACTCGGTGATGTATTCTAAGACAAATTCCTACTTTTCTTCTGTATTATGAGTAGTTAAATTCATTGTTAGGGGGAGTAATGTAACCTATTGGGATCTTTTACATTTTCTTATTAAGACTTTCAGTTTTTAATTCTTCCATGTGTTGATTTTGCTATGAGTTGAATGCATTAAATTATCTGATCAATAATTTGATGATTTTTGTGAAATCTTTACAAATAGAGATATGAGTTTAGGATTTAGACCATGTAGTAAAATCCAGTATATTGGTAAAACAAGTAGAGATACCTATACCATTTATTACAGTCATAATTGAATTCCTAAGACATAGAACTCGTTTAACTAAGTTGAATTTGCATAGAGATATGAAATTTAATTAGTTGAATAGGCTCAATAAGAACTCGAGAGGGGTAAATTGAATACAACAGGAGAATTCAACCGAGCACTACATTAGAATTGAGTTTTAATTTGAGATGTAAAGGTGATCAATTGGTGAAGTTATTCTACCCTAACATTCATTCATTATTTGATTCTCCAACCAGTTGTGTGAACATTCATTTATTTTCTAGAATTTAGATTAAAACCCAGATTTTACAACCTTTGATTTGTGTTAGTCAAATAGTAGTTAAAGAAAGATTGAATTAAGTGCTAGAAAATAGTCCTTGTGGGATCGATAAACCGGACTCCTAGGTCCACTATTAATTGTTACCGGTCGTACACTTGCGAAATAAAATTTTACAACAAGTTTTTGGTGCCGTTGCCGAGGACTATTTCTTCTAGTCTCAAATATTTTTTTATTTTAACTGGTATTTATTTTATTTTATTTTTCTTTTATTTACAGAAAATTGTGTTTGTTGTATGCTCCGTGCCCAAGGCGATGATCTTGAACCGTTTGATTCGGAGATTGAACGTACCTTCAGACGAAGACGCAAGGAACACAAACAAAAATAGCAACGTCAAGTGGCTGACAATCAACAAATCCATATCTCTATTCAACTGATTGGACAAATAGCCACAAGAGTGGCACCACCGGAACAACAGCATGAGCGAGGGAAAATAAATGAAGGTGATTTGTCAGTATCAATGTTCCTGACACCTATAGCAGCACCCATGCGCTCCAGTATCGTGTATCCAGATTTTAGGGTGAATAACTTTCAGATCAGACCAGATTGGATTAACCTGATGAGCAACACCCTGTAATTCTATGGGCTACCTCACGAGAATTCGAATACACATATCTCCAGATTTCTCAGAAATTGTTAGAACTTCCATGCTCCGGGTGTCAATGAAGATGCTATTAAATTACGACTATTTCCATTTACATTGAGAGAAGCTGCATTGGAGTGGTTAGATGCGGAGCCTCATGCCAGCATTACTACATGGGAAGAATTGATCAGAAGATTCTGCAACAAATTCTTCCCACCAGCTAGAGTAGCTAAAATCAGATTGGAAATTTAAACTTTTCAACAGAAAGAGGGAAAAAGCTATCACGAGGTATGGAATAGATTTAATGAGCTGATGAAAAATGTCCAAACCATGGAATCATTCAAGGAAACCAAGTGCAGTACTTCTACACCGGACTAACACCATTGTCAAAATCTCAAGTTGATGCCTCTGTTGGAGGATCAATCATAGGGAAATCAGTGCAACAAACCATGGACCTATTTGAGTTAATTGCCACCACACATTCAATGTTCTCATCAGAAAGAGTGGTACCACCAAAGGCAGCATGAATGTGTGAATTAGATAGCACAACATCTACCAATGCACAGATAGCAGCTTTAACAAAACAGGTAGAGTTGTAAAATTGCAAACACATGGAGCAAATGCAATGATGGCCAGTTTAGTATGTGAGAATTGTTGGAGAAATCACACTACAGAGAGCTGCATGATGCTCACTTCTTCAAACGAACAAGTAAACTTTATTCAAAATAGCTTCCGTAATTTCAACTCATATGGTAACAATTTCTAGCAAGAAAGAAGACTAAGTTTGGGGGAGATGTTTCAATAATATTTGCAGAAGACGGACAAAGTGTTCTAACAAATTGACACGAACTTTCAAAATTAGCAGGCATCCATCAAGAAATTGGAGACACAGATTTGTCAGATAGCACAACAACTTGTAGAACGTCCACAAGGGACATTGCCAGGTAATACAATGATAAATCCTAAGGAACAATTGATGGCAATTAAAGTAGTGGAGAACGATCCACCCAGAGCTCCCTTAAAAGTTAAAGCATATGTACCTCCACTTCCATTTCCCCAAAGACTTTGAAAGAAGTTGATGGAGCAAAATATTCATGTCATAAATACAAAGAGCAAGGTACAAGTGCCAGAGATCACTATAGAGAGACCCAAAAGAAAAGATGACTAAGAAGTGATTGATGAAGCTACAAGGGTAGAAAAATCTGTACCAAACGCAACTGGAAATGGAGAAAGTACAGAAACATCAGCTGCCAAAGCACTAAGTCTAGAAAAATCTTACATGCCTCCCATTCCCTTTCCTCAAAAGCTCAAGAAGAACAAACAAGACACAAACTATGAAAAATTTCTCGATGTTCTCAAGAAGCTCCAGATCAATGTTCCATTCATAGATGCGATACTACAAACTCCAAGCTATAAGAAATGTTTGAAAGAGATGTTGACAAAGAAAAGAAAGCTTCTAGAGTTTGAAACTGTGGTATTAACTGAGGAAAGTAGTGCAAGAATCCAGAGAAAATTGCCTCCTAAAGTGAAGGATCCAGGGAGCTTTACTTTACCAGTTTCAATTGGAAATTCCTATTCAACTAATGCATTGTGTGACACTGGTGCTAGTATCAATCTAATGTCATATTTTGCTTACAGGAAATTGGGACTAGGTGAAGTCAACTCAACATCAATAACACTACAACTCGCTAATAGACCAATCGCAAGGCCACGTGGCAATGTTGAGGATGTACTCGTAAAAGTAGGAAATTTAATATTTCCTGTGGATTGCGTTGTATTGGACATACCAGAAGATCGAGACATTCCAATTATATTAGGTTGACCATTCTTAGCAACGAGAGGATAACCCTTATTGACATGGAGAAGGGAGAACTAATCTTGAGGGTGGAGGACAAGTTGGACATATTCAATATTTATATCCAATATGAGAAACCTCCCAATAAAAATGATTGTTGTAGAATTGATGAAGAAGAGCCACCTGATCAACGAAGCTGCAAGAATAAAAAAAAAAAATTGGAGAACTTCTTGGTAGAGATAAGAATGGACAAATCAAAATTTGTAGAGCAAAAAAGGACTGCATCAATGAAAATTGCACAAAGTGCAATGATGGAATAACATGGTTTGAGCCACCATGATAAATCAGCGGTACAAGTCAAGTTAATGACTTAAAAGAAGTGCTTCTTGGGAGGCAACCCAAGCTTTTATTTTATTTATTTTGTTTTCAAAGTTCTAAGATAGTTTAATTTATAGTTTATTTAGGAATCATCACCCATACACCTTCTACCCATAGGTCTTGGAGTAATTAAGTTGGTTATGAGATGTTTGAGCTAAGTAATCCTTGTTCCATGAGTTTAATTTTTCAAATTTAATTTTTCAGGAACATGACGTCACGGAACACTCAAACCAACATGGACATGGAGAAAATGGGATAAATCTCAAGTTTGGGGGAAAATGTAGAAGAATAGTCAATCAAATGCAACACCAAGACACTACAACATCATAGGCAATACTGACATTTCAGGGAAGTCCTCCCCTTTTCCTTTAAATTTCACATTGAGGACAATGTTTCAGTTAAGTTTGGGGGAGTGACATCATTTGGTTACATTGTTGAGTTTCTCGAATGCTTATGTGTGATTTGCTTATTTTATGTGTTTATATTTTTATTCAAAAAAAATAATTCATTTCGTGTTTTTGAATGCTTGTGTGTGTTAGATAACCTTGTCGGTATTGATATGTGTAATTGAGAACATGCGTTGATTTATGAATTATGGACGAGTTATGTGTTTGAGTTAGATTTTTGCTTATTCATGTGAAACAAAAATTATTTTTTGCACGTGAGTTGATTGTAGCATTGTGCATGAGGAGGTTGATTCACGTTCATAGGTTGAAATAGAGAACTTAGATGCTAAACCCAAACAACCATTAAACATCACAATACCCTTAAACCAAACTTAGGACGTTTGGATGATTGCACTGTTGTAGGGAAATTTGGAGATAAATGTGGATTTCCTGTGCGTTAATTCTTGTGTAGATTTTCTAAGACCAATAGGATGAAAATTGGGTGAAAACCTTAAGTTAGAGGTCGATTTTCGAGAATAGGTGTTTAATAAGGGGCATTGCACTAATCACCGCATAAAAAAAAAGATCCCAACGAAGACAACTTTAATAATCTCATTGTGAATTGTCTCTTCGTAGCCTTTATGACTCGAGTGATTAAGCCTGTAAGGGTTTAAAACCTGGTGCCCTAAAGTCATCTGATTTGGGAGACATCGGTCTAAAATTCGCTACAGGGGTCATTTAGAAAGCTTAAGGGAGAGACGTCCACACAAAGAGTGATTAAAGAATAAAGATATATATGGAAAAAAAAAATTTTAAAAAAAGAGAAAAAAATAGATATCAAATTCATTTTAGAGGATTAGACCTTTGCTAAGGGGTTAGTAACTTGGTTGATTCCTAGAGGTTGAAGCAGTCAAAAACAAGGAGAATCCTCATTTGTTGACATGTGGAACTACAATCAGTAAAATCTAACCAAACTTGAGTGGTGTAAGAAATTAGTATTGAAAATTTAACTTTAGGTTACACCCTTGGAAAGAGAAAAGAAAATAAGTTTGGGGGTGCGTGAATCCCAAGAGCAAAGTAAGGAAAATTTTGACTTCTAAGATCGGGAATTGGGTTAACTTATTATTGTACAGGGATGCACTTGACTCTCCATCCAAACACCCGTTTTGCATTGAATAGGTGAGAATTTAACTTTTGCATTATAGCTTTGAAGTGGTTCATGGAATCGAAGTTATGTTTTTAATCCTCAGACATAAAGGCAAACTATCTAGCGAAATTTATTTTAAGTGATTTTGTTTGTCTTAGTTGTGCTTGTGTGTCCATTAATTATTTTTATGGGTTTTGGTATTTGCTCGAGGACTAGGAAATGGTTAAGTTGGGGGGTATTTTATGAGTTTGTTACACAATTTTAGCTTGATTTTTGCTAGATCTTGTGAGTATAGAACATTTTTTGATGTGTTTGTTAGTGTTGTTTTGAAGATTAGGAAAAGCGATGTGAAAAGAAGTATTAATGTGGACGAAGAGGCCAAAAATACGAAATCGGGGCAGAAAGACGGTGCTTAGACACTGCATTCATAGTGCCTAGGCGCTACGAAACTGAAAAAAAGATGAAATTTGGACCCGAGAGGCAGCGCCTGGGCGCCGCAACCATTGTGCCCAGGCGCTACCATAGTTCCTAGGCCCCACAACCATAGCACCTATGCGCTACCATCAGTTCCTAGGAGCTGAAGATATAGCGCTTAGGCGTCGTCTTAAATCGCCTAAGCGCTGCGATTGAAGATTTAGGGTGCATTTTTTGGGCTGTTTTTAAATCCATAAAAATCCTACTTCTACATAAAATGGAGGGGCAACTATAAATACATCTTCCTCATAATTTTGAAGGGTTCTTGACATATTGGAGAGAAGAAAACAAGAAGGGAGATTCAAAAGAGAAATTCAAGAAGATTAACACCAAGAAATTGAAGATTAGAAGCATTCATTGGAAGAGGAAGGAGATCTTGGTGCAAGAATTCTACTTTTTCTTCTACATCTTTATTACAAACTCGGTGATGTATTCTAAGCCAAATTCCTACTTTTCTTCTTGTATTATGAGTAGCTAAATTCATTGTTAGGAGGAATAATATATCCAATTGGGATCTTTTACATTCTCTTATTAAGACTTTCAGTTTTTAATTCTTCCATGTGTTGATTTTGCTATGAATTGAATGCATTAAATTATCTAATCAATAATTTGATGATTTTTGTGAATTCTTTACAAATAGAGATATGAGTTTAGGATTTAGACCATGTAGTAAAATCCAGTACATTGGTAAAACGAGTAGAGATACCTATACCATTTATTGCAGTCATAATTGAATTCCTAAGACATAAAACTCGTTTAACTAAGTTGAATTTGCATAGAGATATGAAATTTAATTAGTTGAATAGGCTCAATGAGAACTTGAGAGGGGTAAATTGAATACAATAAGAGAATTCAACCGAGCACGACATTAGAATTGAATTTTAATTTGAGATGTAAAGGTGATCAATTGGTGAAGTAATTCTACCCTAACATTCATTCATTATTTGATTCTCTAACCAATTGTGTGAACATTCATTTATATCCTAGAATTTAGATTAAAACCCAGATTTTACAACCTTTGATTTGTGTTAGTCAAATAGTAGTTAAAGAAAGATTGAATTAAGTGCTAGAAAATAGTCCTTGTGGGATCGACAAACTGGACTCTTAGGTCCACTATTACTTGTTACGGGTCGTACACTTGCGAAACAAAATTTTACAATAGTACACTATGTTGTACACACTTTAGTTTACACTTTGCCACGTGACATCACCCTACTGGATAGTTTAAATTTCAAACAGTTTTTCCATCCAATTCACACTTGACAACAATTCAAGTGTCAAACAATGTGTCAAAAATTAGTGTACAAATACTAAGGTTCAATCGATAAGAACCCTGCAACAAGTACACTATGGTGTACACTTTAGTTTACACTTTACCACGTGACATTACCCTACTGGATATTTTAAATTTCAATCAGTTTTGCCATCCAATTGACATTTGACAACAATGCAAGTATCAAACAACGTGTCAAAAATCAGTGTACAAATAGCAAAGTTCAATTGGTAAGAACCTTACTACATGTACACTATGGAGTACACTTTAGTTTACCCTTTATCTCGTGACATTACTCTACTGGACAGTTTAAATTTCAAATAATTTTCTCATCCGATTGACACTTGAAAACAATGCAAGTGTCAATCAACGTGTCGAAAATCAGTGTACAAGTAGTAAAGTTCAATCGGTAAGGACCTTGCCACGTGTACACTATGGTGTACACTTTAATTTATGCATTGCCACGAGACATTACGCTGTTAGACAACTTATATTTGAAACAATTTTTCCATCCAATTAACACTTGACAATAATGTAAGTGTCAAACAACGTGTCGAAAATTAGTGTACAAAAAGCAAATTTCAATCAGTGAGAACCTTGCAACATGTAAACTATGGTGTACACTTTAGTTTACACTTTTCCACGTGTCATTGCCCTGTCGGACAATTTAAATTTCAGACTATTTTCCCATCCAATTGACACTTGATAATGATGCTAGTGTCAAACAATGTGCCAAAAATTAGTATAGGAATAGCAATGTTCAATCGGTAAGAACCTTGCTACATGTGCACTATGGTGTACACTTTACCATATGACATTACTCTATTGGACAGTTTAAATTTCAGATAGTTTTTCCATCCAATTGACACTTGATAACAACGCAAGTGTCGAACAACGTGTCAAAAATCAGTGTACAAATAGCAAATTTCAATCGGTAAGGACCTTGATACATGTACACTATGATGTACACTTTAGTTTAAACTTTACCACGTGACATTACCCGGTTGGACGGTTTAAGTTTCAAACAATTTTTCCATCCTATTGATATTTGACAACAATGCAAGTGTCAAACAACGCGTCAAAAACCAGCATACAAATAGCAAAGTTTGATCGGTAAGAACTTTCTGCATGTACACTATGGTATACACCTTAGTTTACACTTTGCCACACGACATTACCCTGTTGGACAGTTTAAATTTCAAATAGTTTTCTCATCCAATTGACACTCGACAACAATGCAAATTTCAAACAACGTATCAAAGATTAGTGTACAAATTGCAAAGTTTAATTGGTAAGAACCCTGCGACATGTATACTATGGTGTACACTTTAGTTTATACCATGCTACGTGACATTACCCTACTGGACTGTTTAAATTTCAAATAGCTTTCCCATCCAATTGACACTTGACAACAATGCAAGTGTCAAACGACGTGTCAAAAATCTGTGTACAAATAGCAAAGTTCAATCGGTAAGACTTGTTACATATACACTACGGTGTAAACTTTAGTTTACACTTTGCCATGTGACATTACCCTGTTGGACAGTTTTAATTTCAAATAGCTTTGCCATCCAATTGACGCTTGACAACAATGCTAGTGTCAAACAACGTGTTAAAAATCAGTGGGCAAATAGCAAAGTTCAATAGGTAAAGACCTTGCTACATATACACTATGGTGTACACTTTAATTTACACTTTGCCATGAGACATTACCCTGTTGGATAGTTTATGTTAGGAATATATGTAATTGGTAAATCTGTGACCAAGGACCAAAATGTCAAAATTGTAAAGTCAAGGATCAAATTGTCAAAATTGTAAGGTCAAGGACCAAATTGTCAACGTCCAATAGTTCAGGGACTAGAGTTGCAATTAACCAAAGTTTGTAGGCTTGGTCTAGGGTTGTGTGGGATGCCTCGAAGATGCAAACGGCATGGTGATTTCGTTAGAGTCATGCCATGACCTCGCTCGAGCCACAATTGCAGAAACAACTTCGCTGGACAAACGTTGGACCGTCGCTCGAGCGGAAGACACGTCGCTCGAGGCTCGCTAAGACCTCGCTCGAACGACCATGTTATCTAGCCAAACCTAATTTTAAACGCTCGCGAATATTTGACGCTCCACATTACCATGTGTCGACCTCTATAGATACCAAACGTCCAATTCGTGTTCATTAACCCGAATATACACATTGAAATCACTTTGATTATTTTCTTTCAAATCCTTGACAACCTAAAATCAAAATCCTTCTTCTCCAAGGATCACAAGCCAAAAACCTTTCATAGTGTTCATTCAAATCCATGGCTTGTTGAGTAAAAACATAGAATACACAAACACCAAAATACCTGTTTCTCAACTCCAATTAAACTTCCAGAAGATCATCAGTTTGAAGATCCGGGAAGGACTTGCTTGAAGAGCTGGAGTGCGTGGCGATTCACGGGAGGTAGAAATTGTACAAGGCTGGGATTTAGCACGGAGCTGCAAATCCAGGAGGGTCTGGATTTCATACAGCAAGGAGGTCAAAAAAATTGAGAGGGTCAATTGAGTCTGGCATGCTGTAAGTTGGTTTCTACATAGTGGATCTCTACTGGCTTGTGCCCGGAGTTTTTCCCATATTAGGTATCTCCGTCAACATGTTTGGTGTGTTTTTACCGCTTTAATTTATTTACTTGTCAACGGTAATTCAACATAAGTAGATAAAGCACGTGAATTAATCTAGACTAATTATAATTTGTGTGACTTGTTGCATGAATTGTTGAAAAAGTTTTTAATTCCGCAAGAACACCTATTCACCCCCCTCTAGGTGTTAGTTGGGTCGAACGATAAGTTTTTCAGTTTAAATTTCAAACAATTATTCCATCCAATTGACACTTGACAACAATGTATGTGTCAAACAACGTATCAAAAATCAGTGTACAAATAGCGAAGTTCTATCGGAAAGAACCTGCTATATATACACTATGGTGTACACACTTTAGTTTACACCTTGCCACGTGACATTACCCTGTTGGAGAGTTTAAATTTCAAACAGTTTTCCCACCCAATTGGCACTTGACAACAATGCAAGTGTCAAACAATGTGTCGAAAATCAGAGTACAAATATTAAAGTTCAATCGGTAAGGACCTTTCTACACGTATACTATGGTGTACATCTAAGTTTACACTTTGACACGTGACATTACCCTGTTGGATAGTTTAAATTTCAAACAGTTTTTCAATCCAATTGACACTTGAAAATAATGCAAGTGTTAAACAACGTGTCAAAAATCAGTGTACAAATAGCAATGTTCAATTGGTAAGAACCTTACTACATGTACACTGTAGTGTACACACTTTAGTTTACACTATCCCACGTGACATTATCTTGCTGGACAGTTTAAATTTTAAACAGTTTTTCCATCCAATTGATACTTGACAACAATGCAAGTGTTAAACAATGTGACGAAAATCATTGTATAAATAGCAAAGTTCAATCGGTAAGAGCCTTATTACATGTGCACTATAGTATGCACACTTTAGTTTACACTTTATCATGTGACATTGCCCTACTGGACAATTTAAATTTCAAATAGTTTTCCTATCCAATTGACACTTGACAACAGTGCAAGTGTCAAACAATGTGTTAAAAATCAGTGTACAAATAGCGAAGTTCAATCGGTACGAACCGTGCCACATGTACACGACGGTGTACACTTTAGTTTACATTTTGCCATGTGACATTGTCCTTTTGGACTGTTTAAATTTCAAACAGTTTTCCCATCCAATTGACACTTGATAACAATGCAAATGTAATGCAACGTGTTAAAAATCAGTGTTCAAGTAGCAAAGTTCGATCGGTAAAAACCTTACTACCTATACCCTATGGTGTGAACTTTAGTTTACACTTTGCCACGTGTCATTACCCTGTTGGACAGTTTAAATTTCAAACAATTTTTCCATCCAATTGACACATGACAACAATGCAAGTCTCATACAACCTATCAAAAATTAGTGTTAAAGTAGCAAAGTTTGATCGCTAAGAACCTTGCTACATGTACCCTATGGTGTATACTTTAGTTAACACTTTGCCACGTGACATTACCCTATTGGACAGCTTAAATTTCAAATAGTTTTCCCATCCAATTGACACTTGAAAACAATGCAAGTGTCAAACAACGTGGCCAAAATCAGAGTACAAATTGTAAAGTTCAATTGGTAAGGACCGTCCTACATGTACACTATAGTGTACACTTTAGTTTACACTTTGTCACGTGACATTACCCTACTGGACAGTTTAAATTTCAAATAGTTTTCCTATCGAATTAACACTAGACAACAATGCAAGTGTCAAACAACATTTCAAAAATCAGTGTATAAATAGCAAAGTTCAATCGGCAAGAACCTTACTATAAGTACACTGTGGTGTACACTCTAGTTTACACTTTACCATGCGACATTACCCAACTGGACAATTTAAATTTCAAATTGTTTTCCCATCCAATTGTCACTTGACAACAATGAAAGTGTCAAACAACATGTCAAAAATCAGTGTACAAATTGTAAAGCTCAATCGATAAGGTCCTTGCAACATGTACACTATGGTGTTCACTTTAGTTTACACTTTGCCACGTGACATTACCATGTTGGACATTTTAAATTTCAAATAGTTTTCCCATCCAATTGGTACTTGACAACAATGCAAGTGTCAAATAACGTGTCGAAAATCAGTGTACTAATAGTAAAGTTTAATCAATAAGGACCTTGCTACATGCACACTACGGTGTACACTTTAGTTTACACTTTGACACGTGACATTACCCTATTGGATAGTTTAAATTTCAAACAGTTTCCAATCCAACTAACACATGACGACAATGCAAAAGTCAAACAACGTGTCAAAAATTAGTGTACAAATAGAAAAGTTCAATCGGTAAGAACCTTGCTACATGCACACTTTTTTGTACACACTTTAGTTTACACTTTCCCACGTGACATTATCTTGCTGGACAATTTAAATTTCAAACAATTTTCCCATCCAATTGACATGTGACAAGAATGCAAGTGTTAAATAACGTGTCAAAAATTATTGTACAAATAGCAATGTTCAATCGGTAAGAACCTTGTTACATGTACACTATGGTATGCACACTTTAGTTTACACTTTGCCACGTGACATTGCCCATACTGGACAATTTAAATTTCAAATAGTTTTCCCATCCAATTGACACTTGACAACAATGCAAGTGTTAAACAACATGTCAAAAATCAGTGTACAAATAGCCAAGTTCAATCGGTAAGAACCTTGCCACATGTACACTATGGTGTACAATTTAGTTTAAACTTTACCACATGACATTACCCTGTTTGACAGTTTAAATTTCAAATAGTTTTCCCATCCAATTGATAGTTGACAGCAATGTAAGTGTCAAACAACGTGTCAAAAATCAGTGTACAAATAGCAAAGTTCAATCAGTAAGAACCTTGCTAATGTACACTGTGGTGTACACTTTAGTTTACAGTTTGCCACGTGAAATTACCCTGTTGGACAGTTTAAATTTCAAACAGTTTTCCCATCCAATTGACACTTGACAACAATGCAAGTGCCAAACAACGTGTCAAAAATTAGTGTATAAATAGCAATGTTCAATTGGTAAGAACCTTCCTACATGTTCAGTATGGCGTACACTTTAGTTTAAACTTTGTCACATGACATTACCCTATTGAGTAGTTTAAATTTCAAACAATTTTCCCATCCAATTGACACTTGACAACAACACAAGTGTCTAACAACATGTCAAATATCAGTGTACAAATAGCAAAGTTCAATCGGTAAGGACCTTGCTACATGTACACTATGGTGTACACTTTAGCTTACACTTTACCACGTGACATTATCTTGTTGGATAGTTTAAATTTTAAATTATTTTACCATCCAATTATCACTTGACAACAATGCAAGTGTGAAACAACGTGTCAGAAATCAGTGTACAAATAGCAAAGTTCAATTAGTAAAAACCTTGTTACATGTACATTATGGTGTACATTTTAGTTTACAATTGGCCACGTGACAAAACCCTGCTGGACAGTTTAAATTTCAAACAGTATTCCAATTCAATTGACACCTGAAAACAATGAAGTGCTAAACAACGTGTAAAAAATTAGTGTATAAATAGCAAAGTTCAATTGGTAAGAACCTTCCTACATGTTCAGTATGGTGTACACTTTAGTTTACACTTTGCCATGTGTCATTACCCCGTTGAACAGTTTAAATTTTAAACAATTTTTTCATCCAATTGACACTTGACAACAACGCAAGTGTCTAACAAATTTTTAAAAATCAGCATACAAATAGCAAAGTTCAATCGGTAAGGACCTTGCAACATGTACACCACGGTGTACACTTTAATTTACACTTTACCATGTGACATTATCCTGTTGGATATTTAAATTTTAAATAGTTTTACCATGCAATTAACACTTGATAAAATGCAAGTATGAAACAACGTGTCAGAAATCAGTTTACAAATAGCAAATTTCAATCAATAAGAACCTTGCTACATGTACACTGTGGGGTATACTTTACTTTACAGTTTACCATGTGACATGATCCTATTGGATAGTTAAAATTTCAAACAATTTTCCCATCCAATTGACACTTACCAACAATGTAAGTGTCAAACAACGTGTTGAAAATTAGGGTACAAATAACTAAGTTCAATCGGTAAAAATCTTGCTACATATACACTATGGTGTACACACTTTAGTTTACACTTCGCCACGTGACATTACCCTATTGGACAGTTTAAATTTCGAACAGTTTTTCCATTCAATTGACACTCGACAACATTGCAAGTGTCAAACAACGTGTCAAAAATCAGTGTACAAATAGCAAACTTCAATCGGTAAGAACCTTGCGACATGTGCACTATGGTGTACACTTTAGATTACACTTTGCCATGTGACATTACCCTGCTGGATAGTTCAAATTTCAAACAATTTTTCTATCCTATTGTACTTGGCAACATTGCAAGTGTCAAACAACGTGTTAAAAATCAGTGTTCAAATAGCAAAGTTCAATCGGTATGAATCTTGCTACATGTACACTATGGTGTACAGTTTTCCATCCAATTGACAACTGATAACAATGCAATTGTAAAACATCGTGTTAAAAATTAGTGAACAAACAGCAAAGTTCAATCGGTATGGACCTTGCAAGATGTAAACTTTAGTTTACACTTTGCCATGTGACATTACAATGTTGGACAAGTTAAATTTCCAACAATTTTCCCATCTAATTGACATTTGACAACAATGCAAAAGTCAAACAACGTGTCAAAAATCATTGTACAAATAGCAAAGTTCGATCCGTAAGAACCTTGCTACATGTACACTATGGTCTACACTTTAGTTTACACTTTGCTATGTGACATTACCCTGTTGGACAATTTAGATTTCAAACAATTTTCCCATCCAATTGGCAATCGACAACAATATAAGGGTCAAAGAACATATCGAAAATTAATGTACAAATAGTAAAGTTCAATAGGTAAGGACCTTGCTACATATACACTATGGAGAACTCTTTAGTTTACACTTTGCCACGTGACATTACCCTGTTGGACAGTTTAAATTTCAAACAATTTTTCAAACCAATTGACATTTGACAACAATGCAAGTCTTAAACAACGTGTCAAAAATTAGTGTACAAAATTTAGTGTGCAAAGAGCAAAGTTCAATTGGTCAGAACCTTGCTAGATATACACTATAGTGTACACATTGGTTTACACTTTACCTCGTGACATTACCCTGTTGGACAGTTTATATTCCAAACACTTTTTCCATCCAATTCAAACTTAACAGTAATGCAAGTGTCAATCAATATGTCAAAAATCAGTGTACAAATAGTAAAGTTCAATCGGTAAGAACCTTGCTACATGTACACTATAGTGTACACATTTTAGATTATAGTTTGCCACGTGACATTGCCCTGCTGGACAGTTTAAATTTTAAATAGTTTTCCCATCCAATTGAAACTTGACAACAATGAAAGTGTCAAATAACGTGTCAGAAATCAGTGTACAAATGGGAAAGTTCAGTAGGTATAAACCTTGCTACATGTACATGTTAGTTTACACTTTACCAGGTGATATTACCCTGTTGGACAGTTTAAATTTCAAATAGTTTTCTTATCCAACTGAGACTTGACCACAATGCAAATGTCAAACAACATGTCAAATATGAGTGTATAAATAGCAAAGTTCAATCGGTAAGAACCTTACTACACGTACACAATGGTGTACAGACTTTAGTTTACACTTTGCCACGTGACATTACCTTATTGGATAGTATAAATTTCACATATATTTCCCATCCCATTGACGCTGGACAACAATGCAAGTGTCAAACACCGTGTCACAAATTAGTGTGCCAATAGCAAAGTTCAATCGGTATGAACCCTGCTACATGTACACTTTAGTTTACACTTTACCACGTGACAATACCCTATAGGGCAGTTTATATTTCAAACAATTTTTTCATCTAATAGACACTTGAAAATAATGCAAGTGTCAAACAACGGGTCAAAAATCAGTGTACAAATAGTAAAGTTCAATCGATAATAACCTTGCTACATGTACACTATGGTGTGCACTTTAGTTTACACTTTGCCACGTGTTATTATCCCATTTGACAGTTTAAGTTTCGAACAGTTTTCCTATCCAATTGACCCTCGTCAGCAATGCAAGTGTCAAACAACGTGTCAAAATCAGTGTACAAATAGCAAAGTTCAATCGGTAAGAACCATGCTACAAGCACACTATGGTGTGCACACTTTAGTTCACACTTTGCTACGTGACATTATCCTATTGGGCAGTATAAATTTCAAATAGTTTTCCCATCCAATTGACACTAGTCAACAATGCAAGTGTCACACAACATGTCAAAAATCAGTGTACAAATAACAAAGTTCAATCGGTATGAACCTTGCTACAAGTACACTTTAGTTTACTCTTTACCACGTGACATTACCTTGTTGGGCAATTTAAATTTCAAACAGTTTTTCCATCTGATTGACACTTGACAGCAATGCAAGTGTCAAACAACGTGTCAAGAATCAGTGTACAAATAGCAAAATTCAATCGCTGTGAACCTAGCTACATCTACACTTTAGTTTACACTTTACCACGTGATATTACCCTGTTGGGTAGTTTAAATTTCAAACAGTTAATACAAGTGTCAAATAATGTATCAAAAATCAGCGTACAAATGGTAAAGTTAAATAGGTAAGAACCTTACTACATGAACACTATGGTGTAAAATTTATTTTACACTTTGCCACGTGTCATTACGCTGTTGGACAGTTTAAATTTCAAATGATTTTCCCATCCAATTGATAATTGTCAACAATACAAGTGTCAAACAACGTGTCAAGCTTCAGTGTACAAATAGCAAAGTTAAATCGGTAAGGACCTTGCTACATGTACAATATGGTGTACACACTTTAGTTTACACTTTACCACGTGACATTACCCTGTTGGACTATATAATTTTCAAACATATTTCCCATCCAATTGACACATGACAACAGTGCAAGCGTCAAGCAACGTGTCAAAAATCAGTGTACAAATAGCAAAGTTCAATTGATAAGAACCTTGCTTCATGTACACTGTGGTCTACACACTTTAGTTTAATCTTTGCCACGTGACATTACCCTGTTGGACAGTATGAATTTCAAACAGTTTTCCCATCCAATTGACACTTGACAATAGTGCAAGTGTAACACCCCGACCCCTGGTGGACATGAACGCTACTTACTTTACTTAACTAACCGGTGATTTAATCATAGGAGAATATGTTTTAGCGGAAGCTTAATTTTTACAATGATAATTTTAACAACAACCTTTCGAATACTTTAAATAAAACACTGAATAAAAAAATAACGAAACGTAACTTATTTGAAGAAAACACAACTTGTTCTCACGTTCAGCGTTATTCAAATACTTTAAAGAAATAACATTGAAAATGTTCACAAAAATAAATCTAAATAACTTGTTCACCGGATTTTCCCATGGGCTCGTTGCACCACTCTACATCTTTTCCATCATCTAGCCCAAGGTGGAATCATATCAATCTGTAGAGAAGGGGTTTAACTCGTGAGTTGAAAAAACTCAATCGATATCATTGGTGCATTCGTGATCAAGCTATACATTTCAAGCTGTAACTTTAAAAACCTTTTCATAGTAGGATTTCCGGTAGATCCCAAACACGTAGAGTCATGACTTAACACGATGCCTCGACTGGAAGTACATGCCGTACCTGGAGAAACCATTAGACATGAAGGTGTATGCCGTACCGGAGGTACCATTAGACATACAAACATTAACATAAATCTTCATTTGCTAGAAACTTATAACTTAACACGAATTAACACTTTGCGCCTCTACCAACCTTGATTGATGCTTTGAACCTTGTTGAAAAATGCACTCCTTTGATGTTTCAAAAAAAACACTTTGTTGAGAATTGATGCTTGGAAAACACTTCTTGATGGCACCAAAACTTCTAGGAAAAACTAATTTTCCTCCCTCTCCTTTCTCTTTTTTCTAGGCTTGAAAACTCTCTCTTTTATGCTTAGAAGCTTTTGTCTTGGTGTGAAAAATGTGTATGCATTAGGGCCTATTTATAGGTGAAAATCTCACAACTTAAGGGCAAGTGAAGGGCCTAATACTCATTAACACGGGTGTCATTTATGTGGGAGTTATAGGTTTAAGAAGGTACTAGAAAATTGTGAAGGAATTTGACTTTTCATAATCCGCATACTTCGGTTGATACTATATAGCCTTCAGTATTTCTATCTTAACGTCTTCTCCCAATATCCGATTGAGGTAATTCAAAGTGCATTGGAAAGCTAAGTAAAAGAGCTACAACATTTTCCAAATCGAATATTTTCTATGTCGTAAATGTGTCTCAAATGAGACTGAAAATCTGAAGTATACTTTAGCCATCCAATATTCATGTCTTAGGGCCACTAAGGTGTTTAAAATTATTTGGGGTTCTACAGCAAGTGTCAAACAACATGTCAAAAATCAGTGTACAAATAGCAAAGTTCAATCGGTAAGAACCTTATTACATGTGCACTATGGTGTACACACTTTAGTTTACAGTTTGCCACGTGACATTACCCTGTTGGACTGTTAAATTTCACACAGTTTTCCCATCCAATTGACGCTTGACAACAATGCAAGTGTCAAACAACATGTCATAAATCAGTGTACATATAGCAAAATTCAATCGGTACGAACCTTCCTGCATGTACACTTTACCACGTGACAATACCCTGTAGGGCAGTTTAAATTTCAAACAATTTTCCCATCTAATTGACACTTGAAAACAATGCAAGTGTTAAACAACATGTCAAAAATTAGTGTACAAATAGAAAAGTTCAATCGGTAATAACCTTGCTACATGTACACTATAGTGTACGCTTAAGTCTACACATTGCCACATGTCATTATCCTGTTAGACATTTTAAATTTGAAATAGTTTTTCCATCCAATTGACACTCGTCAGCAATGCAAGTGTCAAACAACGTGCCAAAAATCAGTGTACAAATGAAAAAGTTCAATCGGCAAGAACCTTGCTACATGTACACTATGGTGTACACACTTTAGTTTATACTTTGCCACGTGACATTACCCTCTTGGATTGTGTAAATTTCAAATAGCTTTCCCATCCAATTGACACTTGACAATATTGAAAGTGTCAAACAACTTGTCAAAATCAGTGCACAAATAGCAAAGTCCAATCGGTAAGAACCTTGTTACATGTACATAATGGTGTACACTTTAGTTACACTTTGTCACTTGTCATTACCCTGTTTGACAATTTAATTTTCAAATAGTTTTCCCATCAAATTGACACTTGACAACAGTGCAAGTGTCAAACAACTTGTCAAAAATCAGGGTACAAATAGCAAAGTTCAATTGGTAAGAACCTTGCAACCTGTACACTATGGTGTACACACTTTAGTTTACACTTTACCACATGATATTACCCTATTGGGCAGTATAAATTTCAAACAGTTTTCCCATCCAATCGACACTAGTCAACAATGCAAGTGTCAAACAACGTGTCAAAAATCAGTGTACAAATAACAAAGTTCAATCGGTACGAACCTAGCTACATGTACACGTTAGTTTAGACTTTACCACGTGTCATTAAGTTGTTGGGCAGTTTAAATTTTAAACTATTTTCCCATCTAATTGACACTTCACAGCAATACAAATGTCAAACAGCATGTCAAAAATCAATTTACAAATAGCAAAGTTCAAACGGTAAGAACTTTGCTACATGAACACTATGGTGAAAACTTTAGTTTACACTTTGCCACGTGTCATTACCTTGTTGGACATTTTAAATTTCAAGCAGGTTTTTCATCCAATTGACACTTTGCAACAATACAAGTGTCAAACAACGTGTCAAAAATTAGTGTACAAATAGCAACGATCAATCGGTAAGAACCTTGCAACATGTACACTATGGTGTACACTTTAGTTTACACTTTACCATGTGTCATTACCCTGTTGGACAATTTAAATTTCAAATAGTTTTCTCGTCGAATTGACACTCGTCAACAGTGCAAGTGTCAAACAACGTGTCAAACATTAGCATACAAATAGCAAAGTTCAATCGATAAGGACCTTGCTACATGTACACTTTAGTTTACACTTTACCACGTGACATTACCCTGTTGGGCGGTTTAAATTTCAAATAGTTTTTCCATCAAATTGACACTTGACAACAATGCAAGTGTCAAACAACGTGTTAAAAATCAATGGTGCACACTTTAATTTATGCTTTGCCACATGATATTACCATGTTGGGCTGTATGAATTTCAAATAGTTTTCCCATCCAATCGACACTAGTCAACAATGTAAGTGTCAAACAACGTGTCAAAAATCAGTGTACAAATAACAAAGTTCAATCGGTACGAACCTAGCTACATGTACACGTTAGTTTAGACTTTACCACGTGACATTAAGTTGCAGGGCAATTTAAATTTAGAACTATTTTCCCATCTAATTGACACTTCACAGTAATGTAAGTGTCAAACGTGTCAAAAATCAATGTATAAATAGCAAAGTTCAAACTGCAAGAACTTTGCTGCATGAACACTATGGTGTAAACTTTAGTTTACACTTTGCCACCTGTCATTACCCTGTTGGACAATTTAAATTTCAAGCAGTTTTTTCATCCAATTGACACTTTGTAACACTGCAACTATCAAAGATCGTGTCAAAAATAAGTGTACAAACAGCAAAGTTCAATCAGTAAAAACTTTGCTACATGTAAACTGTGGTGTACACACATTAGTTTACACTTTGCCATGTGACATTACCCTGTTCGATAGTATAAATTTCACGCTAATTTTCCATCCAATTGACACTTGACAATGATACAAGTGTCAAACAACGTGTCCAAAATCAGTGTACAAGTAGCAATATTCAATCGGTATGAACCTTGCTACATGTACACTTTAGTTTACACTTTACCACGTGACCATACCCTGCAGGGCGGTTTAAATTTCAAACAATTTTCCCATCTAATTGACACTTGACAGCAATACAAGTGTTAAACAACGTGTCAAAAATTTGTGTAAACATAGAAAGTTCAATCGGTGATAACCTTGCTACATGTACACTATGGTGAACACACTTTAGTTTATACTTTGCCACGGGACATTATCCTGTTGGACAATATAAATTTCAATTAGTTTTTCCATCCAATTGACACTTGACAGCAGTGCAAGTGTCAACCAACGTGTCAAAAACCAGTGTACAAATAGTAAAGTTCAATCGGTAAGAACCTTGCTACATGTACACTTTGGTGTACACACTTTAGTTTACACTTTGCCACGTGACATTACCCTGTTGGGTAGTATAAATTTCAAATAGTTTTCCCATCCAATTGATATTAATCAACAATGCAAGTGCCAAACAACGTGTCAAAAATCAGCGTACAAATGGCAAAGTTCAATCGCTATGAACCTAGCTACACGTAAACTTTAATTTACACTTTACCACGTGACATTACCCTGTTGGGTAGTTAAAATTTCAAACAGTTTTCCCATCTAATTGACACTTGACAGCAGTGCAAGTGGCAAATAACGTGTCAAAAATCAGTGTACAAATGGCAAATTTCAACTGGCAAGAACCTTGCTACATGAACACTATGGTGTAAAATTTAGTTTACAATTTGCCACTATCATTACCCTGTTGGACAGTTTAAATTTCAAATAGTTTTCCCATCAATTGACACTTTGTAACAATGCAAGTGTCAGCAACGTCTCAAAAATCAGTGTACAAATAGCAAATTTCAATCGGTAAGAACATTGCTACAAGTACACTATGGTGTACACACTTTAGTTTACACTTTGCCACGTGATATTACCCTGTTCGACAGTATAAATTTCACACATTTTTCCCATCAATATGACACTTGACAATAATGCAAGTGTCAAACAACGTGTCGAAAATCAGTGTACAAATAGCAAAGTTCAATCGGTACGAGCCTTGCTACATGTAGACTTTAGTTTACACTTTACCACGTGACATTATCCTATTGGGCGGTTTAAATTTCAAATAGCTTTCCCATGTAATTGACACTTGAAAACAATGCAAGTGTCAAACAACGTATCAAAAATCAGTGTAAAAATAGTAAAGTTCAATCGGTAATAACCTTCCTTCATGTACACTATGGTGTACACTTTAGTTTACACTTTGCCTTGTGTTAATACCCTTTTGGACAGTTTAAATTTCAAATAGTTTTCCCAACCAATTGATACTCGTCAACAATGCAAGTGTCAAACAACGTTTTAAACATCAATATACAAATAGCAAAGTTCAATCGGTCAGGACCTTGCTATATGTACAATACAGTGTACACACTTTAGGTTACACTTTACCATGTGACGTTACCATGTTGGACTGTATAAATTTCAAACATATTTCCCATCCAATTGACACTTGGCAACACTGCAAGTTCAAACAACGTGTCAAAAATAAGTGTAAAAATAGCAAAGTTCAATCGATAAAAACCCTACTTCACTTACACTTTGGTGTACACACTTTAGTTTACACTTTGCTACGTGACTATACCTTGTTGGACAATATGAATTTCAAATAGTTTTCCCATCCAATTAACACTTGACAACTGTGCAATTGTCAAACAACGTGTTAAAAATTAGTGTACAAATAGCAAAGTTCAATCCGTAAGAACCTTGCTACATGTACACTATGGTGTACACACTTTAGTTTACTCTTTGCCATGTGATATTACCCTGTTGGGTAGTATGAATTTCAAAAAAAATTTCCATCCAATTGACACTAGTCGACAATGCAAGTGTCAAACAATGTGTTCAAAATCGGTGTACAAACAGCAAAGTTCAAGCGGTACGAACCTTGCTACATGAACACTATGGTATAAAATTTAGTTTACACTTTGCCTTGTGTCGTTACCCCATTGGATAGTTTAAATATCAATTAGTTTTCCCATCCAATTGACACTTGACAATAGTGCAAGTGTCAAACGTGTCAAAAATCAGTGTACAAACAGCAAAGTTCAATCCGTAAGAACCTTGCTATATGTACACTATGGTGTACACATTTTAGTTTACACTTTGCCACGTGATATTACCCTATTGGGCAGTATGAATTTCAAACTGCTTTCCCATCCAATTGAGACTAGTCAACAATGCAAGTGTCAAACAACATGTTAAAAATCGGTGTACAAATAGCAAAGTTCAAGTGGTACGAACCTTGCTACATGAACACTATGGTGTAAAATTTAGTTTATACTTTACCTCGTGTCGTTACAATGTTGGACAGTTTAAATTTCAAATAGTTTTCCCATCTAATTGACACTTGACAATAGTGCAAGTGTCAAACGTGTCAAAAATCAGTGTACAAATTGTAAACTTCAATCGGTATGAACCTTGTTACATGTATACTATGGTGTACACACTTTGGTTTACACTTTGCCATGTGATATTACCCTGTTAGACAGTATAAATTTTACCCAGTTTTCCCATCAATTTGACACTTGACAACAATGCAAGTATCAAACAACGTGTCAAACATCAGTGTACAAATTGTAAAGTTCAATCGGTACGAACCTTGCTACATGTACACTTTAGTTTACACTTTACCACGTGACATTACCCTGTTGGGCGGTTTAAATTTCAAATAGCTTTCCCATGTAATTGACACTTGACAACAATGCAAGTGTTAAACAACGTATCAAAAATCAGTGTAAAAATAGTAAAGTTCAATCGGTAATAACCTTCCTTCATGTACACTATGCTGTACACTTTACTTTACACTTTTCCACGTGTCATTACCCTATTGGACAGTTCAAATTTGAAATAGTTTTCCCATCCAATTGACACTCGTCAACAATGCAGGTGTCAATCAACGTGTCAAAAATTAGTGCACAAATAGCAACGATCAGTCGGTAAGAACCTTGCAACCTGTACACTATGTTGTATACTTTAGTTTACACTTTGCCATGTGTTATTGCGCTTTTGGACAGTTTAAATTTCAAATAGTTTTCCCATCCCATTGACACTCATCAACAATGCAAGTGTCAAACAACGTTTCAAACATCAATGTGCAAATAGCAAAGTTCAATCGGTCAGTACCCTGCTACATGTACAATACAGTGTACACACTTTAGGTTACACTTTACCACTTGACATTACCATGTTGGACTGTATAAATTTCAAACATATTTCCCATCCAATTGACACTTTGCAGCACTGCAAGTTCAAACAACGTGTCAAAAATAAGTGTAAAAATAGCAAAGTTCAATCGATAAAAACCCTACTTCACTTACACTTTGGTGTACAAACTTTACTTTACACTTTGCTACGTGACATTACCCTGTTGGACAGTATGAATTTCAAATAGTTTTCCCATCCAATTGACACTTGACAACTGTGCAATTGTCAAACAACGTGTCAAAAATCAGTCTAGAAATAGCAAAGTTCAATCCGTAAGAACCTTGCTGCATGTACACTATGGTGTACACACTTTAGTTTACTCTTTGCCACGTGATATTACCCTGTTGGGCAGTATGAATTTCAAACAATTTTCCCATCCAATTGACACAAGTCAACAATGCAAGTGTCAAACAACGTGTTAAAAATTGGTGTACAAATAGCAAAATTCAAGCGGTACGAACTTTGCTACATGAACACTATGGTGTAAAATTTCGTTTACACTTTGCCTTGTGTCGTTACCCCGTTGGACAGTTTAAATTTCAAATAGTTTTCCCATCCAATTGACACTTGACAATAGATCAAGTGTCAAACGTGTCAAAAATTAGTGTACAAATTGCAAACTTCAATCAGTATGAACCTTGCTACATGTATACTATGGTGTACACACTTTGAATTACACTTTGCCATGTGATATTACCTTGTTAGACAGTATAAATTTCACCCAATTTTTTGATCAATTTGACACTTGACAACAATGCAAGTGTCAAACATCAATGTACAAATAGCAAAGTTCAATCTGTAAGAACCTTGCTACATGAACACTGTGGTGTAAACTTTAGTTTACACTTTGCCACGTGTCATTACCCTATTAGAAAGTTTAAATTTCAAATAGTTTTCCCATCCGATTGACACTCGTCAACAATGCAAGTGTCAAACAACATCTCAACATCAATGTACAAATAGCAAAGTTCAATCGGTAAGAAGCTTGCCACATGTACACTATGTTGTACACACTTTAGTTTACACTTTGCCACGTGATATTATCCTGTTAGATAGTATAAATTTCACACAATTTTTCCATCAATTTGACACTAGACAACAATGCAAGTGTCAAACAATGTGTCAAAAATTAGTGTACAAATAGCAAAGTTCAATCGGTACGAACCTTGCTACATGTACACTCTAGTTTACACTTTATCACGTGACAACAATGTATACTCTAGTTCAATCGGTACGAACCTTGCTACATGTACACTCTAGTTTTCCCATCTAATTAACACTTGAAACAATGTAAGTGTCATACAACGTGTCAATAATTAGTGTAAAAATAGTGAAGTTCAATTGGTAAGAACCTTCATAAAGGTAGACAATGGTGTACAGTTTAGTTTAAACTTTGCCACGCGTCATTACCCTATGGGACAATTTAAATTTCAAATAGTTTTCCCATTCAATTGACACTCGTCAACAATGCAAGTGTCAAATAACGTGTCAAACATCAGTGTATAAATAGCAAAGGTCAATTGGTAAGGACCTTGCTACATGTACAATATGGTGTACACACTTTAGTTTACACTTTACCACGTGACATTACCCTATTGGACTTTAAAAATTTCATACATATTTCCTATCCAATTGACAGTTGACAACAATGCAAGTGTCAAATAACGTGTTAAAAATTAGTGAGCAAATAGCAAAGTTCAATCGGAAAGAACCTTGCTACATGTACACCATGGTGTACACTTTAGTTTACACTTTGCCACGTGCCATTACCCTGTCGGACAGTCTAAATTTCAAACAATTTTCCCATCCAATTGACACGCGTCAACAATGTAAGTGTCAAACAAAGTGTTAGAAATCAATGTACAGATAGCAAGGATCAATTGGTAAGAACCTTGCAACATCTTCAGTTTTGACTTTACCACGTGTCGTTACCCCGTTGGACAGTTTAAATTTCAAACAACTTTTCCATCCAATTGACACTCATCAACAATGCAAGTGTCAAATGACTTGTTAAATATTGTTATACAAATAGCAAAGTTCAATTGGTAAGGACCTTGCTACTTGTACACTATGGTGTACACACTTTAGTTTACACTTTGCCACGTGACATTACCAAGTTGGACTGTATAAATTTCAAACAGTTTTTCCACCCAATTGATACTTAACAACAATGTAAGTATCAAACAACGTGTCAAAAATTGGTGTACAAATAGCAAAGTTTAATCGGTAAGAATGTTTCTACATGAACACTATGGTGTACACTTTAGTTTACACTTTGCCACGTGGCATTACCCTATTGGAGAGCTTAAATTTCAAATAGTTTTCCCATCCAATCAACACTTGACAACACTGCGAATGTCAAACATCGTGTCAAAAATAAGTGTAAAAATAGCGAAGTTCAATCGGTAAGAACTTTGCTACATGTACACTATGGTGTACACACTTTAGTTTACACTTTGCCATGTGACATTACCCTATTGGATAGTATAAATTTCACACAGTTTTTCCATCCAATTGACACTTGACCACAATGCAAGTGTCAAACAACGTGTCAAAAATCAGTGTACAAATAACAAAGTTCAATCAGTACGAACCTTGCTACATGTACACTTTAGTTTACACTTTACCACATGACAATACCCTGTGGGGTAGTTTAAATTTCAAACAATTTTCCCATCCAATTGACACTCGTCAACAATTCAAGTGTGAAACATCATGTCAAAAATGTAAAAATGGCAAACTTCAATCGGCAAGAACCTTGCCACATGTACAATATGTTGCAAACTTTAGTTTACACTTTGCCACGTGTCATTACCCTATTAGACAGTTTTAATTTCAAACAGTTTTCCCATCCAATTGTGACTTTGCTACAATACAAGTGTCAAACAACGTGGAAAAACCAGTGTATAAATAGAAAAGTTCAATCGGTAAGAACCTTGGTACATGGACACTATGGTGTACACACTTTAGTTTATACTTTGTCACTTGATATTACCCTGTTGGACAGTATAAATTTCGAACAATTTTTCCATCTAATTGACACTTGAAAACAATGCAAGTGTCATGTAACTCGTCGAAAATCAGTGAATAAATAGCAAAGTTCAATCGGTAATAACCTCGCTACATGTACACTATGGTGCACAGTTTGGTTTACACTTTGCCACGTGTCCTTACCCGGTTTGACAGTTTCAATTTCAAACAATTTTCCCATCCAATTGACACTCATAAGCAATGCAAGTGTCAAACAACGTGTCAAAAATTAGTCTACAAAAGGCAAAGTTCAATCGGGAAGAACCTTGCTACATGTACACTATTGTGTACACACATTAGTTTACACTTTGCAACATGACATTACCCTCTTGGATTTTGTAAATTACAAACAGTTTTCCCATCCAATTGACACTCGTTAGCAATGCAATTATCAAACAACGTGTCAAAAATCAGTGTACAACTGGCAAGCTTTAATCGGCAAGAACCATGCTACATGTACACTATGGTGTACACACTTTAGTTTACACTTTGTCGTGTGACATTACCCTCCTGGATTGTGTAAATTTCAAATAGTTTTCTCATCCAATTGACACTTGACAACAATGCAAGTGTTAAATAACATGTCAAAAATCAGTGTACAAATAGCAAAGTTCAATCGGTAAGAACCTTGCTAAATGTACACTATGGTGTACACACTTTAGTTTACACTTTGTCATGTGACATTACCCTACTGGACAATATAAATTTCAAACAATTTTCCTATCCAATGGACACTTGACAACAGTGCAAGTGTGAAACAATGTGTCAAAAATCAGTGTACAAATAGGTAAGGACCTTACCACATGTACAATATGGTGTACACACTTTAGTTTACACTTTGCCACGTGACATTACCATGTTGGTCTGTATAAATTTCAAACATATTTCCCATCCTATTAACACTTGGCAACAGTGCAAGTTTCAAAGAACGTGTAAAAAGTAAGTGTACAAATAGCGAAGTTCAATCGGTAAGAACCTTGCTACATGTACACTATGGTGGACACTTTAGTTTACACTTTGCCACGTGTCAGTACCCTATCGGATAGTCTAAATTTCAAACAGTTTTCCCATTTTATTAACACTTGATAACAATGCAAGTCTCAAACATTAGTGTACAAATAGCAAAGTTCAATCGGTAAGGACCTTGCAACATGTACAATATGGTGTACACACTTTAGTTTACACTTTACAATGTGACATTACCCTGTTGGACTATATAAATCTCAATCATATTTTCCATCCAATTGATACTTGACAATAGTGCAAGCGTCAAACAACGTGTCAAAAATAAGTGTACAAATGGCAAAGTTCAATCGGTAAGAACCTTGTTTCATATACACTATGGTGTGCACACTTTAGTTTACACTTTGCCATGTGAAATTACCCTGTTTGACAGCATGAATTTCGAACAATTTTCCTAGCATATTGACACTTGACAATAGTGCAAGTGTCAAACAACGTGTCAAAAATCAGCGTACAAATAACAAAGTTCAATCAGTAAGAACCTTATTACATGTACACTATGGTGTACACACATTAGTTTAAACTTTGTCACGTGACATCACCCTGTTGGGCAGTATAAATTTCAAACAATTTTCCCATCCAATTGACACTAGTCAACAATGCAAGTGTCAGACAATGTGTCAAAAATCAGTGTAAAATTGTAAAGTTCAATCGCTATGAACCTAGCTACATGTACACTTTAGTTTACACTTTACCACGTGACATTACCCTATTGGGCAGTTTAAATTTCAAACAATTTTCCCATCTAATTGATACTTGATAGTAATGCATGTGTCAAACAACGTGTCAAATATTAGTGTACAAATAGCGAAATTCAATCAGTAAGAACGTTACTACAAGAACACTATGGTGTAAAATTTAGTTTACACTTTGCCATGTGTCATTACCCTATTGGACAGCTTAAATTTCAAGTTGTATTCCCATCCAATTGACACTTTGTAACAATGCAAGTGTCAAACAACATGTCAAAAATTAATGTGCAAATAGCAAAATTCAATCGGTAAGAACCTTGCTACATGTACACTATGGTGTACACACTTTAGTTTACACATTGCCACGTGATATTACCCTGTTAGACAGTATAAATTTCACACAATTTTCCCATCAATTTGACACTTGACGACAACGCAAGTGTCAAACAACGTGTTAAAAATCAGTGTACAAATCTCAAAGTTCAATCGGTACGAACCTCGCTACATATACACTTTATTTTACACTTTACCACGTGACATTATCCTGTTGGGTAGTTTAAATTTCAAACAGTTTTCCCATCTAATTGACACTTCACAACAATGCAAGTGTCAAACAACGTGTCAAAAATCAGTGTGAAAATAGTGAAGTTCAATCGGTAAGAACCTTCCTACATGTACACTACGGTGTACACTTTAGTTTACACTTTGCCACGTGACATTACCAGTTGGACAGTATGAATTTCAAACAATTTTTCCATCCAATTGACACTTGACAATAGTGCAAGTGTCAAACAACGTGTCAAAAATCAGTGTACAAATAGCAAAGTACAATCGATAAGAACCTTGCTACATGTACACTATGGTGTACACACTTTAGTTTACACTTTGTCACGTGATATTACCCTATTAGATAGTGTAAATTTCACATAGTTTTCCCATCAGTTTGACTCTTGACAACAATGCATATCTTAAACAACGTTTCGAAAATCAGTGTATAAATCTCAAAGTTTAATCGGTATCAACCTTGCTACATGTACACTTTAGTTTACACTTTACCACGTGACATTACCCTGTTAGGCAGTTTAAATTTCAAACAGTTTTCCCATCTAAATGACACTTGACAACAAAGCAAGTGTAAAAAAATGTGTCAAATATCAGTGTAAAAATAGTAAAGTTCAATCGGTAAGAACCTTCCTACATGTACACTATGGTGTACACTTTAGTCTACACTTTTCCACGTGTCATTACCCTAATGGACAGTTTAAATTTCAAATAGTTTTCCCATCCAATTGACACTCGTCAAAATTGTAAGTGTCAAACAACGTGTTAAAAATCAATGTACAAATGGCAACGATCAATCGGTAAGAACCTTGCAACATGTACACTATGGTGTACACTTTAGTTTACACTTTGCTACGTGTCATTACCCTGTTGGACTGTTTAAATTTCAAATAGTTTTCCCATCCAATTGACACTCATCAACAATGCAAGAGTCAAACAACGTGTCAAAAATCAGTGTAAAAATATTAAAGTTCAATCGGTAAGGATCTTGCTACAGGTACAATATGGTGTACACACTTTAGTTTACACTTTATCACGTGACATTACCCTGTTGGACTTTATAAATTTCAAACATATTTCCCATCGAATTGAATCTTGACAGTAGTACAAGTGTCAAACAACGTGTCAATAATCAGTGTACAAATAGCAAAGTTCAATGGGTAAGAACCTTGCTTCATGTACACTACGGTGTATACACTTTAGTTTACATTTTGCCACATGACCTTTCCCTGTTGGACAGTATGAATTTCAAATAGCTTTCCCATCCAATTGACACTTGACAACAGTGTAAGTGTCAAACAACGTGTGAAAAATCAGTGTACGAATAGCAAAATTCAATTGGTAAGAACCTTTCTTCATGCACACTATGGTGTACACACTTTAGTTTAAACTTTGTCGCGTGACATTACCATGTTTGACAGTATGAATTTGAAATAGCTTTCACATCCAATTGACACTTGACAATAGCGCAAGTGTCAAAAATCAGTGTACAAATGGCAATGTTCAATCGGTAAGAACCTTGCTACTTGTACACTATGGTGTACACACTTTAGTTTACACTCAGTGTACAAATGGCAATGTTCAATCGGTAAGAACCTTGCTACTTGTACACTATGGTGTACACACTTTAGTTTACACTTTGTCACGTGACATTACCCTGTTGGACAGTATAAATTTCAAATAGTTTTCCCAACCAATTGACACTAGTCAACAATGCAAGTGTCAAACAACGTGTCAAAAATCGATGTACAAATAGCAAAGCTCAATCGGTATGAACCTTGGTACATGTATACTTTAGTTTACACTTTACCACGTGACATTATCCTATTCGGCAGTTTAAGTTTCAAATAGTTTTCCCATCTAATTGACACTTGACTGTAATGCAAGTGTCAAACAACGTGTCAAAAATCAAAGCACAGATAGCAAAGTTCAAACAGTAAGAACCTCGCTACATGAGCACTACAGTGTAAACTTTAGTTTACACTTTCCCACTTGTTATTACCCTGTTGGACAGTTTAAATTTCAAATAGTTTTCCTATTCAATTGACACTTGAAAACAATGCAAGTGTCAAACTACGTGTCAAAAATTAGTGTACAAATAGCATAGTTCAATCGGTAAGAACCATGCTACATGTACACTATGGTGTACACACTTTAGTTTACAATTTGCCATGTGACATTACCGTGTTAGACAGTATAAATTTCACTCAATTTTTCCATCAATTTGACAGTTGACAACAATGCAAGTGTCAAACAACGTGTCAGATATTATCGTACAAATAAAAAAGTTCAATCGATATAAAACTTGCTACATGTACACTTTAGTTTACACTTTACCAGTTGACATTACCCTGTTATGCAGATTAAATTTCAAATAGTTTTCCCATCTAATTGACACTCGACAGCAATGCAAGGGTCAAATAACTTGTCAAAAATCATTGTACAAACAGCAAAGTTCAATCGGTAAGAACCTTGCAACATGAACACTATGGTGTAAACTTTAGATTACACTTTACCATGTGTCATTACCATGTTGAACAGTTTAAATTTCAAACAGTTTTCCTATCCAATTAACACTTGACAATAATGCAAGTGTCAAACAATGTGTTAAAAATCATTGTACAAATAACAAAGTTCAATCGGTAAGAACCTTGCTACATGTACACTTCGCTGTACACACTTTAGTTTACACTTTACCACGTGACATTGCCCTGTTGGATAGTATGAATTTCAAATAGTTCTCCCATCCAATTGACACTTGACAATAGTTCAAGTGTCAAACAACGTGTCAAAAATCAATGTACAAATAGCAAAGTTCAATCGGTAAGAACCTTGCTTCATGTACACTATGGTGTACCCACTTTAGTTTAAACTTTTCCACGTAACATTTCCATGTTGGACAGTATGAATTTCAAATAGTTTTCCCATCCAATTGACACTTGACAATAGTGCAAGTGTCAAACGACGTGTCAAAAATCAGTGTACAAATGGCAATGTTCAATTGGTAAGAACCTTGCTACTTGTACACTATGGTGTACACACTTTAGTTTACACTTTACCACGTGACATTTCCCTCTTTGACAGTATAAATTTCAAATAGTTTTCTCATCCAATTGACACTTGTCAACAATGCAAGTGTCAAACAACGTGTCAAAGATCAGTGTACAAATAGCAAAGTTCAATCGGTATAAACATTGCTATATGTACACATTAGTTTACACTTTACCACGTGACATTGCCCTGTTGGATAGTATGAATTTCAAATAGTTCTCCCATCCAATTGACACTTGACAATAGTTCAAGTGTCAAACAACGTGTCAAAAATCAATGTACAAATAGCAAAGTTCAATCGGTAAGAACCTTGCTTCATGTACACTATGGTGTACCCACTTTAGTTTAAACTTTTCCACGTAACATTTCCATGTTGGACAGTATGAATTTCAAATAGTTTTCCCATCCAATTGACACTTGACAATAGTGCAAGTGTCAAACGACGTGTCAAAAATCAGTGTACAAATGGCAATGTTCAATTGGTAAGAACCTTGCTACTTGTACACTATGGTGTACACACTTTAGTTTACACTTTACCACGTGACATTTCCCTCTTTGACAGTATAAATTTCAAATAGTTTTCTCATCCAATTGACACTTGTCAACAATGCAAGTGTCAAACAACGTGTCAAAGATCAGTGTACAAATAGCAAAGTTCAATCGGTATAAACATTGCTATATGTACACATTAGTTTACACTTTACCACGTGACATTGCCCTATTGGGAAATTTAAATTACAAATAGTTTTCCCATCTAATTGATACTTGGCAACAATGTAAGTGTCAAACAATGTGTCAAAAATCAAAGTACAAATAGCAAAGATCAATTAGTAAGAACCTCCCTACATGAACACTACGGTGTAAACTTTAGTTTACACTTTGCCGTGTGTTATTACCCAGTTGGACAGTTTAAATTTCAAATATTTTTTCCATCCAATTGACATTTGACAACAATGCAAGTGTCAAACAACGTGTCAAAAATTAGTGCACAAATAGCGAAGTTCAATCGGTAAGAACCTTGCTACATACACGCTATGGTGTACACACTTTAGTTTACACTTTGCCACATGACATTACCCTGTTAAACATTATAAATTTCACACAGTTTTCTCATTAATTTGACACTTGAAAACAATACAACTGTCAAACAATGTGTCAAAAATTAGTGTGCAAATAGCAAAGTTCAATCGGTACGAACCTCGCTACATCTACACTTTAGTTTACACTTTACCACATGACATTACCCTATTGGGCAGTTTAAATTTCAAATAGTTTTCCCATCTAATTGACACTTGACAATAATGCAAGTGTCAAATAACGTGTTAAAAATCAGTGTACAAATAGCAAAGTTCAATGGGTAAGAACCTTGCTAAATGTAAACTATGGTGTACACACTTTAGTTTAGACTTTACCACGTGACATTACCCTGTTGGACAGTGTCAGTTTCAAGCAGTTCTCCTAACCAATTGACACTTGACAACAATATAAGTGTCAAACAACATGTCAAAAATCCGTGTACGAATAGCAAAGTTTAATCGGTACAAACCCTCCAACATGTACACTTTAGTTTACACTTTACCACATGACATTGCCCTATTGGGCAGTTTAAATTTCAAGCAGTTTTCCCATCTAATTGACACTTGAAAACAATGCAAGTGTCAAACAATGTGTCAAAAATTAATGTAAAAATAGTAAAGATCAATCGGTAAGAACCTTCCTACATGTACACTATGGTGTACACTTTAGTTTACACTTTTCGACGGGTCGTTACCCTATTGGACAGTTTAAATTTCAAACAGTTTTCCCATCCAATTGACACTCATCAATAGTGCAAGTGTCAAACAACGTGTCAAAAATTACTGTACAAAGAAGCAATGATCAATCGGTAAGAACCTTGCAACAGGCACGCTATTGTGTACACTTTAGTTTACACTTTGCCACATGTCATTACCCTGTTGGACAGTTTAAATTTTAAATAATTTTTCCATCCAATTGACACTCGTCAACAATGCAAGTGTCAATCAACGTGTCAAACATCAGTGTACAAATAACAAAGTTCAATCGATAAAGACCTTGCTACATGTACAATATAGTGTACACACTTTAGTTTACACTTTACCACGTGACATTAACCTATTGGACTGTATAAATTTCAAACATATTTCCCATCCAATTGATACTTGACAAAAGTGTAAGTGTCAAACAACGTGTCAAAAATCAGTGTATGGATAGGAAAGTTCAATCGGTAAGAACCTTACTTCATGTACACTATGGTGTACACACTTTAGTTTACACTTTGTCACGTGACATTACCCTGTCGGACAATATGAATTTCAAACAGCTTTCCTATCCAATTTACACTTAAAAATAGTACAAGTTTCAAACAACGTGTCAAAAATCAGTGTACAAATAGCAAAGTTTAATCGGTGTGAACGTTGTTGCATGTACACTTTAGTCTACACTTTACCACGTGACAATACCCTGTAGGGCAGTTTAAATTTCAAACAATTTTCCCATCTAATTGACACTTGAAAACAATGCAAGTGTCTTACAATGTGTCAAAAATCAGTGTACAAATAGCAAAGTTCAATCGGTAATAACCTTGCTACATGTACACTCTGGTATACACTTTAGTTTACACTTTGTCACGTGTCATTACCCTATTTTACAGTTTAATTTCAAATAGTTTTCCCATCCGATTGACACTCATCAGCAATGCAAGTGTCAAACAACGTGTCAAAAATCAGTGTACAAATGGCGAAGTTCAATTGGGAAGAACCTTGCTACATGTACACTATGATGTACACACTTTAGTTTATATTTTCCCACGTGTCATTACCCTGTTGGACAGTTTAAATTTCAAACAATTTTCCAATCCAATTGACACTTGGCAACAATGCAGGTGTCAAACAACGTGTCAAAAATAAGTGTATAAATATAAAAGTTCAGTCGGTAAGAACCTTGCTACATGTACACTATGGTGTACGTACTTTTGTTTACACTTTGCCACGTGACATTATCCTATTGGACAGTTTAAATTTCAAATGGTTTTCCCGTCCAATTGACCCTTGACAACACTACAAGTGTCAAACCTCGTGTCAAAAATCAGTGTACAAATAGCAAAGTACAATCGGTAAGAACCTTGCAACATGTACACTATGGTGTACACACTTTAGTTTACACTTTGCCACGTGACATTACCCTGTTAGACAGTGTAAATTTCATACAGTTTTCCCATCCAATTGACACTGGACATCAATGCCAGTGTCAAACAACTTGTCAAAAATTAGTATACAAATAACAAAATTCAGTCGGTATGAACCTCGCTACATGTACACTTTAGTTTACAATTTACCACGTGACATTACACTATTGGGCAGTTTATATTTCAAACAGTTTCTCCATCTAATTGACACTGGACAACAATCCAAGTGTCAAAGAACGTGTGAAAAATTAGTGTACAAATAGCAAAGTTCAATTGTTAAGAACCTTGCTAAATGTACACTATCGTGTACACTTTAGTTTACACTTTGCCACGTGTCATTACCCTGTTGGACAGTCTAAATTTTAAAGAGTTTTTCCATCCAATTGGCACTTGTCAACAATGCAAGTGTCAAACAACGTCTCAAAAATCAGTGTACAAATAGCAAAGATCAATCGGTAAGAACCTTGCAACATGTACACTATGGTGTACACTTTAGTTTACACTTTACCACGTGTCATTACACTATTGGACAATTTAAATTTCAAAGAGTTTTCCCATCCAATTGACACTCGTCCACAATGCAATTGTCAAACAACGTCTTAAATATCAGTGTACAAATAGCAAAGTTCAATCGGTAAGGACGTTGCTACATGTACACTATGGTGTACACACTTTAGTTCACACTTTACCACGTGACATTACCCCCCTGTTGGACTATTTAAATATCAAATAGTTTTCCCATCCAATTGACACTTAACAACAATGCAAGTGTCAAACAACGTGTCAAAAATCAGTCTACAAATAGCAAAGACCAATCGGTAAGAACCTTGCTACATGTACACTATGGTGTACACTTTAATTTAGTCTTTGCCACATGTCATTACCCTGTTGGAGAGTTTAAATTTCAAACACTTTTCCCATCTAATTAACACTCGTCAACAATGCAAGTGTCAAACAGCGTGTCAAAAATTAGTGTAAAAATAGCAAGGATCAATCGGTAAGAATCTTGCAACATGTACACAATGGTGTACACTTTAGTGTAGACTTTGCCACGTGTCGTTACCCTGTCGAATAGTTTAAATTTCAAATAGTTTTCCCATCCAATTGACACTCACAAACAATGCAAGTCTCAAATGACGTGTTAAATATTGGTGTACAAATAGAAAAGTTCAATCGGTAAAGACCTTCCTAAATGGACACTATGATGTACACACTTTAGTTTACACTTTGCCACGAGAGATTACTTTGTTGGACTGTATAAATTTCAAACAGTGTTTCCATCCAATTGACACTTATCAACAATGTAAGTATAAAATAAGGTTTCAAAAACCGGTGTACAAATAGGAAAGTTCAATCTGTAAGAACGTTGCTACATGCACACTATGGTGTACACTTTAGTTTGCAGTTTACCACATGACATTACCCTGTTGGATAGTTTATATTTCAAACAGTTTTTCCATCTAATTAACACTGGATAACAATGCAAGTGTCAAAGCACGTGTCAAAAAGTAGTGTAAAAATAGCAAAGTTCAATCGGTAAGAACCTTGCTACATGTACACTATGGTGTACACTTTGCCACGTGTCATCACCCTATTGGACAGTCTAAATTTTAAATTTTCCATCCAATTGGCACTCGTCAACAATGCAAGGGTCAAACAACGTGTCAAAAATCAGCATACAAATAGCAAAGATCAATCGGTAAGAACCTTGCAAAATGTACACTATGATGTATACTTTAGTTTACACTTTACCACGTGTCACTACCCTGTTGGACAATTTAAATTTCGAAGAGTTTTCCGATCCAATTGACACTCGTCCAAAATGCAAGTGTCAAATAACGTGTTAAATATCAGTGTACAAATAGCAAAGTTCAATCGGTAAGGACCTGATGCGAACCCTGTAGCAATGGAAACTACGAAACCCACAACGAGATTGATGCAAAACCCAAGAACGCCAATACTAACCCGGTTTTGGATCTTGAACCCCAAGAATTGAATCAAGAAACCCTAGATTAGCGAAGAATCTAAAACCCCTTGATTACAATTGAAAGAACCTACAATCCGATTGATAGAACACCACAAGAAGTCGAATCTTGATAAGTTCCAAGATTGTTCAAGAAGAACAATTAAATTGAAAGAATAATTCTCTCTATAATATTCAGCAATGTCAAAAATTCAAAGGTTTTTTTACAATGAAAAGATATTCTCTTATTTATACTAATGAATAAAAATGTCCAAAACCATCAAATTATGGTAATAATTTGATTCCATAAGAATTCTATCGAAACTAGGAAATTCGGCCAAAAATAGAAAAATCGCTAATTTTTTTGTCCCATGCGGCTACATGGTGTAAATTCATGTGGTCACATGGTTTAACTTGAGCTGGTCTTTTGGTTTTCGGTATCATGCTGTGCGGCCGCATGGTCTTGATTTCTGCCTTCGCTTTCGTCGCTTGATAACAAATTGATCCAAGTTGATTCGGCCTTCGACCCGAACATGAAAGTTGCTCCATTTTGAGTCCCGAACATGGTTCCATCCATGGTTTCTTGAACGAGCAATCCCATCGCTTGTTTCACTTACTTTTCCCTTGATTGGGTCATTGGTCCGCCATCAACTATCAACGGGTCTCATCTCGCACTTGCCTTCGTCGGGCTCGACTCCTGGATCATATCATCCCCTCCCTCTTCAAAAGGATTCGTCCTCGAATCTGAATCTACATCAAACAGAGAGAGATCAGATACATTAAAAGTAGCTGAAACATTATACTCACCTGGTAAATCCACTTTGTATGCATTGTCATTGATCCTCTCGATGATTTGAAACGATCCATCGCCTCGTATTTGCAATTTTAACTTCCTCTGTTCTGGAAAACGCTCTTTTCTTAAATGCACCCAGACCTAATCTCCAGGCTCAAATGCAACGCGTCTTCTTCCTTTATTTGCTTTTGATGCAATCAGCTTTCCTTTCTCTTCGATCTGCATCCTGACCTTTTCATGGAGTGTTTTCACCATCTCGGCTTTTCTTTTCCCATCCAAGCTACCTCATTCATGCACAGGCAAAGGCATTAAATCCATAGATGTTAGTGGATTAAAAATATAAACAATTTCAAAAGGAGAAAACGAAGTAGTAGAATGTGTAGCTCGATTATATGCAAACTCTATAAATGGTAAACACTCTTCCCATGATTTCAGATTTTTATTGATTACTGTCCTAAGTAGTTGAGTCATAGTTCGATTAACTACCTCAGTTTGTCCATCTGTTTGTGGATGACAAGTTGTAGAAAATAATAACTTAGTTCCTAACTTACTCCACAGAACACGCCAAAAATGACTCAAAAACTTCACGTCCCTATCAGACACTATACTCTTAGGTACTCCATGTAAACGTACTATTTCCCTAAAGAATAAGTCTGCAATATTAGTAGCATCGTCAGTTTTATGACATGGTATGAAGTGCGCCATCTTACTAAACCTATCGACCACTACAAATATTGAATCCCGACCCCTTTTTCTCCTAGGCAAACCTAACACAAAGTCCATAGATATGTCTACCCAAGGTTCACTAGGTACAGGCAAAGGAGTATACAAACCATGGGGTTGAACCTTAGACTTAGCCTTTTTACAAGTTATGCACTTTCCACATATTTGTTCTACATCATGTCGCATTTTAGGCCAATAAAAATGTTCCCCTAACATGTCTAAAGTCTTTTGAACCACGAAGTGTCCATTTAAACCACCCCCATGTGCTTCCCTTACCAATAATTCACGCAAAGAACAATTAGGAGTGCACAACTTATTTTCCCTAAACAAATATCCTTCATGCCTAAAGAATTTATCAAATGCACCTTTTTCACATGAAGTATAAATACTGGAAAAATCACAATCAGATTCATACATGCCCTTAATTTGCTCGAAACCAAGTAATTTAGTACTTAATGAATTTAAAAGCACGTACCTTCAAGACAACGCATCAGCAACTATATTTTCGTTACCTTGTTTGTACTTGATGACGTAGGGAAATGTCTCGATAAACTCCACCCATCTCGCATGTCTTTTGTTCAACTTACCTTGACCTTGAAAATGCTTTAAAGATTCATGATCGCTGTGTATCACGAATTTCTTTGGCCATAAGTAGTGCTGCCAAGTCTCCAATGCTCGAACAAGTGAATACAACTCCTTGTCATATGTCGGATAATTCAATGCTGCCCCATTTCTCTTCAGCTGTCTCTCTACCTTCATAGCCACATGCAACATGTCTTCCAACTCCACATAATGTTGCAACTCCACTACATTGGCAATTTCCCTATTCAACCCATTCAAGAATCGTGCCATGGTAGCCTCTCGATCCTCCACCACATTGGCCCTAATCATGAGTATTTCCATCTCCTTATGATAGTCCTCTACACTTTTCGACCCTTGATATAGACCTTGCAGTTTTTGATGGATCTCTCGGTAATAGTGGCTAGGAACAAACCTCTTTCTCATCAATGACTTCAATTCCTCCCAAGTGCTGATTGGTCTTCCCCCACTCCTACGTTGTGAAGTAATCACTTGATCCCACCATGAAATTGCATAGTCACTGAACTCCAAAACTGTTAACTTCTCCTTTTTCTCCTCCGAATAGTTATAACACTCGAAGATCATTTCGACCTTCCTTTCCCACTCCAGGTATGCCTCGGGATCACTCCTTCCTTTGAATGAAGGAACTGCCATTTTTATATTTCCCAAGTTTCAATCCAACTCCTCCCCTCGATCATTCCGACCCTGTCTGTCGAACCTATCACCTCTATTCCTCATCCTTCCCATCTCAACACCATGAAATTCATCTTTGCCCGTGTCACTCCCATATCCATACTCCTCTCGCCTTTCCCTCCTAGGCTCCCATCTATCCGGTCCTCTGGCATTAGATACATCCACTCGATGCCCCCGACTAAGATTAGCCACCGATGTATCTAATCTATTCATCCAAGCCTCCTGCTTCTACAACCTATCTCTCACATCTCCAAATGCCCTCTCAAACCTCTGCACTAAATCCTCCGTTGCATTGATATTATTGCCTTGTCGGCTTGAGTTTGATTCTGCCCTTTCTGACATTCTAACACTAAAATTTTATTTTACTGCCTCACCAAAAGTCACTAAAAAACATACACAAGGCTTTTACCCTCTATTAAGCTCACCTCTCTGCCTTTTACCACTCAATTCTTTCAACAATTGCTTCTAGGAACAATCAATGAACTTAATCAATCAATCAATTCGTGTAGAATTCCTCAAACCGGATGTGACTCAATAATTGTAACAAAGGGCTCAAGGAAAACTTTTAAAACTTGATTTGAATGAAGGAATGGAATGATTCAATGCGTCCAAGTAATTGAGAAACGATAATGAATAATAATAGTTGGTTTTTTGATGGATCAATAATTATTTAACAAGTTTTTTTTAACTGTACGGATGAACAGTATCGTACGGATGAATAGTAATTTTTTTTAGATCCGAAAATCAATAAGAAAACCAACAAAGAAAATGAAAACTAATTTGGGCGAAAATTGAGCCCAAAAATGGAATTTGAAGATTTTTGATGAAATTTTTTAGATCAAAGATCAAGAAAATCTTCTGGACACAAGAACACAAGGAATTGAAAAAAATTAGAAAAACAAGGATATAACCTGATTAAATTGGAGCCAAAGCTCTGATACCAACTAATGCGAACCCCGTAGCAATGGAAACTATGAAACCCACAACGAGATTGATGCGGAACCCAAGAACGCCAATACTAACCCGGTTTTGAATCTTGAACCCCAAGAATTGAACCAAGAAACCCTAGATTAGCGAAGAACCTAAAACCCCTTGATTACAATTGAAAGAACCCACAATTCGATTGATAGATCGCCACAAGAAGTCGAATCTTGATAAGTTCCAAGATTGTTCAAGAAGAACAATTAAATTGAAAGAATAATTCTCTCTCTATAATATTAAGCAATGTCAAAAATTCAAAGTTTTTTTACAATGAAAAGATATTCTCCTATTTATACTAATGAATAAAAACGTCCAAAACCATAAAATTATGGTAATAATTTGATTCCATAAGAAGTCTATCGAAACTTAGAAATTCGGCCAAAAATAGAAAAATCGCTAATTTTTTTTGCCCATGAGGCCGCATGGTGTAAATCTATGCGGTTGCATGGTTTAACTTGAGCTGGTCTTTTGGTTTTCGGTATCATGCTGTGCGGCCGCATGGTCTTGATTTCTGCCTCCGCTTTCGTCGTTTGATAACAAATTGATCCAAGTCGATTCGGCCTTCGACCCGAACATGAAAGTTGCTCCATTTTGAGTCCCGAACATGGTTCCATCCATGGTTTCTTGAACGAGCAATTCCATCGCTTGTTTCACTTGCTTTGCCCTTGATCACGTCATTGGTCCACCATCAACTATCAACGGGTCTCGTCTCGCACTTGCCTTTGTCAGGCTCGACTCCTAGATAATATTTGGACCTTGCTGCATGTACACTATGGTGTACACACTTTAGTTCACTCTTAACCACGTAACATTACCCCCCTATTGGACTATTTAAATTTCAAATATTTTTCCCATCCAATTGACACTTGACAACAATGCAAGTGTCAAACAATGTGCCAAAAATCAGTATACAAATAGGAAAGTTCAATCGGTAAGAACGTTGCTACATGTACACTATGGTGTACACTTTAGTTTACACTTTGACATGTGACACTACCCTATTAGACAGCTTAAATTTCAAACAATTTTCCCATCCAATTGACACTTGACAGCACTGTAAGTGTCAAACATCGTGTCAAAAATAAGTGTACAAATAGCAAACTTCAGTCGGTAAGAACCTTGCTACATGTACACTATGGTTTACACACTTTAGTTTACACTATGTGATATGATCTAGGAGTCGAGCCCGACGAAGTCAAGTATGAGATGAGACCCCTTGATAGTCAATGGCGGACCAATAACGCGATCAAGGGAAAAGCAAGTGAAACAAGTGATGGGATTGCTCGTTCAAGAAACCATTGATGGAACCATGTTCGGGACTCAAAATGGAGCAACTTTCATGTTTGGGTCGAAGGCCGAATCAACTTGAATCAATTTGTTATCAAGTGACGAAAGCGGGGGCTGAAGACAACACCATGCGGCTGCACAGGCAAAACCACATTGCGATCGCACACATGCATATCGAAAACCAAAAGTGCAATTTCAGTTGAACCATGCAACCGCATGGAAATACACCATGCGGCCGCACAGGCCAAATATTCGGCGAATTTTCCAAATTTGGCAATTTTCCATATTTTGTTAGATTTTGATTCTTTTCCATATTTTGGAGATTATGCTTGACTTTTGCACGATTTTTACCTAGTTTTTAGGTTTAGTACAAATAAGAGTTTCCATTCAATTGTTAAAAAACCTTTGACATTATTGAAGGTTATATCTTTTCTTTATTTTGTTGAGTCGTTAATTTTGTTTTCTTAGTTTCTTCTTCTATTTTGTTTATTCTTTCTTAGTTCTTCTTCGTCCTTGTTTTTCTTTTCGTCCATTCCGTTTATCTTTTCTTTATTTTGTTGAGTTGTTAATTTTGTTTTCTTAGTTTCTTCTTCTATTTTATTTGTTCTTTCTTAGTTCTTCTTCGTCCTTGTTTCTCTTTTCGTCGTTCCGTTTAGTTGTTGGTAGTTTAATCATCTTCTTTCATCAAGGAGTAACAAAAAGGAAAAAAGGGGTTACTGTACATTCGAGGTACTGTTCATCTCTACGTATTGTTCACAAAAAATAAAAAATATATATATATAAAAAATTTTGATATCGTTGTTTGATTTTGTGTTTTTTTTCTACCAACAACAATTCCTACATTGTGTTTGATTTTTGGGATATTCAATTGGTTTGAGTCTTTCATTCTTCTTTTGAGTCTATTCACATATTCGTATCAAAACATTCATCTATTCCACTTATTCAAGTCCTTTGAGTCTCATGGTCCTTGATTAATATTCGGTTTGTTTGAATTTCTGGTAAAACAATTGATTTAGTTCACTTGGTTATTTGAAGTGCTTGGAGGGAGACTTTGAGTGGTAAAAGGCCGAGTGGTGAGTTTAATAGAGGGGAAAAGCCATAGTGAGTGTTTTTCGAATGAAATCTTTGTGAGGCATAAAAAAAATTGTGTGATATGATGTCGGAAAGAGAAGATTCTAATTCAAGCTAAAACGGCAATGACAACAATGTATCGGAGGACATGATAAGGAGGTTTGAAAGGGTACTTGGTGATGTTAGGGAGAAGGTGGATAGGCAAGGGGAATGGATGGCACAAATGGGTACTACAATTGCTAATCTTAGCCGGGGACAAGTGGAGATGTCTAATGCTAGGGGGCCGGGTAGGCGTGAATCTAGGAGAGGAAAGCGGGATGAGTATCGTAGTGATGAGGATGATTTTGATGAAAATGACACTGATATGGGTCGAGCGAGGCATAGGGGCGATAGGATGGAAAGATGGGGTAGAAATAACTTGGGAGATGAAGTATATGGAAATTTGGGAAGTATTAAAATGACTATTGCGCAATTTAAAGGGAGAAGTGATCCGGAAGCATATTTAGATTGGGAAAGGAAGGCTGAGATAATTTTTGAGTGCTATAATTATTCGGAGGAGAAAAAGGTAAAATTGGCGGTGCTTGAATTCGTGGATTACGCGATATCTTGGTGGGATCAAGTACTTACATCAAGGCGTAGGGGTCGGGAAAGTTCAATTAGCACTTGGGATAAGTTGAGGATGTTGATGAGGAGGAGGTTTGTTCCGAGTCACTACTATAGTGAAATCCATCAAAAATTGCAAGGTTTGTATCAAGGATCGAAAAGCGTAGAGGATTATAACAAGGAGATGAAAATTCTTATGATTCGGGCTAATGTGGAGGAAGATCGGGAAGCTACCATGGCACAGTTCTTGAATGGGTTAAATCGAGATATTACAAACGTTGTAGAGTTGCAACATTATGTGGAAATCGAGGACATGTTACATGTGGCAATGAAGGTCGAGAAGCAATTGAAGAGGAAGGGGACATCTAGGCAACCGTTAGGTACTTCGACTCCTAATCCAACATGAAAATCGAAGTGGGATGACAACAACAAAAATGGGGCTGCACCTAGAGATAAAAATGATTGGCAAAATGGAAAGGATGAAAATGCTAGCAAACCAATATCAAAATTGGAGGCACAACCATCGCGCAATCGAGACATCAAATGTTTTAGGTGTTTGGGAACGGGGCATATTGCTTCTCAATGCCCAAACAAATGGGCGATGGTGTTGTGGGATAATGGAGAGATTGTGAATGATAGTGATGGCGAGTTTGATGACATGCCGGCGTTTGAGGGTGTTAGTGAAGAAGAAAAAGTTGAAGGGCCGGTTGGGGATCTATTAGTCACAAGGCGAGCTCTCACTACTCACGTCAAAGCGGATGACTTGGAGTTGCAACGAGAGAACATTTTCCACACTCGATGCCACGTCAACAATACGGTATGTAGTGTTATAATTGATGGTGGTAGTTGCACTAATGTAGCTAACGTATCTCTTGTAGAAAAGTTGGGTTTAACCTTGTTGAAACACCCGAGACCTTATAAATTGCAATGGTTGAATGAGAGTGGCGAGGTGAGGGTGAATCGAAGAGTGTTAATTAATTTGTCAATTGGGAGTTATAAGGATGAGTTAGTGTGTGATGTGGTGCCAATGCAAGCGGGACATATTTTATTGTGGCGACCATGGCAATACGATAGGAAAGCTATGCATGATGGATACAAAAATCGATATAGTTTCATTAAGGATGGAAGGACCATTACTCTTGTGTCATTAACACCGGTGCAAGTCTATGAGGACCAATTAAAATTGAGAAGTGAGGAAGAGAGGAGAGCAAAAGACATAGAAAAAATGAGAGCAAATAGTGAGTTCGAAAAAAAGAGAGAGAATGTTGAGATAGCCATTAGAGAGAAAAAGAGAGAGCAATCACAAGAGAGAAAAGAAAGAGAGTGCCCCGAGAGAAGAGGGAAAATACGAGCAAATTTCTTTGCAAAAGAGAGTGATTTGTGGAGGGCGGTAGTTGAGAGAAAAGAGATGATCTTGTTCGTTTATAAGGAATCACTCCTCAATTTTGAGGAAACTAACCCACCCCTCCCTAGTTTGGCGAAGTCTTTGTTGCAAGAATTCGACGATGTATTTCCAGAGGATGCACCAAGTGGATTGCTGCCTATTCGAGGTATTGAACATCAAATTGACTTCATACCCGGAGCTGTCATTCCAAATCGACCGGCTTATCGAAGTAATCCCGAGGAAACCAAGGAGCTTAAAAAACAGGTGGAGGAATTGATGAGTAAAGGATACGTGAGGGAAAGCATGAGTTCTTGTGCGGTACTAGTTTTTCTTGTACCAAAAAAGGATGGAACATGGCAAATGTGCGTGGATTGTATGGCTATCAACAACATAACGGTAAAGTATCGTCACCCTATACCTAGGTTAGATGACATGCTTGATGAATTACATGGTTCTTGCATAGCTTCTAAAATTGATTTAAAAAGCGGGTATCATCAAATTCGTATGCGGGAGGGTGATGAATGGAAAACGGCTCTTAAAACTAAATATGGTTTATATGAATGGTTGGTTATGCCATTTGGACTCACAAATGCACCTAGAACTTTTATGCTTTTAATGAATCATGTTTTACGTGCTTTTATAGGAAAATTTGTTGTGGTTTATTTTGACGACATCTTAATCTATAACAAAAACCTAGGAGAGCATTTGGAACATTTAAAATGTGTGCTAATTGTTTTAAGGAAAGAACAACTCTATGCTAATCTTAAGAAATGCACATTTTGTATGGATAGAGTTATATTTCTTGGATTTGTGGTTAGTGCTAATTGGCTAGAAGTAGACGATGAGAAGATAAAAGCTATTAGAGATTGGTCGACACCTAAAAGCATAACGGACGTTAGGAGTTTTCATGGTTTGGCTAGTTTTTATAGGCGATTTGTGAAGGATTTTAGCACTATCACTGCACCACTCATGAAAGTAGTTAAAAAGAGTGCAGGTTTTCATTAGGGTGATGAACAGGAACTTGCATTTAATACTATTAAAGGTAGATTGTGTGAAACACCTGTTTTAGCATTACCTAACTTTGATAAAACATTCGAGATTGAGTGTGATGCATCAGGAATAGGGATTGGAGCAGTTTTAATGTAGGATCGGAGGCCTATTGCATACTTTAGCGAGAAATTGAGTGGAGCTGCTTTAAATTATCCTACATATGACAAAGAACTTTATGCACTTGTTCGAGCTTTGGAGACTTGGCAACATTATCTATGGCCGAAGGAGTTCGTAATACACACCGATCATGAGTCACTAAAGCACTTGCGGGGACAAGGTAAATTGAACAAGAGGCATGCTCGGTGGATGGAATTCATTGAGACCTTTCCATACGTCATTCGGTATAAACAAGGTAAGGAAAATGTGGTGGCGGATGCGTTGTCAAGAAGGTACGTATTGCTAACTACTCTTGATTCTAAGTTACTTGGGTTTGAACATATTAAGGAATTGTATGAAAAAGATGTTGAATTTTCAGATATTTATTTGTCATGCATAAAAGGGGTGGTTGATAGGTTCTTTAGGCATGAGGGGTATTTATTTCGGGAAAATAGGTTATGTGTTCCTAATTGTTTTATTCGGGAGTTGTTAGTAACGGAGGTACATAGTGGTGGATTGATGGGACACTTTGGGGTTTAAAAGACTTTAGATGTATTGAAGGAGCATTTTTATTGGCCTAAGATGAAAAGTGATGTTGAGCGAATTTGTAGTCGATGCATAGGTTGTAAAAAGGCTAAATATAAGGTTTTACCACAAGGTTTGTACACACCTTTACCTACACCTAGTGAGCCTTGGGTTGATATCTCGATGGACTTTGTTTTGGGTTTACCTAGGACTAAGAGATGTCAGGATTCTATTTTTGTGGTTGTAGATAGGTTCAGCAAAATGGCACATTTTATACCATGTCACAAAACTGACGATGCCACGAACATTGCTGACTTATTCTTTAAAGAGATTGTGCGTTTACATGGGGTTCCTAGAAGCATAGTGTCGGATCAGGATGTCAAAATTTTGAGTCACTTTTGGAGAGTTTTGTGGGATAAGTTAGGCATTAAGTTACTATTTTCCACAACTTGTCACCCACAAATAGATGGGCAAACTGAGGTAGTGAATAGGACTATGACACAATTGTTACGCACAGTAATCAATAAAAATTTGAAGAGTTGGGAGGAGTGTCTACCATTTGTTGAATTTGCATACAATCGAGCTGTTCACTCTACAACATCATATTCTCCATTTGAAATTGTATATGGTTTTTAATCCACTAAATCCTTTGAATTTAATTCATTTACCTGTGAATGAACGTGGTAGTTTAGATGGCAAAAAGAAGGCGGAATTGGTTAAGTCACTCCACGAAAAGGTAAAAGCGCAAATTGAAAACAAAAGTAAGTTGGTTGCGTCGCAGGCGAACAAAGGTAGGAAGTGCGTGACATTCGAGCCAGGAGATTGGGTTTGGGTGCACCTTAGGAAAGAGCGGTTTCCAGATCAAAGAAAGTTCAAGTTGCAACCGAGGGGCGATGGTCCATTTCAAGTGATTGAAAAGATAAATGACAATGCTTACAAGTTGGACCTTCCAGGTGAGTACAATGTTTCAGCTACTTTTAATGTATCTGATCTCTCTCTGTTTGATGCAGGTTCAGATTCGAGGGTGAATCCTTTTGAAGAGGGAGGGGATGATATGATCCAGGAGTCGAGCTCGATGAAGACAAGTACGAGACGAGACCCGCTGATAGTCGATGACGGACCAATGATGCAATCAAGGGCAAAGCAAGTGAAACAAATGATAAGATTGCTCGTTTAAGAAACCATTGATGGAACCATGTTCGGGACTCAAAATGGAGCAACTTTCATGTTTGGGTCGAAGGCCGAATCAACTTGGATCAATTTGTTATCAAGCGACGAAAGCAGAGGCTGAAGACAACACCATGCGGCCGCACAGGCAAAACCACATGCGGCCACACACATGCATACCGAAAACCAAAAGTGCAATTTCAGTTGAACCATGCGATCGCATGGAAACACACCATGCGGCCGCCCAGGCCAAATATTTGGCGAATTTTCCAATTTTGGCAATTTTCCATATTTTGTTAGATTTTGATTCTTTTCCATATTTTGGAGATTATGCTCGACTTTTGCATGATTTTTACCTAGTTTTTAGGTTTAGTATAAATAGGAGTTTCCATTCAATTGTTAAAAAGCCTTTTACATTATTGATATTAAATTAAAAGTGAGACGTATTGTCTTCTCTTCATCGTTCTTCATTGAACAATTTCGAACTTATCAAGTGTTAACTTGTGGCGTTCAAACAACCAGATTTAATTCTTGGATTGCGTGATCAAGGGTTTTTCAAGCGTCGTTCTTGTTGGGTTTTTTGGTTCGACTTTCTTTTGGGTTAATCCTAAACTTTGGATTAATTTGGCTTTCTTGGGTTCGTCAATCTCGTTGTGGGTTTCGTAGTCAACGTTGCTACGGGTTCGCATCACTTTGCCAAGTGACATTATCCTGTTGGACAGTATAAATTTCACACATATTTCCCATCCCATTGACACTTGACAACAATGCAAGTGTCAAACAACGTGTCACAAATCAGTGTACCAATAGCAAAGTTCAATTGGTATGAACCTTGCTGCATGTAAACTTTAGTTTACACTTTACCACGTGACAATACCCTGTAGGGCAGTTTAAATTTCAAAAAAAATTCCCATCTAATTGACACTTGAAAATAATGCAAGTGTCAAACAACGTGTGAAAAATTAGTGTGCAAATAGTAAGGTTCAATCGAAATAACCTTCCTACATGTACACTATGATGTACACTTTAGTTTACACTTTGCCACGTGTTATTACCATGTTTGATAGTTTAAATTTCGAATAATTTTTCTATCCAATTGACACTCGTCAGCAATGCAAGTGTCAAACAACGTGTCAAAAATCAGTGTACAAATTACAAAGTTCAATCGGCAAGAACCTTGCTGCATGTACACTATGGTGTGCACACTTTAGTTTACACTTTGCCACGTGATATTACTCTCCTGGATTGTGTAAATTTCAAATAGTTTTCCAATCCAATTGACACTTGACAACATTGCAAGTGTCAAATAGCGTGTCAAAATCAGTGTACAAATAGCAAAGTTCAATCGGTAAGAACCTTGCTTTATGTACACTATGGTATACATTTTAGTTTGCACTTAGCCACTTGTCATTACCCAGTTTGACAGTTTAAATTTCAAACAGTTTTCCATCCAATTGACACTTGACAACAGTGCAAGTGTCAAGCAACGTGTCAAAAATCAGTGTACAAATAGCAAAGTTCAATCGGTAAGAACCATGCTACATGTACACTATGGTGTACACACTTTAGTTTACACTTTGCCACGTGACATTACTCTATTGGGCAGTATAAATTTCAAATAGTTTTCTCATCCATTTGACACTAGTCAACAATGCAAGTGTCAAACAACTTGTCAAAAACCAGTGTACAAATAACAAAGTTCAATCGGTATGAACCTAGCTACATGTACACTTTAGTTTACTCTTTACCACGGGACATTACCTTGTTGAGCATTTTAAATTTCAAACAGTTTTCCCATCTGATTGACACTTGACAGCAATGCAATTGTCAAACAACGTGTCAAAAATCAGTTTACAAATAGCAAATTTCAATCGCTATGAACCTGGCTACATGTACACTTTAGTTTACACTTTACCACGTGACATTACCCTGTTGGGCAGTTTAAATTTCAAACAGTTAATGCAAGTGTCAAATAACGTGTCAAAAATCAGCGTACAAATGGTAAAGTTAAATTGGTAAGAACCTTGCTACATGAACACAATGGTGTAAAATTTAGTTTACACTTTGCCACGTGTCATTACCCTGTTGGACAGTTTAAATTTCAAATAGTTTTTCCATCCAATTAACACTTTACAACAATGCAAGTATCAAACAACATGTCAAAAATCAGTGTACAAATAGCAACGATCAATCGATAAGAACCTTGTAACATGTTCACTATGGTGTACACTTTAGTTTACACTTTGCCATGTATCATTACCTTGTTGGACTGTTTAAATTTCAAATAGTTTTCCCATCCAATTGACACTCATCAACAATACAAGTGTTAAACAACGTGTCAAATTTCAGTGTACAAATAGCAAAGTTAAATCAGTAAGGACCTTGCTACGTGTACAATATGGTGTACACACTTTAGTTTATACTTTATCATGTGACATTACCCTGTTGGACTGTATAAATTTCAAAGATATTTCCCATCCAATTGACGCATGACAACAGTGCAAGTGTCAAACACCGTGTCAAAAATCAGTGTACAAATAGCAAAGTTCAATCGGAAAGAACCTTGCTACATGTACACTATGATATACACACTTTAGTTTACACTTTACCATGTGACATTACCCTGTTGGACAACATAAATTTCAAACAGTTTTCCCATCCAATTAACACTTGACAATAGTGCAAGTGTAACACTCGATCCCTTGTGGACCGGAACGCTACTTACTTTACTTAACTAACCGGTAGTTTAGTAATAGGAGAATACGTTTTAGCGGAAGCTTAATTTTTACAGTGATCATTTTCACCACAACCTTTCGAATACTTTAAATAAAACACTGAATAAAAAAATAATAGAAGGTAATTTATTTGAAGAAAACACAACTTGTTCTCACGTTCAGCGTTATTCAAATACTTTAAATAAATAACATTGAAAACGTTCACAAGAATAAATCTAAATAACTTGTTCGTCGGGTTTTCCATGGGCTCGCTGCACCACTCTCCATCTTTTCCATCATCCAGGCCCAATGTGGAATCATATCAATCTATAGAGAAGGGGTTAAACCTGTGAGTTAAAAAAACTCAATAGATATCATTGGTACATTCGTGATCAAGCTATACATTTCAAGCTGTAACTTTAGAAACCTTTTCATAGTAGGATTTCCGGTAGATCCCAAACACGTAGAGTCATGACTTAACACGACGTCTCGATTGGAAGTACATGCCATACCCGGAGGTACCATCAGACATGGAGGTGTATGCCGTACCGGAGGTACCATTAGACATACAAACATTAACATAAATCTTCATTTGCTAGAAACTTATAACTTAACATGAATTAACACTTTGCACCTTTACCTACCTTGATTGATGCTTTGAACCTTGTTGAAAAATGCACTCCTTTGATGTTTAAAAAAAAAACACTCCGTTGAGAATTGATGCTTGGAAAACACTTCTTGATAGCACCAATACTTCTAGGAAAAACTAATTTTCCTCCCTCTCCTTTCTCTTTTTTCTAGACTTGAAAACTCTCTCTTTTATGCTTAGAAGCTTTTATCTTGGTGTGAAAAATGTGTATGCATTGGGGCCTATTTATAGGTGAGAATCTCACAACTTAAGGGCAAGTAAAGGGCCTAATACTCATCAATATGGGTGCCATTTATGTGCTAGAAAATCGTGTAGGAATTTGACTTTTCATATTTCGTATACTTCGGTTGATACTATACAGCCTTTAGTATTTCTATCTTAACTTCTTCTCACGATATCCAATTGAGGTAATTCAAAGTGCATTGGAAAGCTAACTAAAGAGCTAAAACTTTTCTTTAGATATCATTTTCCAAATCGAATGTTTTCTATGTCGTAAATGGGTCTCAAATGAGACTAAAAATTTGAAGTATACTTCAGCCATCCAATATACATGTCTTAGTGCCACAAAGGTGTTTAAAATTATTTGGGGTTCTACAGCAAGTGTCAAACAACATGTCAAAAATCAGTGTACAAATAGCAAAGTTCAATCGGTAAGAACCTTATTACATGTACACTATGGTGTACAAAATTTAGCTTACACTTTGCCACGTGACATTACCCTATTGGACATGATAAATTTCACTTTTTCCCATCCAATTGACGCTTGATAGCAATACAAGTGTCAAACAATGTATAGCAAAGTTCAATTTGAATGAACCTTGCTGCATGTACACTTTAGTTTACACTTTACCATGTGACAATACCCTATAGGGCAGTTTAAATTTCAGACAATTTTCCCATCTAATTGACACTTGAAAACAATGCAAGTGTCAAACAACGTGTCAGAAATCAATGTACAAATAGAAAAGTTCAATCGGTAATACCCTTGCTACATGTACACTATGGTGTACACTTTAGTCTACACATTACCACGTGTCATTACCCTGTTAGACATTTTAAATTTCAAACAGTTTTTCCATCCAATTGACACTCGTCAGCAATGCAAGTGTCAAACAACGTATCAAAAATCAGTGTACAAATGGCAAAGTTCAATCGGCAAGAACCTTGCTCCATGTACACTATGGTGTACACATTTAGGTTTACACTTTGCCACATGACATTACCCTCTTGGATTGTGCAAATTTCAGACAACTTTCCCATCAAATTGACACTTGACAACATTGAAAGTGTCAAACAATATGTCAAAATCAGTGTACGAATAGCAAAGTTCAATGGGTAAGAACCTTGATACATGTAGACAATGGTGTACACTTTAGTTTACACTTTGTCACTTGTCATTACCTTGTTTGACAGTTTAATTCTCAAATAGTTTTCCCATCTAATTGACACTTGGCAATAGTGCAAGTGTCAAACAACTTGTCAAAAATCAGTGTACAAATAGCAAAGTTCAATCGGTAAGAACCTTGCTACATGTACACTATGGTGTACACACTTTAGTTTACACTTTGCCATGTGACATTACCCTGTTGGGCAGTATAAATTTCAAACGGTTTTCCCATCCAATTGACACTAGTCAACAATGCAAGTGTTAAATAAAGTGTCAAAAATCAGTGTAAAAATGGCAAAGTTCCATCGGCACGAACCTAACTTCATGTACACGTTAGTGTAGACTTTACCACGTGACATTACCTTGTTGGGCAGTTTAAATTTCAAACTGTTTCCCCATCTAATTGACACTTGACAGCAACGTAAATGTCAAACGACGTGTCAAAAATCAGTGGACAAATAGCAAAGTTCAAACGGTAAGAACTTTGCTACATGAACACTATGGTGTAAACTTTAGTTTACACTTTACCACATGTCATTACCCTGTTGGACAATTTAAATTTTAAGCAGTTTTTTCATCCAATTGACCCTTTGCAACAATGCAAGTGTCGAAGAACGTGTCAAAAATTAGTGTACAAATAGCAACGATCAATCGGTAAGAACCTTACAACATGTACACTGTGGTATACACTTTGCCATGTCTCATTACCATGTTCGACAGTTTAAATTTCAAATAGTTTTCCCATTGAATTGACACTCGTCAACAGTGCAAGTGTCAAACATCAGTGTACAAATAGCAAAGTTCAAAAATCTATGTACAAATAGCAAAGTTCGATCCGTAAGAACCTTTCTACATGTACATTATGGTGTACACTTAGTTTACACTTCACTACGTGACATTACCCAGTTGGACAGTTTAAATTTCAAGCAGTTTTCCCGTCCAATTGGCACTTGACAACAATGTAAGTATCTAACGACGTGTGAAAAATCAGTGTACAAATAGCAAAGTACAATTTAGTTTACACTTTGCCACATGACATTACCCTATTGGACAGCTTAAATTTCAAACAGTTTTCTCATCCAATTAACACTTTACAACACTGCAAGTGTTAAGGATCGTGTAAAAAATAAGTGTACAAACAGGAAAGTTCAATCGGTATGAACCTTGCTACATGTAAACTATGGTGTACACACATTAGTTTACACTTTGTCACGTGACATTACCCTATTCAACAGTATAAGTTTTACACTATTTTCCCATCCAATTAACACTTGAGAACATTGCAAGTGTCAAATAACGTGTCAAAAATCAGTGCACAAATAGCAATATTCAATCGATATGAACCTTGCTGCATGTACACTTTAGTTTACACTTTACCACATGACCATACCCTGTAGGGTAGTTTAAATTTCAAATAATTTTCCCGTCTAATTGACACTTGACAACAATTCAAGTGTCAAACAACGTGTCAAAAATTTGTGTAAAAATAGAAAGTTCAATCGGTAATAACCTTGCTACATGTACACTATGGTGTACAATTTAGTTTACACTTTGCCACGTGTCATTACCCTGTTTGACAGTTTAAATTTCAAACAATTTTCTCATCTAATTAATACTTTTCAGCAATGCAAGTGTCAAACAACGTGTCAAAAATCAGTATACAAATGGCAAACTTCAATCAGCAAGAACCCTGCTACATGTACACTACGATGTACATATTTTAGTTTACACTTTGGCGGGTGACATTACCCTCTTAGTTTGTGTAAATTTCAAATAGTTTTCCCATCCAATTGAAACTTGACAACAATGCAAGTGTCAAACAACATTTCAAAAATCAATGTACAAATAGCATAGTTCAACCGGTAAGAACTTTGCTAAATGTACACTGTAGTGTACATACTTTAGTTTACACTTTTCCACGGGACATTATCTTGTTGGACAATATAAATTTCAAACAGTTTTTCCATCCAATTGGCACTTGACAACAGTGCAAGTGTCAACCAACGTGTCAAAAATCAGTGTACAAATAGCAAAGTTCAATCGGTAAGAACCTTGCTACATGTACACTTTGGTGTACACACTTTAGTTTACACTTTGCCACGTGACATTACTCTGTTGGGCAGTATAAATTTCAAACAATTTTCCCATCTAATTGAAACTTGACAACAATACAAGTGTCAAACAACGTTTCAAAAATCAGTGTACAAATAGCATAGTTCAATCGATAAAGAACTTTGCTAAATGTACAATGTGGTGTTCACACTTTAGTTTACACTTTGCCATGGGACATTATCCTGTTGGACAATATAAATTTCAAACAATTTTTCCATTCAATTGGCACTTGACAACAGTGCAAGTGTCAACCAACGTGTCAAAAATCAGTGTACAAATAGCAAAGTTCGATCGGTAAGAACCTTGCTACGTGTACACTTTGGTGCACACACTTTAGTTTACACTTTGCCACGTGACATTACTCTGTTGGGCAGTATAAATTTCAAACAGTTTTCCCATACAATTGACACTAGTGAACAATACAAATGTCAAACAATGTGTCAGAAATCAGTGTAAAATTATAAAATTCATTCGCTATGAACCTAGCTACATGTACACTTTAGTTTACACTTTACCACGTGACATTACCCTGTTGGGCAGTTTAAATTTCAAACAGTTTTCCCATCTAATTGACACTTGACAGCAATGCATCTGTCAAAAATCAGTGTACAGATAGTGAAGTTCAATAAGTAAGAACGTTTCTACATGAACACTATGGTGTAAATTTTAGTTTACCCTTTGCCACGTGTCATTATCCTGTTGGGCAGTTTAAATTTCAAGTTGTATTCCCATCCAATTGACACTTTGTAACAATGCAAGTGTCAAACAACGTTTCAAAAATCAGTGTACAAATAGCAAAATTCAATCGGCAAGAACCTTGCTACATGTACACTATGGTGTACAAACTTTAGTTTACACATGGCCCCGCGATATTACCCTGTTAGATAGCATAAATTTCACACAATTTTCCCATCAATTTGACACTTGACCACAACGCAAGTGTCAAACAACGTGTCAAAAATCAGTGTACAAATCTCAAAGTTCAATCGGTACAAATCTTGCTACATATACACTTTAGTTTACACTTTACCACGTGACATTACCCTGTTGGGCAGTTTAAATTTCAAATAGTTTTTCCATCTAATTGACACTTGACAATAATGCAAGTGTCAAACAACGTGTCAAAAATCAGTGTGAAAATAGTGAAGTTCAATCGGTAAGAACCTTCCTACATGTACACTATGGTGTACATTTTAGTTTACACTTTGCCACGTGACATTACCCAGTTGGACAGTATGAATTTCAAATAATTTTTTCATCCAATTGACACTTGACAATAGTGCAAGTTCAAAAAACATGTCAAAAATCAGTGTACAAATAGCAAAGTACAATCGATAAGAACCTTGCTACATGTACACTATGGTGTACACACTTTAGTTTACACTTTGCCACGTGATATTACCCCGTTAGACAGTATAAATTTCACACAATTTTCCCATCAATTTGACTCTTGACAACAATGCATGTGTCAAACAATGTGTCAAAAATCAGTGTATAAATCTCAAAGTTTAATCGGTACGAACCTTGCTACATGTACACTTTAGTTTACACTTTACCACGTGACCTTACCCTGTTAGGCAATTTAAAATTCAAATAGTTTTCCCATCTAATTGACACTTGACAACAAAGCAAGTGTCAAACAACATGTCAAAAATAAGTGTAAAAATAGTAAAGTTCAATCGGTAAGAACCTTCCTACATGTACACTATGGTGTACACTTTAGTCTATTCTTTTCCACGTGTCATTACCCTAATGGACGGTTTAAATTTCAAATAGTTTTCCCATCCAATTGACACTCGTCAAAATTGTAAGTGTCAAACAACGTGTTAAAAATCAATGTTCAAATAGCAACGATTAGTCGATAAGAATCTTACAACATGTACACTAGTTTTCCCATCCAATTGACCCTCGTCCACAATGCAAGAGTCAAACAACGTGTCAAACATTGGTGTACAAATAGCAAAGGTCAATCGGTAAGGACCTTGCTACATGTACAATACGATGTACACACTTTAGTTTACACTTTACCACGTGGCATTACCCTGTTGGACTGTAAAAATTTCAAACATATTTTCCATCCGATTGACACTTGACAATAGTGCTAGTGTCAAACAATGTGTCGAAAATCAGTGCACAAATAGCAAAGTTCAATCGATAAGAACCTTTCTACATGAACACTATGGTGTAAACTTTAGTTTGTACTTTGCCAGGTGTCATTTTCCTGTTGGAAAGTTAAAATTTCAAATAGTTTTCCTATACAATTGACACTTTGCAACAATGCAAGTGTCAAACAACGTGTCAAAAATCAGTGTACAAATAGCAAAGTTCAATCGATAAGAACCTTGCCACATGTACACTATGGTGTACACACTTTAGTTTACACTTTGCCACGTGACATTATCATGTTGGACAGTATAAATTTCAAGCAGTTCTCCCATCCAATTGATACTTGACAATAATGCAACTGTGAAACAACATGTCAAAAATCCGTGTACAAATAGCAAAGTTTAATCGGTACGAACCCTGTTACATGTACACTTTAGTTTACACTTTACCACGTGACATTACCCTATTGGGCAGTTTAAATTTCAAACAGTTTTCCCATCTAATTGACACTTGACAACAATGCAAGTGTCAAACAATGTGTCAAAAATTAGTGTAAAGATAGTAAAATTCAATCGGCAAGAACCTTCCTACATGTACACTATGTTGTACACTTTAGTTTACACTTTTCCACGGGTCGTTACCCTATTGGACAGTTTAAATTTCAAATAGTTTTCCCATCCAATTGACAGTCGTCAACAATGCAAGTGTCAAACAACATGTCAAAAATCAGTGTAAAAATATTAAAGTTCAATCGGTGGGGATCTTGCTACATGTACAATATGGTGTACACACTTTAGTTTACACTATACCATGTGACATCACATTGTTGGACAGTATAAATTTCAAACATATTTCCCATCGAATTGACACTTGATAGCAGTGCAAGTGTCAAACAACGTGTCAATAATTAGTGTACAAATAACAAAGTTCAATAGGTAAGAACCTTGCTTCATGTACACTACGGTGTATACACTTTAGTTTACATTTTACCATGTGGCATTTCCCTGTTGGACAGTATGAATTTCGAATATTTTTTCCATCCAATTGACACTTGACAATAGTGGAACTGTCAAACAACGCGACAAAAATTAGTATACGAATAGCAAAATTCAATCGGTATGAACCTTGCTTCATGCACACTATGTTGTGCACACTTTAGTTTAAACTTTGTCGCGTGACATTACCATGTTGGACAGTATGAATTTCAAATAGTTTTCACATCCAATTGACACTTAACAATAGTGCAAGTGTCAAACAATGTGTCAAAAATCAGTGTACAAATAACAAAGTTCAATCGGTAAGAACCTTGCTGCATGTACACTTTGCTCTGCACACTTTAGTTTACACTTTGCCACGTGACATTGCCCTGTTGGATAGTATGAATTTCAAACAGTTTTCCCTTTGACACTTGACAATAGTTCAAGTGTCAAACAACGTGTCAAAAATTAGTGTACAAATAGCAAAGTTCAATTGGTAATAACCTTGCTTCATGTACACTATGGTGTACACACTTTAGTTTAAACTTTGCTACGTGACATTACCATGTTGGACAGCATGAATTTCAAACAGTTTTCCCATCCAATTGACACTTGACAATAGTGCAAGTGTCAAATAACGTGTCAAAAATCAGTGTACAAATGGCAATGTTCAATCGGTAAGAACCTTACTACTTGTACACTGTGGTGTACACACTTTACTTTACACTTTACCACGTGACATTTCCCTCTTTGACAGTATAAATTTCAAATACTTTTCTCATCCAATTGACACTTATCAATAATGCAAGTGTCAAACAACGTGTCAAAGATCAGTGTACAAATAGCAAAGTTCAATCGGTATAAACCTTGCTACATGTACACGTTAGTTTACACTTTACCACATGACATTACCCTGCTGGACAGTTTAAATTACAAATAGTTTTCCCATCTAATTGATACTTGACAGCAATGCAAGTGTTAAACAATGTGTCAAAAATCAAAGTTCAATTAGTAAGAACCTCGTTACATGAACACTACGGTGTAAACTTTAGTTTACACTTTGCCATGTGTTATTACCTAGTTGGACAGGTTAAATTTCAAATAGTTTTCCAATCCAATTGACACTTGACAACAATACAAGTGTCAAACAACATGTCAAAAATCAGTGCACAAATAGTGAAGTTCAATCAGTAAGAACCTTGCTACATACACACTATGGTGTACACACTTTTGTTTACACTTTGCCATGTGACATTACCCTGTTAAACAGTATAAGTTTTCCCATCAATTTGACACTTGAAAACAATGCAACTATCAAACAACGTGTCAAAAATTACTGTACAAATAGCAAAGTTCAATCGGTACGAACCTCGCTACATGTACACTTTAGTTTATACTCTACCACCGGACATTACTCTATTGGGCAGTTTAAATTTCAAATAGTTTTCCCATCTAATTGATACTTGACAACAATGTAAGTGTCAAACAACATGTTAAAAATCAGTGTACAAATAGTAAAGTTCAATCGGTAAGAACCTTGCTAAATGTAAACTATGGTGTACACACTTTAGTTTACACTTTGCCACGTGACATTACCCTGTTGGACAGTATAAATTTCAAGCAGTTCTCCCATCCAATTGACACTTGACAACAATGCAAGTGTCAAATAACGTGTCAAAAATTCGTGTACAAATAGCAAAGTTTAATCGGTACGAACCTTGCTACATGTACACTTTAGTTTACCCTTTACCACGTGACATTGCCCTATTGGGAAGTTTAAATTTCAAACAGTTTTCCCATCTAGTTGAAACTTGACAACAATGCAAGTGTCAAATAACGTGTCAAAAATTAGTGTAAAAATAGTAAAGTTCAGTCGGTAGGAACCTTCCTACATGTACACTATGGTGTACACATTAGTTTACACTTTTCCACGGGTCATTACCCTACTGGACACTTTAAATTCCAAACAGTTTTCCCATCCAATTGACACTCGTCAACAACGCAAGTGTCAAACAATAGGTCAAAAATCACTGTAAAAATATTAAAGTTCAATCGGTAGGGATCTTGCTACATGTACAATATGGTGTACACACTTTAGTTTACACTTTACCACGTGACAATACCCTATTGGACTGTATAAATTTCAAACATATTTCTCATCGAATTGACACTTGACAGCAGTGCAAGTGTCAAACAACGTGTCAATAATCAGTGTACAAATAGCAAAGTTCAATCGGTGAGAACCTCGCTTCATGTACACTACGGTGTACTCACTTCAGTTTACATTTTGCCACGTCACATTTTCCTGTTGGACAATATGAATTTCGAATAGTTATCCCATCCAACTGACACTTGATAATAGTGAAAGTGTCAAACAACGTGTCAAAAATCAGTGTTCGAATAGCAAAATTCAATCGGTAAGAACATTGCTTCATGCACACTATGGTGTACACACTTTAGTTTAAACTTTGTTGCGTGAAATTACCATGTTGGACAGTATGAATTTGAAATAGTTTTCACATCCAATTGACACTTGACAATAGTACAAGTGTCAAACAACGTATCAAAAATCAGTGTACAAATGACAATGTTCAATCGGTAAGAACCTTGCTACTTGTACACTATGGTGTAAACACTTTAGTTTACACTTTGCCACGTGACATTACTTTGTTGGACAATATAAATTTCAAACAGTTTTTCCAACCAATTGACACTAGTCAACAATGCAAGTGTCAAACAATGTGTCAAAAATCGGTGTACAAATAGCAAAGCTCAATCGGTTTGAACCTTGCTACATGTACACTTTAGTTTACAGTTTACCACGTGACATTACCCTGTTGGGCAGTTTAAATTTCAAACACTTTTACCATCTAATTGACACTTGACTGCAAAGCAAGTGTCAAACAACGTGTCAAAAATCAAAGCACAAATAGCAAAGTTCAACCAGTGAGAACCCCGCTACATGAGCACTACGCTGCAAACTTTAGTTTCCACTTTGCCACGTGTTATTACCCTGTTGGATAGTTTAAATTTCAAACAATTTTCCTATTCAATTGACACTTGACAACAATGCAAGTGTCAAACTACGTGTCAAAAATTAGTGTACAGATAGCAAAGTTCAATCAGTAAGAACCATACTACATGTACACTATGGTGTACACACTTTAGTTTAAACTTTGCCACGTGACATTATCCTGTTGGACAGTATAAATTTCACACAGTTTTCCCATCAATTTGACACTTGACAACAATGTGTTAAAAATTAGTGTACAAATAGAAAAGATCAATCGATATGAAACTTGCTACATGTAGACTTTAGTTTACACTTTACCACTTGACATTACCCTATTATGTAGTTTAAATTTCAAATAGCTTTCCCATCTAATTGACACTCGACAGCAATGCAAGGGCCAAATAACTTGACAAAAATCAGTGTACAAACAACAAAGTTCAATCGGTAAAAACCTTGCAACATGAACACTATGGTGTAAACTTTAGATTACACTTTGCCACATGTCATTACCATGTTGGACAGTTTAAATTTCAAACAGTTTTCCTATCCAATTGACACTTGACAACAATGCAAGTGTCAAACAACGTGTCAAAAATCAGTGTACAAATAACAAAGTTCAATCGATAAGAACCTTCCTACTTGTACACTTTGCTGTACACACTTTAGTTTACACTTTGCCACGTGACATTGCCCTGTTGGGCAGTGTGAATTTCAAATAGTTTTCCCATCCAATTGACACTTAAACTATTCCCATCCAATTGACACTTGACAGTAGTTCAAGTGTCAAACAACGTGTCAAAAATTAGTGTACAAATAGCAAAGTTCAATCGGTAAGAACCTTGCTTCATGTACACTATGGTGTACACACTTTAGTTTAAACTTTGCCACGTGACATTACCATGTTGGATAGTATGAATTTCGAATAGTTTTCCTATCCAATTGACACTTGACAATAGTGCAAGTGTCAAACGACGTGTCAAAAATCAGTGTACAAATGGCAATGTTCAATTGGTAAGAACTTTGCTACTTGTACACTATGGTGTACACACTTTAGTTTACACTTTACCACATGACATTTCCCTCTTTGACAGTATAAATTTCAAACAGTTTTCTCATCCAATTTCAAACAACGTGTCAAAGATCAGTGTACAGATAGCAAAGTTCAATCGGTATAAACCTTGCTATATGTACACGTTAGTTTACACTTTACCACGTGACATTACCCTGTTAGGCAGTTTAAATTACAAACAGTTTTCCCATCTAATTGATACTTTACAGTAATGCAAGTGTCAAACAACATGTCAAAAATCAAAGTACAAATAGCAAAGTTCAATTAGTAAGAACCTCGTTACATGAACACTACGGTGTAAACCTTAGTTTACACTTTGCCATGTGTTATTACCCAGTTGGACTAGTTAAATTTCAAACAGTTTTCCTATCCAATTGACACTTGACAACAATGAAAGTGTCAAACAACGTGCTAAAAATCAGCGCACAAATAGCGAAGTTCAATGGGTAAGAACCTTGCTACATACACACTATGGTGTACACACTTTAGTTTACACTTTGCCATGTGACATTACCCTATTAAACAGTATAAATTTCACACAGTTTTCCGATCAATTTGACACTTGACAACAATGCAACTGTCAAATAACGTGTCAAAATTAGTGTACAAGTAGCAAAGTTCAATAGGTACAAACCTAGCAACATGCACACTTTAGTTTACACTTTACCACATGACATTACCCTATTGAGTAGTTTAAATTTCAAATAGTTTTCCCATCTAATTGACACTTGACAACAATGCAAGTGCCAAACAACATGTTAAAAATCAGCGTACAAATAGCAAAGTTCAATCGTTAAGAACCTTGCTAAATGTAAACTATGGTGTACACACTTTAGTTTACACTTTGCCACGTGACATTACCCTTTGGGACAATATACATTTTAAACAATTTTCGTGTCCAATTGACACTTGACGACAGTGCAAGTGTCAAACAATGTGTCAAAAATCAGTGTATAAAAAACAAAATTCAATCGGCAAGAACCTTGCTACATGTACGCTATGATGTACACACTTTAGTTTACACTTTGCCACGTGACATTACCCTATTAAACAGTATAAATTTCACAAATTTTCCCATCAATTTGACACATGACAACAATGCAAGTGTCAAATAATGGGTCAAAAATCAGTGCACAAATAGCAAAGTTCAATCGGCACGAACCTTGCTCCATGTACACTTTAGTTTACACTTTACCACGTGACATTACCTTGTTGGGCATTTTAATTTTAAAATAGTTTTCCCATCTAATTGACACTTGACAACAATACAAATATCAAGCAACGTGTCAAAAATCAGAGTAAAAATAGTAACGTTCAATCGATGAGAACCTTCCTACATGTACACTAAGGTGTACACTTTACCACTTGTCATTACTCGATTGGACTATTTAAATTTCAAACAGTTTTTCCATCCAATTGACACTCGTCAACAATGCAAGTGTCAAACAACGTGTCAAAAATTAGTGTACAAATAACAGCGATCAATCGTCAAGAACCTTGCAACATGTACACTATGGTGTATACTTTAGTTTGCACTTTGCCACGTGTCATTATCCAATTGGACAGTTTAAATTCAAATAGTTTTCCCATCCAATTGACACTCGTCAACAATGTAATTGTCAAACAACGTGTCAAACATCAGTGCACAAATAGCAAAGGTCAATCGGTAAGGACCTTTCCACATGTACAATGTGGTGTACACACTTTAGTTTACACTTAACCACGTGACATTACCCTGTTGGACTGCATAAATTTCAAACATATTTCCCATCCAATTGACACTTGACAGCAGTGTAAGTGTCAAACAACGTGTCAAAAATCAATGTACAAATAACAAAGTTCAATCGGTAAGAACTTTGCTTCATGTACACTATGGTGTACACAGTTTAGTTTACACTTTGCCACGTGACATTACCCTGTTGGACAGTATGAATTTCAAATAGTTTTCCCATCCAATTGACACTTGACAATAGCGCAAGTGTCAAACGACGTGTCAAAAATCAGTGTCCAAATAGCAAAGTTCAATCGGTAAGAACCTTGCTACATGTACACTATGGTTGACACACATTAGTTTACACTTTGGCACGTAACATTACCCTCTTGGGCAGTATAAATTTCAAACAGTTTTCCTATCCAATTGACACTAGTCAACAATGCAAGTGTCAAACAACGTATAAAAAATTAGTGTACAAATAGCAAAGTTCAATCGCTATGAACCTAGTTACACGTACACTTTAGTTTACACTATACCACGTGACATTATCCTGTTTGGCAGTTTAAATTTCAAACAGTTTTACCATCTAATTGAACTTGATAGCAATGCAAGTGTCAAACAACGTGTCAAAAGTTAGTGTACATATAGCAAAGTTCAATCGGTAAGAAACCTTCTACATGAACACTATGGGGTAAACTTTAGCTTAAACTTTGACACGTGTCATTACCTAGTTGGACAGTTTAAATTTCGAATAGTTTTCCCATCCAATTGACACTTTGTAAAAATGCAAGTATCAAACAACGTGTCAAAAATCACTGTACCAATAGCAAAGTTTAATCGGTAAGAACCTTGCGACATGTACACTCTGGTGTACACACTTTAGTTTACACTTTGCCACGTGATATTACCCTATTAGATAGTATAAATTTCAAATAGTTTTCCCATCAATTTGACTCTTGACAATAATACAAGTGTTAAACAACGTGTCAAAAATCAGTGTACAAATAACAAAGTTCAATCGGTACGAACCTTGCTACATGTACACTTTAGTTTACACATTACCACGTGACATTACCCTGTTGGGTAATTTAAATTTCAAATAGTTTTCCTATCTAACTGACTCTTGGCTACAATGCAAGTGTCAAACAATGTACCAAAAATCAGTGTAAAAATAGTAAAATTCAATCGGTAAGAACCATCCTACGTGTACACTATGGTGTATACTTTAGTTTACACTTTTCCACGTGTCATTGCCCTATTGGACAGTTTAAATTTCAAATAGTTTTCCCATCCAATTGACACTCATCAATAGTGCAAGTGTCAAACAATGTGTCAAAAATCAGTGTACAAAGAAGCAACGATCAATCAGTAAGAACCTTGCAATAGGAACACTATTGTACACTTTTGTTTACACTTTCCCACGTGTCATTACCCTATTGGACAGTTTAAATTTCAAATAGTTTTGTCATCCAATTGACACTCGTCAACAATACAAGTGTCAATCAACGTGGCAAACATCAGTGTACAAATAACAAAGTTCAATCGGTAAAGACCTTGCTACATGTACAATATAGTGTAAACACGTTAGTTTACACTTTACCACGTGACATTAACCCGTCGGACTGTATAAATTTCAAACATATTTCCCATCCAATTGACACTTGACAGAAGTGCAAGTGTCAAACAACGTGTCAAAGATCAGTGTACAAATAGGAAAGTTCAATCGGTAAGAACCTTGCTTCATGTACACTATGGTGTACACACTTTAGCTTACACTTTACCACGTGATATTACCCTATTGGACAATATGAATTTCAAACAGTTTTCTCTTCAAATTTACACTTGATAATAGTACAAGTGTCAAACAACGTGTCAAAAATCAGTGTACAAATAACAAAGTTCAATCGGCATGAACCTTGCTGCATGTACACTTTAGTTACACTTTACCACGTGACAATACCCTGTAGGGTAGTTTAAATTTCAAATAATTTTCCCATCTAATTAACACTTGAAAACAATGCAAGCGTCATACAATGTGTCAAAATTCAGTGTACAAATAGCAAAGTTCAATCGGTAATAACCTTGCTGCATGTACACTATGGTGTACACTTTAGTTTACACTTTGTCAAGTGTCATTACCCTTTTTTACAGTTTAAATTTCAAATAGGTTTCCCATCCAATTGACACTTGTCAGCAATGCAAGTGTCAAACAATGCGTCAAAAATCAGTGTACAAATGACGAAGTTCAATCGGGAAGAACCTTGCTATATGTACACTATGGTGTACACACTTTAATTTACACTTTGCCACGTGTCATTACCCGGTTGGACAGTTTAAATTTCAAACATTTTTCCAATCCAATTGACACTTGACAACAATGTAGGTGTCAAACAACGTGTCAAAAATAAGTGCACAAATATAAAAGTTCAGTCGGCAAGAACCTTGCTACGTGTACACTATGGTGTACGTACTTTAGTTTAAACTTTGCCACGTGACATTATCCTATTGGACAGCTTAAATTTCAAATGGCTTTCCCGTCCAATTGACCTTTGACAACACTGCAAGTGTCAAACCTCGTATCAAAAATCAGTGTACAAATAGCAAACTACAATCGGTAAGAACCTTGCAACATGTACACTATGGTGTACATGCTTTAGTTTATATTTTGCCACGTGACATTACCCTGTTAGAAAGTGTAAATTTCACACTGTTTTCCCATCCAATTGACACTTGACAACAATGCCAGTGTCAAACAACTTGTCAAAAATTAGTGTACAAATAGCAAAGTTCAATCGGTATGAACCTTGCTACATGTACACTTTAGCTTACAGTTTACCACGTGACATTACCCTATTGGATAGTTTATATTTCAAACCGTTTTTCCATCTAATTGACACTAGACAACAATCTAAGTGTCAAAGAACATGTCAAAAAGCAGTGTACAAATAGCAAAGTTCAATCGGTAAGAACCTTGCTACATGTACACTATGGTGTACACTTTAGTTTACACTTTGCCACGTGTCATTACCCTATTGGATAGTCTAAATTTTAAACAAATTTTCCATTCAATTGGCACTCGTCAACAATGCAAGTGTCAAACAACGTGCCAAAAATCGACGTACAAATAGCAAAGATCAATCGGTAAGAACCTTGCAACATGTACACTATGGTGTACACTTTACCACGTGTAACTACCCTATTGGACAATTTAAATTTCAAAGAGTTTTCCCATCCAATTAACACTCGTCCGAAATGTAAGTGTCAAACAACGTGTTAAATATCAGTGTACAAATAGCAAAGTTCAACCGGTAAGGACCTCGCTACATGTACACTATGGTGTACACACTTTAGTTCACTCTTAACCACATGACATTACCCCCTGTTGGACTGTTTGAATTTCAAATATTTGTCCCATCCAATTGACACTTGACAACAATGCAAGTGTCAAACAACGTGCCAAAAATTAGTGTACAAACCGTAAAGTTCAATCGGCAAGAACGTTGCTACATGTACACTACGGTGTACACTTTTGTTTACACTTTGCCACGTGACACTACCCTATTAGACAACTTAAATTTCAAACAATTTTCCCATCCAGTTGACACTTGACAACACAGCAAGTGTCAAACATCGTGTCAAAAATAAGTGTACAAATAGCAAAGTTCAATCTGTAAGAACCTTGCTACATGTACACTATGATGTACGTACTTTAGTTCACACTTTTCCACGTGACATTACCTTGTTGGAAAGTATAAATTTCACACAGTTTTCCCATCCAATTGACACTTAACAGCAATGGAAGTGGCAAACAACGTGTCATAAATCAGTGTACAAATAGCAAAGTTAAATCGGTATGAACCTTGCTGCATGTACACTTTAGTTTACAATTTACCACGTGACAATACCCTGTCAGGCAGTTTAAATTTCAAACAAATTTTTCATCGAATTGACACTTGAAAACAATGCAAGTGTCAAACAACGTGTCAAAAATCAGTATACAAATAGCAAAGTTCAATCGGTAATAACCTTACTACATGTACACTATGGTGTACACTTTAGTTTACACTTTGCCACGTGTCATTACCCTGTTTGACAGTTTAAATGTGAAACAATTTTCCCATCCAATTGACACTCTTAAGGAATGTAAGTCTCAAACAACGTATCAAAAATCAGGGCAAAAATGGCAAAGTTCAATCGGCAAAAACATTGCTACATGTACACTATGGCCTACACACTTTAGTTTACACTTTGCCACATGACATTACCCTCTTGGATTGTGTAAATTTCAAACAGCTTTTCCATCCAATTGACACTTGACAACATTGAAAGTGTCAAATAATGTGTCAAAATCAGTGTACAAATAGCAAAGTTCAATTGGTAAGAACCGTGCTATATGTACACAAGGTGTACACTTTAGTTTACACTTTGCCACTTGTCATTACCCTGCTTGATAGTTTAATTTTCAAACAGTCTTCCCATCCAATTGAACCTTGACAACAGTGTAAGTGTAAAACCACTTGTCAAAAATCAGTGTACGAATAGCAAAGTTCAATCGGTAAGAACCTTGCTACATGTACACTATGGTGTACACACTTTAGTTTACACTTTGCCACGTTACATTACCCTGTTAGACAGTATAAATTTCAAATAGTTTTCCCATCCAATCGACACTAGTCAACAATGCAAGTGTCAAATAACGTGTAAAAAATCAGTGTACAAATAACAAAGTTCAATCGGTAGGAACCTAGCCACATGTACACTTTAGTTTACACTTTACCCCGTGACATTACCCTGTTGGGCAGTTTAAATTTCAAACTATTTCTCATTTAATTGACACTTGACGGCAATGCAAGTGTCAAACAATGTGTCAAAAATTAGTGTACAAATAGCGAAGTTCAATCGGAAAGGACTTTGCTACATGAACACTATGGGGTAATTTTTAGTTTACACTTTGCCACGTGTCATACCCTATTGGACAGTCTAAATTTCAAATAGTTCTCTCATCCAATTGACACTTTACAACAATGCAAGTGTCAAAAATCAGTGTACAAGTAGCAATGATCAATCGATAAAACCTTGCAACATGTCCACTACGGTGTACACTTTAGTTTATACTTTGCCACGTATCATTACCCTGTTGGACAATTTAAATTTTAAATAGTTTTCGCATCCAATTGACACTCGTCAACAATGCAAGTGTCAAACAACATGTCAAATATCAGTGTACAAATAGCAAAGCTCAATCGGTATGAATCTTGCTGCATGTACACTTTAGTTTACACTTTACCATGTGATAATACCCTGTAGGGCAGTTTAAATTTCAAATGATTTTCCCATCTAATTGACACTTGAAAACAATGCAAGTGTCAATCAACGTGTCAAAACTCAATGTACAAATAGCAAAGTTCAATCGGTAATAACCTTGCTACATGTACTCTATAGTGTACACTTTAGTTTACACTTTGCCACGTGTCATTACCCTATTTGACAGTTTAAATTTCAAACAATTATCCCATCCAATTGACACTTGTCAGCAATGCAAGTGTTAAACAACGTGTCAAAAATCAGTTTACAAATGGCAAAATTCAATCGGGAAGAACCTTGCTACATGTACACTATGGTGTACAGACTTTAGTTTACACTTTACCACGTAACATTACCCTCTTGGATTCTGTAAATTTCAAACAGTTTTCCCATCCATTTGACACTTGACAACAATGCAAGTGTCAAACAATGTTTCAAAATCAGTGTACAAATAGCAATGTTCAATCGGTAAGAAACTTCCTAAATGTACACAATGGTGTATACTTTAGTTTACACTTTGTCACTTGTCATTACCCTGTTTGACAGGTTAATTTTCAAACAATTTTCCCATACAATTGACACTTGACAACAATGCAAGTATCAAACAACTTATCAAAAATCAGTGTACAAATAGTAAAGTTCAATCGGTAATAACCTTACTACATGTACACTATGGTGTACATTTTAGTTTACACTTTACCACATGTCATTACCCTGTTTGATAGTTTAAATGTGAAACAATTTTCCCATCCAATTGACACTCATCAGGAATGCAAGTCTCAAACAACGTATCAAAAATCAGTGTAAAAATGGCAAAGTTCAATCGGCAAGAACCTTGCTACATGTACACTATGGCCTACACACTTTAATTTACACCTTGCCACATGACAGTACCCTCTTGGATTGTGTAAATTTTAAACAACTTTTCCATCCAATTGGCACTTGACAACATTGAAAGTGTCAAACAATGTGTCAAAATCAGTATACAAATAGCAAAGTTCAATCGGTAAGAACCCTGCTATACGTACACAATGGTGTACACTTTAGTTTACACTTTGCCAATTGTAATTACCCTGTTTAACAGTTTAATTTTCAAATAGTTTTCCCATCCAATTGACACTTGACAACAGTGTAAGCGTAAAACCACTTGTCAAATATTAGTGTAGGAATAGCAAAGTTCAATCGGTAAGAACCTTGCTACATGTACACTATGGTGTACAAACTTTAGTTCACACTTTGCCACGTGACATTACCCTGTTAGACAATATAAATTTCAAATAGTTTTCCCATCCAATCGACATCAGTCAACATTGAAAGTGTCAAACAACGTGTCAAAATCAGTGTACAAATAACAAAGTTCAATCGGTAAGAACCCTGCTATACGTACACAATGGTGTACACTTTAGTTTACACTTTGCCAATTGTAATTACCCTGTTTAACAGTTTAATTTTCAAACAGTTTTCCCATCCAATTGACACTTGACAACAGTGTAAGCGTAAAACCACTTGTTAAAAATTAGTGTACGAATAGCAAAGTTCAATTGGTAAGAACCTTGCTACATGTACACACTTTAGTTCACACTTTGCCACGTGACATTACCCTGTTAGACAGTAGAAATTTCAAACAGTTTTCCCATCCAATCGACACTAGTCAACAATGCAAGTGTCAAACTACGTGTCAAAAATCAGTGTATAAATAACAAAGTTCAATCGGTAGGAACCTAGCCACATGTACACTTTAGTTTACATTTTACCACGTGACATTACCCTATTTGGCAGTTTAAATTTCAAACTATTTTCCCATCTAATTGACACTTGACAATAAAGCAAGTGTCAAACAACATATCAAAAATCAGTGTACAAATAGCTAAGTTCAATCTTTAAGAACTTTGCTACATGCATACTTTGGTGTACACTTTAGTTTACACTTTCCCACATGAGATTACACTCTTGGGCAATTTAAATTTCAGACAGTTTTCCCATCCAATTGACAATTGACAACAACCAAGTGTCAAATAATGTGTCAAAAATCAGTGTACAAATAACAAAGTTCAATCGGTAAGAACCTTGCTTCAAGTACACTATGGTGTACACTTTAGTTTACACTTTGCCACGTAACATATCCCTGCTGGATAGTTTAAATTTCAAACACTTATCCCATCCAATTGACACTAAACAACAATGCGACTGTCAAACAACGAGTCAAAAATCTTTGTACAAATAGCAAAGTTCAATCGTTAAGAACCTTCAGACATGTACACTATGGTGTACACTTTAGTTTACACTTTGCCATGTGACATTACCCCGTTAGATAGCTTATATTTCAAACTATTTTCCCATCCAGTTGACACTTGACGACAATGCAAGTGTCAAAAATTAGTGTACAAATTGTAAAGTTCAATCGGTAAGAAACGCAAGTGCCAAACAACATGTCAAAAATTAGTGTGCGAATAGCAAAGTTCAAACGGTAAGAACCTTGCTTCATATACACTATGGAATACACTTTAGTTTACACTTTGCCACGTGAAATATCCTTACTGGACAGTTTAAATTTCAAACAGTTCTCCCATCCAATTGACACTTGACAACAATGCAAGTGTCAAACAACGTGTCAAAAATCAGTGTACAAATAGCAAAGTTCAATCGCCAAGAACCTTCAGACATGTGCACTGTGGTGTACACTTTAATTTACACTTTGCCACGTGACATTACCCCGTGGGACAGTTTAAATTTTAAACTATTTTCCCATCCAATTGACAATTGACAACAATGCAAGTATCAAACAATGTGTCAAAAATCAGTGTACAAATAGGAAAGTTCAATCGATAAGAAATGAGAGTGTCAAACAACATGTCAGAAAGCAGTGTACAAATAGCATAGTTCAATCGATAAGGATCATTCTATATGTACACTATGTTGTACACTTTAGTTTACACTTTGCCACGTGACATTACCCTACTGGGCAATTTAAATTTCAAACAGTTTTCCCATCCAATTGACATTTGATAACAACGCAAGTGTCAAACAACATTACAAAATTCTGTGTACAAATTGCAAAATTCAATCGGTAAGAAACTTGCTACATGTACACTAGGGTGCATACACTTTAGTTTACACTTTTCCACGTGACATTACCCCATTGGATAGTTTAAATTTCAAACAATTTTCTTATCCAAGTGACACTTGACAACAATGAAGTGTCGAACAACGTGTCGAAAATCAGTGTACAAATAACAAAGTTCAATCGGTAAGGACCGTACTACATGTACACTATGGCGTACACTTTAGTTTACACTTTGCCACGTGATATTACCCTGATCGGCAATTTAAATTTCAAACAGTTTTCCCATCCAATTGTCACTTGAGAACAATGCATGTGTTGAACAACGTGTCAAAAATTAGTGTACAAATTGCAAAGTTCAATCGATAAGAACCTTCCCTCATTTACACTATGGTGTACTCTTTAGTTTACACTTTGCTGCGTGACATATCCCTACTGGACAGTTTAAATTTCAAACAGATCTCCCATCCAATTGACACTTGATAACAATATAAGTGTCAAAAATCAGTGAACAAATAGCAAAGTTCAATTGGTAAGAACCTTGAGACATGTACACTATGGTTTATACTTTAGTTTACACTTTGCCACGTGACATCACCCCATTGGACTATTTAAATTACGAATTGTTTTCCCATCCAATTGACACTTGACAACAATGCAAGTGTCAAACAAAGTGTCAAAAATCAGTGTACATATAGTAAAATTCAATTGATAAAAAATGAAAGTGTCAAACAACATGTCAAAAATTAGTATACAAATAGCAAAGTTCAATCGGTAAGAACCTTGCGACATGTACACTATGGTGTACACCTTAGTTTACACATTGCCAATTGTCATTACCCTGTTGGATAGTTTAAGTTTCAAATAGTTTTTCCACCCAATTGACACTTGGTAGCAACAATGCAAGTATCAAACAACGTGTCAAAAATCGGTGTACAAATAGCAAAGTTCAATCGGTAAGAACCTTTCTTTATGTACACTATGGTATAGACTTTAGTTTACACTTTGCCACATGAGATTACCCTCTTGGGCAGTTTAAATTTCAAAGAGTTTTCCCATCCAATTGACACTCGACAACAACATAAGTGTCAAACAATGTGTCAAAAATTAGTGTACAAATAGCGAAGTTCAATTGGTAAGAACCTTGAGACATGTACACTATGGTGTAAACTTTAGTTTTCACTTTGCCATGTGACATTATCCTGTTAGACAGTTTAAGTTTCAAATAGTTTTCCCACCCAATTGACACTTGGCAACAATACAAGTGTCAAACAACGTGTCAAAAGTCGGTGTACAAATAGCAAAGTTCAATCGATAAGAACATTGCTTTATGTACACTATGGTGTAGACTTTAGTTTACACTTTGCCACATGAGATTACCCTCTTGGGCAATTTAAATTTCAAATAGTTTTCCCATCCAATTGACACTCGACAACAACACAAGGTCAAACAATGTGTCAAAAATCAGAGTACAAATAACAAACTTCAATCGGTAAGAATCTTACTTCACGTACACTATGGTGTACATTTAGTTTACACTTTGCCACTTGATATTACCCTATTGGACAGTTTAAATTTCAAATAATTTTTGCATCCAATTGACACTTGACATCAATGCAAGTGTCAAACAACGTGTCGAAAATCAGTGTTCAAATAGCAAAGTTCAATCGGTAAGAAATACAAGTGTCAAACAATGTGTCAAAATTAGGGTACAAATAGCAAAGTTCAATCGCTAAGAACCTTGCGACATGTACACTATGGTGTACACTTTGGCTTACACTTTGCCACTTGACATTACCCTATTGGACAGTTTAAATTTCAAACAAATTTCCCACCCAATTGACACTTGACGACAATGGAAGCGTCAAGCAACGTGTCAAAAATTAGTGTACACTTTGCTTTATGTACACTATGGTGTACACTTTTGTTTACACTCTGCCTTGTAAGATTACCCAGTTGAGCAGTTTAAATTTCAAACAGTTTTCATATCCAATGGACACTTGACTACAACGCATGTGTCAAATAACGTGTAAAAAATTATTGTACAAATAGCAAAATTCAATTGGTAAGAACCTTGGTACATGTACACTATGGTGTACACACTTTGGTTTACACAATGCTACATGACATTATCATGTTGGGCAGTTTAAATTTCAAATAGTTTTCCCATCCAATTGACACTTGACAACAATACAAGTGTCAAACAACGTGTCAAAATTTAGTGTACAAATTACAAAGTTTAATCGGTAGGGACCATGCTACATGTACACTGTGGTGTATACATTAGTTTGTACTTTGCCATGTAAGATTACCCTGTTGGATAGTTTAAATTTCGAACAGTTTTTCCATCCAATTGACACTTGCCAACAATGCAAGTGTCAAACAACGCGTCAAAGATATGTGTACCAATAGCAAAGTTCAATCGGTAAGAACATTGCTTCATGTACAATTTGGTGTATACTTTGATTTACACTTTGCCACGTGACATTACCCGGTTGGATAGTTTAAATTTCAAATAGTTTCCATTCCAATTGACACTTGACAACAATGCAAGTTTCTAACAACGTGTCAAAAATCAGTGCACAAATAGCAAAATTCAATCGGTAAGAACATGCTAATTGTACACTATGGTGTACACACTTTAGTTTAAACATTGCCACTTGACATTATCTTGTTGGACAGTTTAACTTTCAAACAATTTTCCTATCCAATTAACACTCGACAACAATGCAAGTGTTAAAAAACGTCTCAAAAATCAGTGTACAAATAACAATGTTCAATTGGTAAGGCCCATGCTATATGTACACTATGGTGTACACGTTAGTTTACACTTTACCACGTGCTATTTTTCTATTGGACAGTTTAAATTTCAAATAGTTTTTCCATCCAATGGACACTTGAGAACAATGCATGTGTCAATAACGTGTCAAAAATCAGTATACAAATAGTAAATTTCAATCGGTAGGAACCTTGCTTCATATACACTATGTTGTACACTTTAGTTTACACTTTGCCACGTGAGATTACCCTCTTGGGCAGTTTAAATTTCAAACAGTTTTTCCATCCAATTGACACTTGACAACAATTGACAACAGCACAAGTGTCAAACAATGTGTCAAAAATCAATTTACAAATAACAAAGTTCAATCGGTAAGAACCTTGCTTCAAGTACACTATGGTGTACACTTTAGTTTACACTTTGCCACGTGACATATCCCTGCCGGACAGTTTAAACTTCAAACAATTCTCCCATCCAATTGACACTAAACAACAACAACATGTCAAAAAATCTTTATACAAATAGCAAAGTTTAATCAGTAAGAACCTTCAAACATGTACACTATGATGTACACTTTAGTTTACAATTTGCCATGTGACATTACCCCATTGGGCAGTTTAAATTTCAAACTGTTTTCCCATCCAACTGACACTTGACAACAATGCAAGTCTTAAACAACGTGTGAAAAATCAATTTACAAATAGCAAAGTTCAATCGGTAAGAAATGCAAGTGCCAAACAAGATGTCAAAAATCTATGTACTAATAGCAAAGTTCAATAGGTAAGAACCTTGCGACATGTACACTATGGTGTACACTTTAGTTTACACTTTACCACTTGACATTACCCTGTTGGACAGTTTAAAGTTTAAAATACTTTTCCCACCCAATTGACACTTGACAACAATGCAAGTGTCAAACAACATGGCAAAAATCTGTGTGCAAATAGCAAAGTTCAATCGGTAAGAATCTTCAGACATGTACACTATGTTGTACACTTTAGTGCACACTTTGCCACGTGACATTACCCCGTTGGACAGTTTAAATTTTAAACTATTTTTCCACCCAATTGACACTTAATAGAAATGCAAGTGTCAAAAACATGTCAAAAATCAGTGTATAAATAGCAAAGTTCAATCGGAAAGAATGTTGCTACTCGTACACTATGGTGTACACACTTTGGTTTACACTTTACCATGTGACATTACCCTGTTGGACAGTTTAAATTTCAAACAATTTTCCTATCCAACTGACACTTGACAACAATGCAAGTGTCAAACAACATGTCAAAAATTAGTGTAAAAATAGCAAAGTTCAATCGGTAAGGACCGTGCTACATGTACACTATGTTGAACACTTTGGCTTACACTTTACCACATGACATTACCTATTGGGCAGTTTAAATTTTAAACAGTTTTCCCATCCAACTGACACTTGATAACAGTGCAAGTGTCAATCAACGTGTCAAAAATCAGTGTATAAACCTTGCTATATGTATACTATGGTGTACACAATTTAGTTTACAGTTTTCCATGTGACATTATCATGTTGGACAGTTTAAATTTCAAACAATTTTCCAATCCAATTGACACTTGACAAGAATGAAGTGTTAAAAAACGTATAAAAAATTAGTGTACAAATAACAAAGTTGAATCGGTAAGGGCTGTGCTACATGTAAACTATGGTGTACATTTTAGTTTACACTTTGCCACGTGACATTACCCTATTGGATAGTTTAAATTTCAAACAATTTTTCCATCCAATTGACACTTGACAACAATGTATGTGTTAAACAACGTGTCTAAAATTAGTGTACAAATAGCAAAGATTAATCAGTAAAAACCTTGTTTCATGTATACTATGGTGTACACTTTAGTTTACATTTTGCCACGTGACATATCCCTGCTGGACAGTTTAAATTTCAAACAGTTCTCCCATCCAATTGACACTTGACAACAATGCAAACGTCAAACAACGAGTTAAAAATCAGTGCACAAATAGCAAAGTTTAATCACCAAGAACCTTCAGACATGTACACTATGGTGTACACTTTAGTTTACACTTTGCCACATGATATTACCCCGTAGGACAGTTTAAATTTCAAACTATTTTCCCATCCAATTGACTCTTGACAACGATGCAAGTGTCAAACAACGTGTCAAAAATCAGTGTACAAATAGCAAAGTTCAATCGATAAGAAATGCAAGTCTCAAATAACGTGTCAAAAATCAGTGTACAAGTAGCAAAGTTCAACCGGTAAGGACTGTGATACATGTACACTATGTCGTGCACTTTAGTTTAGACTTTGCCACGTGACATTACCCTGTGGGGTAGTTTAAATTTCAAATAGTTTTCCCATCCAATTGACGTTTGACAACAATGCAAGTGTCAAACAACGTGGCAAAAATCTGTGTACAAATTGCAAAGTTCAATCGGTAAGGACTATGCTACATGTACACTATGGCGTACACATTAGTTTAAACTTTACCACGTGACGTTACCCGGTTGGACAGTTTAAATTTCAAACAGTTTTCCCATCCAATTGACACTTGAAAACAATGCGTGTGTTGAACAACGTGTCAAAAAATTAGTGTACAAATTGCAAAGTTCAATCGGTAAGAACCTTGCCTCATTTACACTATGGTGTACACTTTAGTTTACACTTTGCCATGTGACATATCCTTACTGATCAATTTAAATTTCACACAGTTCTCCCATCTAATGGACACTTGACAACAATATAAGTGTCAAACAATGCATCAAAAATTAGTGTACAAATAGCAAAGTTTAATCGGTGAGAACCTTGAGACATGTACACTATGGTGTACACTTTAGTTTACACTTTGCCACGTGAGATAACCCCGTTGGACTGTTTAAATTACAAACTGTTTTCCCATCCAATAGACACTTGACAGCAATGCAAGTGTCAAACAACGTGTCAAAAATTAGTGTACATATAACAAAATTCAATTGATAAGAAATGCAAGTGTCAAACAACATGGCCAAAATTAGTGTACAAATAGCAAAGTTCAATCGGTAAGAACCTTGCGATGTGTACACTATGGTGTACACTTTAGTTTACACTTTACCACTTGACATTACCCTGTTGGACAGTTTAAGTTTCAAATAGTTTTCCCACCCAAATGACACTTGGCAACAATGCAAGTGTCAAACAACGTGTCAAAAATCGGTGTACAAATAGCAAAGTTCAATTGGTAAGAACCTCCCTTCATGTACACTACGGTGTACACTTTTGTTTACACTTTGCCACGTTAGATTACCCTCTTGTTCCCATCTAATTGACAGTCAACAACAACACAAGTGTCAAACATTGTGTCAAAAATCAGTGTACAAATAGCAATGTTCAATTGGTAAGAACCTTACTTCATGTACACTATGGTGTACACTTTAGTTTACACTTTGCCACTAGACATTTCCCTATTGGACAGTTTAAATTTCAAACAGTTTTCGCATCCAATTAAAACTTGACATCAATGCAAGTGTCAAACAATGTGTCGAAAATTAGTGTTCAAATAGCAAAGTTCAATTGGTAAGAAATGCAAGTGTCAAACAACGTGTCAAAATCAAGGTACAAATAGCATAGTTCAATCGGTAAGAACCTTGCGACATGTACACTATGGTGTACACATGGGCTTACACTTTGCCACTTGACATTACCCTATTGGACAGTTTAAATTTTAAATAGTTTTCCAACCCAATTGACACTTGACAACAATGGAAGCGTCAAGCAACGTGTCAAAAATTAGTGTACAATTAGCAATGTTCAATCGGTAAGAATATTGCTTTATGTATACGATGGTTTACACTTTAGTTTACACTTTACCTTGTAAGATTACCTAGTTGGGTAGTTTAAATTTCAAACGGTTTTCCCATCCAATCGGCACTTGACTACAACGCAAGTGTCAAACAACGTGTCAAAAATCAGTGTACAAATAGCAAAGTCCAATCGGTAAGAAACTTGGTACATGTACACTATGGTGTATATACTTTAGTTTCCACATTACTAAGTGACATTACCCTATTCGAAAGTTTAAATTTCAAATAGTTTTCCTATCCAATTGACACTTGACAACAATGCAAGTGTCAAACAATGTGCCAAAAATCAGTGTACAAATAACAAAAGTCAATCGATAAGGACCATGCTACACGTACACTGTGGTGTACACATTTGTTTACACTTTGCCACGTGACATTACCCTGTTGGATAGTTTAAATTTCAAACAGTTTTCCCATCCAAATGACAGTTGTCAACAATGCAATTTTCAAACAACCTGTCAAAGATATGTGTACCAATAGCAAAGTTCAATCGGTAAGAACATTGATTCTTGTACAATATGGTGTACACTTTGCCACATGACATTACCCAGTTGGATAGTTTAAATTTCAAATAGTTTCCATTCCAATTGACACTTCACAACAATGCAAGTGCATAACAACGTGTCAAAAGTCAGTGCACAAATCGCAAAATTCAATCCTAAGAGCCATGCTACGTGTACACTATGGTGTACACATTTTAGTTTACACATTGCCACTTGACATTACCTTGTTGGGCAGCTTAAATTTCAAAAAGTTTTCCTATCCAATTGACACTCGACAACAATGCAAGTGTTAAACAACGTTTCAAAAATCAGCGTACAAATAACAAAGTTCAATCGGTAAGGACAATGCTACATGTACACTATGGTGTACACGTTAGTTTACACTTTATCACATGACATTATTCTATTGGACAGTTTAAATTTCAAATAGTTTTTCCATCCAATTGACACTTGAGAACAATGCATGTGTCAATCAACGTGTCAAAAATCAATATACAAACAGCAAAGTTCAATTGGTAAGAACCATGCTTCATGTACACTATGTTGTACACTTTAGTTTACACTTTGCCACGTGAGATTACCCTATTGGATAGTTTAAATTTCAAATAGTTTTCCCATTCAATCGATACTTGACTACAACGCATGTGTCAAGCAACGTGTCAAAAATTAGTATACAAATAACAAATTTCAATCGGTAAGAAACCTGGTACATGTACACTATAATGTACACACTTTAGTTTACACATCATCACGTGACATTACCCTATTGGACATTTTAAATTTCAAACAGTTTTTCTATCCAATTGACACTTGACGATAATGCAAGTGTTAAACAACGTGTCAAAAATCAATGTACAAATAACAATGTTCATTTGGTAAGGACCATGCTACATGTACAGTATGGTGTACAAATTAGTTTACACTTTGCCACGTGACATTACCCTGTTGGATCGTTCAAATTTCAAATAGTTTTCCCGTTGAATTTACACTTGACAACAGTGCATGTATCAAACAATGCGTTAAAAATCAGTGTACAAATAGCAAAGTTCAATTGATAAGAACATTGCTTCATGTACACTACGGTGTACACTTTAGTTTACACTTTGCCACATGACATTACCCTATTGGACAATTTAAATTTCAAATAGTTTCCCATCCAGTTGACGCTTGACAACAATGTAAGTGTCAAACAACGTGTCAAATATAAGTGTACAAATAGCAAAATTCAATAGGTAAAAACCATGCTACATGTACATATGGTGTACACTTTAGTTTACACTTTGCAACGTAGCATTACCCTGTTGGTCAGTTTAAATTTCAAACAATTTTTCCACCTAATTGACACATGACAGTAATACAAGTGTTAAACAACGTCTCAAAAATAAGTGTACAAATAGTAAAGTTCAATCAGTAAGAACCTTGCTACACGTACACTATGGTGCACACTTTACTTAACACTTTGCCACGTGACATATCCCTATTGGACAATTTAATTTTCAAACAGTTTTCGCATTCAATTGACACATGACAACAATGCAAGTATCAAACAACGTGTCAAAAATCAGTGTACAAATAGCACAGTTCAATCGGTAAGGACCATGCTACATGTACACTATAGTGCACACTTTAGTTTACACTTTGCCACGTGACAATACCCTGTTTGACATTTTAAATATCAAACAGTTTTCCCATCCTATTGACACTTGACAACAATGCATGTGTCAAACAACGTGTCAAAAATCAATGTAGAAATAGCGAAGTTCAATCGGTAAGAACCTTGCTTTATGTACACTATGGTGTAAACTTTAGTTTATACTTTTCCACGTGACATTACCCTGTTCGACATTTTAAATTTCGAACAGTTTTCTCATCCTATTGACACTTGACAACAGTGCATGTGTCAAACAACGTGTCAAAAATCAGTGTAGAAATAACAAAGTTCAATCGGTAAGAACCTTGCTTCATGTACACTATGGTGTACACTTTAGTTTACAATTTGCCACATGACGTATCGCTATTGGATAGTTTAAATTTCAAATAGCTCTCCCATCCAATTGACACTTGACAATAATGCAAGTGTCAAACAACGTGCCAAAAATCGATGTACAAATAACAAAGTTCAATCGGTAAGAACCTTGCTTCATGAACACTATGGTGTAAACTTTAGTTTACACTTCGCCACGTGAGATTACGCTCTTGGGCAATTTAAATTGTAAACAATTTTCCCATCAAATCGACACTTGACAACAAGGCAAGTGTCAAACAATGTGTTAAAAATCAGCGTTCAAATAATAAACTTCAATCGGTAAGAAAAGCAAGTGTCAAACAACGTGTCAAAAATTAGTGTATAAATAGCAAAATTCAATCGGTAAGAACCTTGTGACATGTACACTAAGGTGTACACATTAGTTTACACTTTGCCACTTGACATTACCCTATTGGACGGTTTAAGTTTCAACTAGTTTTTTCACCCAATTGACACTTGACAACAGTGCAAGTATCAAACAACGTGTCAAAAATCAGTGTATAAATAGCAAAGTTCAATCGGTTAGAACCTTACTACATGTACACTATGTTGTACACACTTCAGTTTACACATTGCCACTTGACATTACTTTGTTGGACAATTTATATTTCAAACAGTGTTCATATCTAATAAAAATTGACAACAATGCAAGTGTCAAACAATGTCTCAAAAATCAGTGCACGAATAACAAAGTTCAATCGGTAAGGACCATGCTACATGTACACTACGGTGTACACGTTAGTTTACACTTTGCCACATGACATTACCCTATTAGACAGTTTGAATTTCTAACAGTTTTCCCACACAATTGACACTTGATAACAATGCAAGTGTCAAACAATGGATCAAAAATCAGTGTACAAATAGCAAAGTTCAATCGGTAAGAACCTTGCGTCATGTACATTATGGTTTACACTTTAGTTTACACTTTGTCACATGAGATTACCATCATGGGTAGTTTAAATTTCAAACAATTTTTCAATCCAATTGACACTTGACAACAACGCAAGTGTCAAACAATGTGTCAAAAATCAATGGACAAATAGTAGAATTCAATAGGTAAGAACCTTACTACATGTGCACAATGTTGTACACTTTAGTTTACACTTTCCCACTTGACATTACCCAATTGGACAATTTAAATTTCAAACAACGTGTCAAAAATCAGTGTACAAATAGCAAAGTTCAATCCGTAAGAACCTTCCTACATGTACACCATGGTGTACACTTTAGTTTACACTTTGCCACGTGACATTGCCATGTTGGATAGTTTAAATTTCAAACAGTTTTCCCAGCTAATTGACATTTGACAAAAACGCAAGTGTCAAACAATTTGTCAAAAATCGGTGTACAAATAGCAAAGATCAATTGGTAAGTACCTTGGTACATGTATACTATGGTGTACACATTAGTTTACACTTTTCCTCGTGACATTACCCTGTTGCACAGTTTAAGTTTCAAACTGTTTTCCCATCCAATCGATACTTGACAAGAATGAAAGTGTCAAAAATTAGTATACAAATAGCAAAGTTCAATCGGTAAGAACCTTGCTACATTTACACTATGGTATACACTTTAGTTTATACTTTGCCATGTGACATTACCCCATTGGGCAGTTTAAATTTCAAACAGTTTTCCCATCCAATTGACACTTGACAACAACGCAAGTGTCAAACAACGTGTCAAAAATTAGTGTTCAAATAGCAATTTTCAATTGGTAAGAACCTCACTACATGTACACTATGGTGTACACTTTAGTTTGCACTTTGCCACGTGACATTACCCCGTTGAACAATTTCAATTTCAAATAGTTTTCCAATCGAATTGAACTTGAAAACAATGCATTCGTGAAACAACGTGTCAAAATCATTGTACAAATAGCAAAGTTCAATCGGTACGGACCACGCTACATGTACACTTTGGTGTACACTTTAGTTTACACTTTGCCACGTGACATTATCCGGTTGGATAGTTTAAATTTTGAACAGTTTTTCCCATCCAATTGACACTTGACAACAATGCAAGTATCAAACAACATGTCAAAAATTAGTGTACAAATAGCAAAGTTCAATCGGTGAGAACCTTTTTACATGTACACTATGGTGTACACTTTAGTTTACACTTTACCATGTGACATTATCCCGTTGGACAATTTAAATTTCAAACAGTTTTCCATCCAAATAACACTTGACAACAATGCAGGTGTCAAACAACGCGTCAAAAATCAGTGTACAAATGGCACAGTACAATCAGTATGAATCTTGCTAAATGTACACTACGGACTACACTATAGTTTGCACTTTGCCACGTGATATTACCCTGTTGGACAGTTTCAATTTCAAACAGTTTTACAATCCGATTGACACTTCACAATAATGTAAGTGTCAAACAACGCGTCAAAAATTAGTGTACAAATAGCATAGTTCAATGGGTGAGAACCTTGCAACATTTACACTATGGTGTAGACTTTACTTTACACTTTGACACGTGACATTATCCCGTTGGACCATTTAAATTTCAAATAGTTTTCTCATAGAATTGACACTTGTCAACAATGCAAGTGTCAAACAACGTGTCAAAAATCAGTGTACAAATTGAAATGTTCAATGGGTTAGAAATACAAGTTTTAAACAGCGTGTCAAAAATCAATGTACAAATAGCAAAGTTCAATCGGTAAGAACCTTGCTTCATGTACACAATGGTGTACACTTTGGTTGAAACATTACCACGTGACATTACCCAGTTGGACAATTTTAATTTCAAACTATTTTCCCATCCTATTGACACTTGACAACAATGCGAGTGTCAAACAACATGTCAAAAATCAGTGTACAAATAGCAAAGTTCAATCGGTAAGAACATTGCCACATGTACACTATAGTGTACATTTTAGTTTACACTTTGCCACTTGACATTACCCCGTTGGACAATTTAAATTTCAAACAATTTTTCCACCCAATAGACACTTGACGACAATGTAAGTGCCTAACAATGTGCCAAAAATCAGTGTACAAATAGCAAAGTTCAATTAGTAAGAACCTTGCTTCATGTACACAATGGTGTACACTTTGGTTTAAACATTACCACGTGACATTACCCTGTTGGATAGTTTTAATTTCAAACTATTTTCCCATCCAATTGACACTTGACAACAATGCGAGTGTCAAACAATATGTCAAAAATCAGTGTACAAATAACAAAGTTCAATCGGTAAGAACCTTGCCACATGTACACTATGGTGTACACTTTAGTTTACACTTTGCCACTTGACATTACTCCGTTGGACAATTTAAATTTCAAACAGTTTTTCCACCCAATTGACACTTGACGACAATGCAAGTGCCTAACAATGTGTCAAAAATCAGTGTACAAATAGTAAAGTTCAATTTGTAAGAATCTTGCTTCATGTACACAATGGTGTACACTTTGGTTTAAACATTACCACGTGACATTATCCTGTTGGACAGTTTTAATTTCAAGCTATTTTCCCATCCAATTGACACTTGACAACAATGCGAGTGTCAAACAACATGCCAAAAATCAATGTACAAATAGCAAAGTTCAATCAATAAGAACCTTGTTACATGTACACTATGTTATACACTTTAGTTTACAATTTACCATGTGACATTACCACATTGGACAGTTTAAATTTCAAATAGTTTTTCCATCCAATTGACACTTGAAAACAATGCAAGTGTCAAACACCGTGTCAAAAATGAGTGTACAAATTGTAAAGTTCAATCGGTTAGAAATGTAAGTGTCAAACAACGTGTCAAAAATGAGTGTACAAATAGCAAAGTTCAATCAGTAAGAACCTTGCTTCATGTACACAATGGTGTACACTTTACCACGTGACATTACCCTATTGGACAGTTTAAATTTCAAACAATTTTCCCATCCAATTCACACTTGACAACAATGCAAGTGCCAAACAACGTGTCAAAAATTCGTGTACAGATAGCAAAGTTCATTCGGTAAGAACCTTGCTATATGTAAACTATTGTGTACAGACTTTTGCTTACACATTGTCATGTAACATTACCCTATTGGACAGTTTGAATTTCAAATAGTTTTTCCACCAAATTGACACTTCACAATAATGCAATTGTCCAACAATGTGTCAAAAATCAATGTAGAAATAGCAAAGCTCAATTGGTAAGAACCTTGCTACATGTACACTTTAGTTTACACTTTGTCACTTGACTTTACCCTGTTGGACAGTTTAAATTTCAAACTGTTTTCTCACCTAATTGACAATTGACAACAATGCAAGTTTCAAATCGCGTGTAAAAAATCAGTGTACAAATACCAAAGTTCAATCGGTAAGGACCTTGCTACATGTACACTTTAGTTTACACTTGGCCACGTGACTTTTTCCTGTTAGATAGTTTAAATTTCAAACAGTCTTCCAATCCAATTGACACCTGACAACAACGCAAGTGTCAAACAACATGTCAAAAATTAATGTACAAATAGAGAAGTACAATCAGTAAGAACCTTGTCACGTGTACACTATGGTGTACACTTTAGTTTACATTTTACCACGTGACATTACCACATTGGACAGTTTAAATTTCAAACAATTTTTTCATCCAATTGACACTTGACAACAATGTAAGTATCAAACACCGTGTCAAAAATTAGTGTACAAATTGTAAAGTTCAATCGGTTAGAAATGCAAGTGTTAAATAACGTGTCAAAAATCAGTGTACAAATAGCAAAGTTCAATCGGTAAGAACCTTGCTTCATGTACACAATGGTGTACACTTTGGTTTACACTTTACCATGTGACATTACCCTATTGGACAGTTTAAATTTCAAACAGTTTTCCCATCCAATTCACACTTGACAACAATGCAAGTGTAAAACAACGTGTCAAAAATTAGTGTACAAATAGCAAAGTTCAATCGGTAAGAACCTTGCTACATGTACACTACGGTGTACAGACTTTAGTTTACAAATTGCCATGTGATAATACCATGTTGGATAGTTTAAATTTCAAACTGTTTTCCTATCCAATTAACACTTGACAACAATGCAAGTGTCAAACAACAGGTCAAAAATGAGTATACAAATAGTAAAGTTCAATCGGAAAGCACCGTACTACATGTACACCATGGACTACACTTCAGTTTATAGTTTGCCACGTGACATTGCCCTGTTAGGCAGTCTAAATTTCAAATAGTTTTCTCATCAAATTGAAACTTGACAACAATGCAAGTGTCAAACAACTTGTCAAAAATCGATGTACACTATACATTGCCACTTGACATTACCCGGTTGGACCACTTAAGTTTCAAATATTTTTCCCATCCAATTGACACTTGATGATAATGCAAGTGTCAAACAATGTGTCAAAAATCATTGTACAGATAGCAAAGTTCGTTCGGTAAGAACCTTGCCATATGTACACTATGGTGTACTGACTTTAGTTTATACATTGCCATGTGACATTACCCCGTTGGACAGTTTAAATTTCAAGCCATTTTCCCATCCAATTGACACTTGACAATATTACAAATATTAAACAACGTGTCAAAAATTAGTGCACAAGTCGCAAAGTTCAATCGGTAATAAAACCTTGCTACATGTGCACTATGGTGTACACTTCAGTTTACACTTTGCCACTTGACATTACCCTGTGGGCCAGTTTAAATTTCAAACAATTTTTTCATCCAATTGACACTTGACAACAATGCAAGTGTCAAACAATGGGTCAAAAATTGGTGTACAAATAGCAAAGGTCAATCTGTATGAACCTTACTACACGTACACTACGATGAGCACTTTAGTTTACACTTTGCTAAGTGACATTACCCTGTTTGACAGTATAAATTTTAAATAGTTTTCCCATCCAATTGACACTTGACAACAATGCAAGTGTCAAGCAACGTGTCAAAAATCAGTTTACAAATAGCAAAGTTCAGTCAGCAAGAACCTTGCTTCATGCATACTATGGTGTACACTTTGCTGCGGACATTTCCCTGTTGGACAGTTTAAATTTCAAACAGTTTTCCCACCTAATTGACACTAGACAACAATGCAAGTGTCAAACAACGTGTCAAAAATCAGTGTACAAATGGCAATGTTCAATCGGTAAGAACCTTACTACATGTACACTACGGTGTACACTTTAGTTTACATTTTGCCACAGGACATTACCCCATTGGACAGTTTAAATTTCAAACATTTTTCCCATCCTATTGACACTTGACAACAATGCAAGTGTCAAACAACGTGTCCAAAATCAGTGTACAAATAGCAAAGTTCAATTGGTAAGAACCATGCTACATGTACACTACGGTGTACACACTTTAGTTTACACTTTGCAACGTGACATTACTTTGTTAGACAGTTTGAATTTGAAAAAGTTTTCCTATCCAATTGACAAGTGACAACAATATAAGTGTCAAAAAATGTGTCAAGTGTGCAAATAGCAAAGTTCGATCTGTATGAACATTGCTACATGTACACTATGGTTTACACTTTAGTTTACACTTTGCCACGTGAAATTACCCTGCTGGACAGTTTAAATTTCAAACAATTTTTCCATCCAATTGACACTCGATGACGATGCAAGTGTTAAACAACGTGTCAAAAATCAGTATACATATAGCAAAGTTCAATTGGTAGGAACCTTGCTACATTTAGACTATGGTGTACATTTTACTTTACACTTTACCACGTGACATTACCCTGTTGGATGGTTTAAATTTCAAACAGTTTTTCCATCCAATTGACACTTGACAAAAATACAAGTGCCAAACAACGTGTCAAAAGTCAGTGTATAAATAGCAAAGTTCAATAGGTAAGGGGTGCTACATTTACACTATGGTGTACACTTTAGTTTACACTTTGCCGCGTGACATTCTCCTTTTAGACAGTATAAATTTCAAACAGTTTTCCCATCAAATTGACACTAGGCAACAATGCCTGTGTCAAACAACGTGTCAAAAATCAGTGTACAAATAGCAAAGTTAAATCAGTAAGAACCTTGCTACATGTACACTGTGGTGTACACTTTAGTTTACACTTTGTGACGTGACATTACCTTCTTGGACAGTTTAAATTTCAAACTATTTTCCCATCCAATTGACACTTGACGATAATGTAAGTGCCAAACAATGTGTCAAAAATCATTGTATAGATAGCAAAGTTCATTCGGTAAGAACCCTGCCATATGTACACTATGGTGTACTGACTTTAGTTTATACATTGCCATGTGACATTACCCTGTTGGACAGTTTAAGTTTCAAGCCATTTTCCCATCTAATTGACACTTGACAACAATACAAATATTAAACAACGTGTCAAAAATCAGTGCACAAGTCGCAAAGTTCAATCGGTAATAAAACCTTGCTACATGTGCACTATGGTGTACAATTTAGTTTGCACTTTGCCACTTGACATTACCCTGTGGGGCAGTTTAAATTTCAAACAATTTTCCCGTCCAATTGACACTTGACAACAATGCAAGTGTCAAATAATGCGTAAAAAATTAGTGTACAAATAGCAAAGGTCAATCGGTATGAACCTTACTGCATGTACACTATGGTGTACACTTTAGTTTACAGTTTGCCACGGGACATTACCCTACTAGAGAGTTTAAATTTCAAATAGTTTTCCCACCCAATTGATACTTGAAAACAATGCAAGTGTCAAACAACATGTCCAAAATCAGTGTACAAATAGCAAAGTTCAATTGGTAAGAACCATACTACATGTACACTATAGTGTACTGACTTTAGTTTATACATTGCCATGTGACATTACCCCGTTGGACAGTTTAAATTTTAAGCCATTTTCCCATCCAATTGACACTTGACAACATTACAAATATTAAACAACGTGTCAAAAATTAGTACACAAGTCGCAAAGTTCAATCGGTAATAAAACCTTGCTACATGTGCACTATGGTGTACACTTCAGTTTACACTTTGCCACTTGACATTACCCTGTGGGCCAGTTTAAATTTCAAACAATTTTTTCATCCAATTGACACTTGACAACAATGCAAGTGTCAAACAATGGGTCAAAAATTGGTGTACAAATAGCAAAGGTCAATCGATATGAACCTTGCCACACGTACACTATGATGAGCACTTTAGTTTACACTTTACCACGTGACATTACCCTGTTGGATGGCTTAAATTTCAAACAGTTTTTCCATCCAATTGACACTTGACAACAATGCAAGTGTCAAACAACGTGTCAAAAGTCAGTGTATAAATGGCAAAGTTCAATAGGTTAGGGCCTTAGTACATGTACACTTTAGTTTACACTTTGCCACGTGACATTATCCTTTTAGACAGTATAAATTTCAAATAGTTTTCCCATCAAATTGACACTAGATAACAATGCATGTGTCAAACAACGTGTCAAAAGTCAAAAATCAGTGTACAAATAGTAAAGTTAAATCAGTAAGAACCTTGCTACATGTACACTATGGTGTACACTTTAGTTTACACTTTGTGACGTGACATTACCCTCTTGGATAGTTTAAATTTCAAACTGTTTTCCCATCCAATTGACACTTGACAACAATCCAGGTGTCAACCAATGTATAAAAAATCAGTGTACATGTTGCGAAGTCCAATCTGTAAGAACCTTGCTGCATGTACACTATGGTGTACACTTTAGTTTACACTTTGTGACGTGACATTACCCTGTTGGACAGGTTAAATTTCAAACTATTTTTCCATCCAATTGACACTTGACAACAGTGCAAGTGTCAACCAATGTGTAAAAAATAAGTGTACAAATTGCAAAGTTTAATTTGTAAGAACCTTGCTACATGTACACTATGGTGTACACTTTAGTTTACACTTTGCCACATGACGTTATCCTTTTAGACAATATAAATTTCAAATAGTTTTCCCATCAACTTGACACTAGACAACAATGCATGTGCCAAACAACGTGTAAAAAATCAGTGTACAAATAGCAATGTTCAATCGATACGGAGCCTGTTACATGTACATTGTGGTGTACGCTTTAGTTTAAACTTTGCCACGTGACGTTACCCTATTGGGCAGTTTAAATTTCAAACAGTTTTAGCAGTTTTCCCATCCAATTGACATTTGACAACAATGCAAGTGTAAAAACAATGTGTTAAAAATCAATGTACAAATAGCAATGTTCAATCGGAAAGGAGCTTGCTACATGTAAATTGTGGTATACACTTTAGTTTACACTTTGCCACGTCACATTACCCCATTAGACAGTATGAATTTCAAATAGTTTTTCCATCCAATGGACACTTGACAACAATCCAAGTGTCAAACAACGTGTCAAAAATCAATCTACAAATAGTAAAGTTCAATCGGTAAGAACCTTCCTACATGTACACTATGATGTACACTTGAGTTTATACTTTGCCATGTGACATTACCTTGTCGGATAGTTTAATTTAGAAATAGTTTTTCCATCCAATTGACATTTAACAACAATGCAAGTGTCAAAAAATGTGTCAAAAATCAATGTACAAATTGTAAAGTTCGATCCATAAGGACCTTACTACATGTACACTATGGTGTATACTTTAGTTTGCTCTTTGCCATGTGACATTACTCTGTTAAACAGTATAAATTTCAATCAGCTTTCCCATCCAATTGACACTTGACAACAATGCAAGTGTCAAATAACGTGTCAAAAATCAGTGTACAAATAGCTAAGTTCAATCGGTAAGAACCTTGCTACATGTACACTATGGTGTACACATTTGTTTAGACTTAGCCACGTGACATTGCCCTGTTCGATAGTTTAAATTTCAAATAGTTTTCCCATCCAACTGAACTTGGCAACAATGCAAGTGTCAAACAACGTGTAAAAAATCAGTGTACAAATAGCAATGTTCAATCGGTAAGGACATTGCTACATGTGCACTATGGTGTACACCCTCGTTTACACTTTACCACGAGACATTACCCTGTTGGATAGTTTAAATTTCAAATAGTTTTCCCATCTAATTGACACTTGAAAACAATGCAAGTATCAAACAACGTGTTCAAAATCAGTGTACAAATAGCAATGTTCAATCGGTAAGGACCTTGTTACACGTGCACTATGGTGTACACTTTAGTTTACACTTTACCACGTGACATTACTCTGTTAGACAGTGTAAATTTCAAATAGTTTTCCCATCCAATGTCACTTAACAACATTGCAAGTGTTAAACAACGTGTCAAAAATCGATGTACAAAAGTTCAATTTGTAAGAACCTTGCGACATGTACACTATGGTGTATACTTTAGTTTACACATTGCAACGTGACATTACCCTGTTCGACAGTTTAAATTTCAAACAGTTTTCCCATCCAACTGAAACTTGACAACAATACAAGTGTCAAACAACCTGATGAAAATCAGTGTACAAGTAGCAATATTCAATCGGTAAGAACTTTGCCATATGTATACTATAGTGTACACTTTAGTTTACACTTTTCGACGTGACATTACCATACTAGACAGTTTAAATTTCAGATGGTTTTCCCATCAAATTGACACATGACAATAATGCAAGTGTTAAACATGTTAAAAATCAATGTACAAATTGCAATGTTCAATCGGTAAGGACCTTGCTACATGAACACTGTGGTGAACCCTTTAGTTTACACTTTACCACGTTACATTACCCCATTAGACAGTATTAATTTCAAATTTTTTTCCATCCAATTGACACTTGGCAACAATGCAAGTGTCAAACCACGTGTCAAAAATCAGTGTACAAATAGTAAAGTTCAATCGGTAAGAACCTTACTACATGTATACTATGGTGTACGCTTGAGTTTACACTTTACCACGTGACATTACCATGTTAGATAGTTTAATTTAGAAATAGTTTTCCCATCAATTGACACTTAACAGCAATGCAAGTGTCAAAAAATCAGCGTACAAGTAGCAAAGTTCAATACGTAAGGACCTAGCTACATGTACACTATGGTGTACACTTTAGTTTACACTTTACCACGTGACATTACCCTGTTAGACAGTACAAATTTCAATCAGCTTTCCCATCCAATTGACATTTGAATACAATGCAAGTGTCAAACAACGTGTCAAAAATCAGTGTACAAATAACAAAGTTCAATCGGTAAGAACCTCGCTATATGTACACTTTAATTCACACTTTGCCACGATTCATTACCCCGTTAGACAGTTTAAATGTAAAAAAAATTTCCCGTCCAATTGACACTTGACGACAATGCAAGTGTTAAACAATGTGTCAAAAATTAGTGTACAAATAGCAATGTTCAATTGGTAAGGACCTAACTACATGTACACTATGGTGTACACTTTAGTTTACACTTTACCTCGTGACATTACCCTGTTGGACAATTTAGTTTAAAAACAATTTTCCCATCCAATTGACACTTAATAGCAATGCAAGTGTCAAAAAATTTGTAAAAATTAGTGTACAAATAGCAAAGTTCAATCCGCAAGGACCTTGCTACATGTACACTACGGTGTACACATTTGTTTACACTTAGCCACGTGACATTACCCTGTTGAATAGTTTAAATTTCAAATAGTTATCCCCTCGAATTGACACTTGACAACAATGCAAGTGTCAAACAATGTTTCAAAAATTAGTGTTCAAATAGCAAAGTTCAATTGGTAGGAACCATGCTACATGTACGCTATGGTGTACACTTTAGTTTACACTTTGCCATGTGACATTACCCTGTTGGACAGTTTAAATTTAAAATAGTTTTTCCATCCAATTGACACATGACAACAATGCATGTGTGAAACAACGTGTTCAAAATCAGTGTACAAAGAGCAATGTTCAATCGGTAAGGAGCTTGTTACACGTACACTATGGCGTACACTTTAGTTTGCACTTTGCCACGTGACATTACCCGGTTAGACAGTATAAATTTCAAATATTTTCCCCATCCAATTGTCACTTGACAACAATGCAAGGGTTAAACAACGTGTCAAAAATCGATATACAAATAGCAAAGTTCAATCGGTAAGAACCTTGCTATATGTACACTATAGTGTAAACTTTAGTTTACACTTTGCCACGTGACATTGCCCTTGTTGGACATTTTAAATTTTAAACAGTTTTGAAATCCAATTGATGCTAGACAGCGATGCAAGTGTCAAACAACGTGTCCAAAATCAGTGTACAAATAGCAAAGTTAAATTGGTAAGAACCTCGCTACGTGTACACTACGATGCACACTTCAGTTTACAGTTTACCATGTGACATTGCCCTGTTAAACACTTTAAATTTCAAATAGTTTTTCCATCCAATTGACACTAGACAACAATGCAAGTGTAAAATAACGTGTCCAAAATCAGTGTACAAATAGCAAAGTTCAACTACTAAGAACCTTGCTACATGTACACTATAGTGTACACACTTTAGTTTACACCTTACCACGTGACATTACCCTATTGGAAAGTTTAAATTTTAAATAGTTTTCCCATCGAATTGACACCTGGCAATAATGCAAGTGTCAAACAATGTGTCAAAAATCAGTGTGTAAATAGCAAAGTTCAATCAGTAAGGTTCTTGCTACATTTACACTATTGTGTACACTTTAGTTTACACTTTACCTCGTGACATTACCCTTTTAGACAGTATAAATTTCAAATAGTTTTCTCATCCAATTGACACTAGACAACAATGCAAGTGTCAAACAAAATGTCAAAAATCAGAGTACAAATAGCAAAGTTCAATCTGTAAGAACCTTGCTACATGTACACTATGGTGTACACTTTAGTTTACACATTGCAACGTGACATTACCCTGTTGAACAGTTTAGATTTCAAACAGTTTTCCCATCCAACTAACACTTGACAACAATTCAAGTGTCAAACAACCTGTCGAAAATCAGTGTACAAATAGCAATGTTCAATCGGTAGGAACTTTGCCACATGTATGCAATGGTGTACACTTTAGTTTTCACCTTGTAACGTGACATTACCATGTTGAACAGTTTAAATTTCAAACATTTTTCCCATCCAATTGACACTTGACAACAATGCAAGGGTTAAACATGTCAAAAATCAGTGTACAAATAGCAATGTTCAATCGGTAAGGACCTTGCTACATGAACACTGTGGTGTACCCGTTAGTTTACACTTTGCCACGTTACATTACCCTTTTAGACAGTATTAATTTCAAATAGTTTTTCCATCCAATTGACACTTGACAACAATGCAAGTGTCAAACAACGTGTCAAAAATCAGTGTACAAATAGTAAAGTTCAATCAGTAAGAACCTTGCTGCATGTACACTTGAGTTTACACTTTGCCACATGACATTACCATGTTGAATGGTTTAATTTAAAAATAGTTTTCCCATCCAATTGACACTTAACAGCAATGCAAGTGTTAAAAAATGTGTAAAAAATTAGTGTACAAATAGCAAAGTTCCATCCTTAAGGACCTAGCTACATATACACTATGGTGTACACTTTAGTTTATACGTTACCATGTGACATTACCCTATTAGACAGTAAAAATTTCAATCAGCTTTCCCATCCAATTGACACTTGACAATAATGCAAGTATCAAACAACGTTTCAAAAATCAGTGTACAAATAGCAAAGTTCAATTGATAAGAATCTCGTTATATGTACACTTTAGTTTACACTTTGCCACGTGACATTACCTTGTCGGACAGTTTAAATTTCAAAAAATTTTCCCATCCAATTGACACTTGACAACAATGTAAGTGTTAAACAATGTGTCAAAAATCAGTGTACAAATAGCAATATTCAATTATTAAGGACCTTGCTACATGTACACTATGGTGTACACTTTAGTTTACACTTTACCATGTGACATTACCCTGCTGGACAATTTAAATTTCAAACAATTTTCCCATCCAATTGATACTTGAAAAACAACGCAAGTGTCAAACAACATGTTTAAAATCAGTGTACAAATAGCGATGTTCAATCGGTAAGGACCTTGGTGCATGTACGCTATGGTGTACACTTTACTTTACACTTTGCCACGTGACATTACCCAGTTAGACAGTATAAACTTCAAACAGTTTTCCCATCCAATTGTCACTTGTCAACAATGCAAGTGTTAAACAACGTGTCAAAAATCGGCGTACAAATAGCAACGTTCAATCAGTAAGAACCTTGCTACATGTACATTATGGTGTACACTTTAGTTTACACTTTGCCACGTGATATTACCTTGTTGGACATTTTAAATTTCAAAGAGTTTTCCCATCCAATTGATGCTAGACAGCAATTAAAGTATCAAACAACGTGTCCAAATTCTGTGGACAAATAGCATAGCCCAATTGGTGAGAACCTCGCTACATGTGCACTATGGTGTACACTTTAGTTTACAGTTTACCACGTGACATTGCCTTGTTGGACAATTTAAATTTCAAACAGTTTTCCCATCCAATTGACACTAGACAACAGTGTAAGTGTCAAACAACATGTCCAAAATCAGTGTACAAATAGCAAATTTCTACTGGGTAAGAACCTTGCTACATGTACACTATAGTGTACACACTTTAGTTTACACTTTGCCACGTGACATTACCCTCTTGGACAGTTTAAATTGTAAACAATTTTCCCATCCAATTGACACCTCACAACAATGCACGTGTCAAACAATGTGTAAAAAATCAATGTACAAATGGTAAAGTTCGATCCGTAAGGACCTTGCTACATGTACACTTTAGTTTACACTTTGCCATGTGACATTACCCTTTTAGACAGTATAAATTTCAAAAAGTTTTCCCATCCAATTGACACTTTACAATAATGCAAGTGTCAAACAACGTGTTAACAATCAGTGTACAAATAGCAAAGTTCAATCCATAATAACCTTGCTACATGTACACTATGGTGTACACTTTTGTTTACACATTGCCTCGTGATATTACCCAGTTAGACAGTTTAAATTTCAAATAGTTTTTCCATCTAATTGACACTTGGCAATAGTGCAAGTGTCAAAGAACGTGTCAAAAATCAGTGTATAAATAGCAATGCTCAATTTATAAGGACCTTGCTACATGTACACTGTGGAGTACACTTTAGTTTACACTTTGTCACGTGACATTACCCCGTGGACGATTTAAATTTCAAATAGTATTCCCATCCAATTGACACTTGACAACAATATAAGGGCCAAACAACGTGTCAAAAATTAGTGTACAAATGGAAAATTTCAATCGGCAATAACCTTGTTACATGTACACTATGGTGTACACTTGAGTTTACATTTTACCACGTGACATTACCATGTTGGATAGTTTAATTTAGAAATAGTTTTTCCATCCAACTGACACTTAACAACAATGCAAGTGTCAAAAATCAGTGTACAAATAGCAAAGTTCGATCCGTAAGGACCTTACTACATGTACACTATGGTGTACAAATTAGTTTACACTTTGGCACGAGACATTACCCTGTTGGTTAGTTTAATAATCTTTCCTATCCAATTGACACTCGACAGCAATGCAAGTGTCAAAAAATGTGTCAAAAATTAGGGTACAAATAGTAATTTTAGATCCGTAAGGACCTTGCTACATATACACTATGGTGTACACATTAGTTTACACATTGCCACGTGACAATGCCCTGTTGGATAGTTTAATCAGCTTTCCCATTCAATTGACACTTGACAAAATTGCAGGTGTCAAAAATCAGGGTACAATAGTAATGTTCAATCGGTAAGAACCTTGCTACATGTGTAATGTGGTGTACACTTTAGTTTACACTTTGCCACATGACATTACCCTGTTGAACAGTTTAAATTTCAAACAGTTTTCCCATCCCATTGACCCTTGACAACAATACAAGTATTAAACAACGTGTCAAAAATGAGTGTACAAATAGGAATGTTCAATCGGTAAGGACCTTGCAACATGTACACTATGGTGTACACTTTAGCTTACACTTTGCCACGTGACATTACCCCGTTAGACAGTATAAATTTCAAAGAGTTTTTCCATCTAATTGACACTTGACAACAATGCAAGTGTCAAATAACGTATCAAAAATCAGTGTACAAATAGCAAAATTCAATCGGTAAGAACCTTGCTACATGCAAACTATGGTGTACACTTTAGTTTACACTTTGCCATGTGACATTACCATGTTGGATAGTTTAAATTATAAATAGATTTCTCATCCAATTGACACTTCACAATAATACAAGTGTAAAAAAGTGTCAAAAATCAGTGTACAAATAGCGAAGTTAAATCCGTAAAGACCTTGCTACATGTACACTATGGTGTACACTTTAGTTTACACTTTACCATGTGAAATTACCCTATTAGACAGTATAAATTTCAAATAGTTTTCCCATCTAATTGACACTTGACAATAATGCAAGCCTCAAACGTGTCAAAAATCAGTGTACAAATAGCAAAGTTCAATCGGTAAGAACCTTGTTACATGTACACTATGCTGTACACTTTAGTTTACACTTTACCACGTGACATTAACCTATTGGACAGTTTAAATTTCAAACAATTTTCCCATCGAACTGACACTTGACAACAATACAAGTGTCGAAAATTGTTCAAAAAATCTATGTACAAATCGCAAAGTTCAATCGATAAGAACCTTGCAATATGTACACTATGGTGTACACTTTGGTTTACACTTTGCCACATGACATCTGTCTGCTGGACAGTTTAAATTTCAAACAGTTTCCCATCCAATTGACACTTGACAACATTGCAAGTGTCAAACAATATGTCAAAAATCAGTGTACAAATAGCAAAGTTCAATCAGTAAGAACCTTGCTACATGTACACTATGGTATACACTTTAGTTTACACTTTACCACGTGACATTAACCTGTTGGACGGTAAAATTTCAAACAATTTTCCCATCCAATTGACACTTGACAACAATACAAGTTACGAACAACGTGCACAAAATCTGTGTACAAATCGCAAAGTTCAATCGCTAAGAACCTTGCTACATGTACACTATGGTGTACACTTTAGTTTACACTTTACCACGTGACATTAGCCTGCTGGACAGTTTAAATTTCAAATAGTTTTTCCATCCAATTGACACTTGACAACATTGCAATTGTCAAGCAACGTGTCAAAAATTAGTGTACAAATAGCAATGTTCAATCGGTAAGAACCATGCTACATGTATACTGTGGTGTGCACTTTAGTTTACACTTTGCTACGTGACATTACCCTGTTGGACAATTTAAATTTTAAATAGTTTTCCCATCCAATTGACACTTGAGAACAATGCAGGTGTCAAACAACATATCAAAAATGAGTCTACAAATAGCAAAGTTCAATCGGTATGTACACTATGGTGTACAATTTAGTTTACACTTTGCCACGTCACATTACCATGTTGTATAGTCTAAATTACAAGCAGTTTTCCCATCCAATTGACACTTCACAATAATGAAAGTGTCAAAAAAAGTGTCAAAAAAAAAAGTGTACAAATATCAAAGTTCAATACATAAGGACCTCGCTACATATACACTATAGTGTACACTTTAGTTTACAATTTGCCACGTGACATTACCCTGTTGGACAGTTTAAATTTCAAACAATTTTCTCCATCCAATTGACACTTGAAAACAATGCAAGTGCCAATCAACGTGTTAAAAATCAGTGTAAAAATAGCAATGTTCAATCGGTAAAGACCTTGTTACATGTACATTATAGTGTACACTTTAGTTTACCCTTTGCCACGTGACATTACCCTATTAGACAGCATAAATTTCAAACAATTTTCCCGTCCAATTGACACTGGACAACAATACATGTGTCAAAAATTGGTGTACAAATAGCAAAGTTCAATCGGTAAGAACCTTCCTACATGTACACTATGGCGTACACTTTAGATTACACTTTGCCACATGGCAATACCATGTTGGACAGTTTGAATTTTCAATAGTTTTCCCATCCAATTGACAATTGACAACAACGCAAGTGTTAAAATTTAGTTTACAAATAGCAAAGATCAATCGGTAAGAATCTTGCTACATGTACACTGTGGTGTACCCTTTAGTTTACACTTAGCCACGTGACATTACCCTATTGGACAGTTTAAATTTCAAACAGTTATCCCATCGAATTGATACTTGACAACAATGCAAGTGTCAAACAACATTTCAAAAATTAGTGTTCAAATAGCAATGTTCAATCGGTAAGGACCTTGCTATATATATACTATAGTGTACACTTTAATTTACACTTTACCACATGACATTACCCCGTTTGACAGTATAAATTTCAAACAATTTTTCGATCCAATTGACACTTGACAAAAATGTAAGTGTCAAACAACGTATTAAAAATTAGTGTACAAATAGCAAAGTTCAATCGGTAAGAACCTTGCTACATGTAAACTATGGTGTACACTTCAGTTTAAACTTTGCCACGTCACATTACCATGCTGGATAGTTTAAATTACAAACAGTTTTCCCATCCAATTGACACTTCACAATGATGGAAGTGTCAAAAAAGTGTCAAAAGTCTGTGTACAAATAGATAATTTCAATACATAAGGACGTTGCTACATGTACACTATGGTGTACACTTTAGTTTACACTTTGACACGTGACATTACCCTGTTAGACAGTATAAATTTCAAACAATTTTTTCATCTAATTGACACTTGCCAATAATGTAAGCCTCAAACAACGTCTCAAAAATCAGTGTACAAATAGCAAAGTTCAATCGGTAAGAACCTTGCTACATGTACACTGTTGTGTACACTTAAGTTTACACTTTACCATGTGACGAGACCCTGTTGGACAGTTTAAATTTCAAATAGTTTTTCTATCCAATTAACACTTGACAACAATGCAAGTGTCGAACAACGTGCAAAAAAACTGTTTACAAATCGTAAAGTTCAATCGGTAAGAACCTTGCTACATGTACACTACGGTGTACACTTTGGTTTACATTTTGCCACGTGACATTAGCCTGCTGGATAGTTTAAATTTCAAACAGTTTTGCAATCCAATTGACAGTTGACAACATTGCAAGTGTCAAACAACATGTCAAAAATCAGTGTACAAATATTAAAGTTCAATCGGTAAGAACCTTGCTACACTTACACTATGGTGTACATTTTAGTTTACACTTTGCCATCAGACATTCTCTTATTGGACAGTTTAAATTTTAAACAAATTTTCCTTACAATTGACACTTGACAACAATGCAAGTGTCAAATAACGTGTCAATCAGTAAGAACCTTGCGTCATGTACACTATGGTGTACACTTTAGTTTACACTTTATCACGTGACATTACTCTGTTGGACAGTTTATTCAAATAGTTTTCCTATCGAATTGACACTTGACAACAATGGAAGCGTCAAACAACGTGTCCAAAATTAGTGTGGAAATAGCAAAGTTCATTCGGTAAGAACCTTGCTATATGTACACTATGATGTACAGACTTTAGTTTCTACATTGCCATGTGACATTACCCTGTTGGACAGTTTAAATTTCAAGCCATTTTCCCATCCAATTGACACTTGACAACAATACAAATACTAAACAATGTGTTAAAAATCAGTATACAAATAGTAATGTTCAATCGGTAAGAGCCATGCTACATGTATACTATGGTGTACACTTTAGTTTACACTTTACCACGTGACATTACCCTGTTCGACAATTTAAATTTCAAATAGTTTTCCCATCCAACACTTGACAACAATGCATGTGCGAAACAACGTGTCAAAAATCTGTGCATAAACAGCATTGTTCAATCAGTAAGGACCTTGCAACATGTACACTATGGCATACACTTTAGCTTACACTTTCCCACATCATATTACCCCGTCAGACACTATAAATTTCATACATTTTTCCCATCCAATTGACACTTGACAACAATGCAAGTGTCAAATAACGTATCAAAAATCATTGTACAAATAGCAAAGTTTAATACATAAGGACCTTGCTACATATACACTATGGTTCACACTTTAATTTACACTTTACCACGTGACATTACCCTGCTGGACAGTTTAAATTTCAAACAGTTTTCCCCATCAATTGACACTTGAAAACAATGTAAGTGCCAAACAACATGTTAAAAATCAGTGTACAAATAGCAATGTTCAATCGGTAAGGACCTTGTTACCTGTACACTATAGCGTACACTTTAGTTTACACTTTACCACGTGACATTACCCTGTTGGACAATTTAAATGTTAAATAGTTTTCGCATCCAATCGACACTTGACAGCAATGCAAGTGTCAAACAATGTGTCAAAAATCAGTTTACAAATAGCAAAATTCAATCGGTAATAACCTTGCTACATGTACACTATGGTGTACACTTTTGTTTACACTTTGCCATGTGACATTACCCTGTTAGATAGTATAAATTTCAAATAGTTTCGCATCCAATTAACACTTGACAACAATGAAAGTTTCAAACAATGTGTCAAATATCAGTGTACGAATAGCAAAGTTCAATCGGTAAGAATCTTGCTACATGTCCACAATGGTGTACACTTTAATTTACACTTTACCACGTGACATTACCCTATTGGACGGTTTTAATTTCAAATAGCTTTCCTGTCTAGTTGACACTTGAAAATAATGAAAGTGTCAAGCAACGTGTCAAAAATCAATGTACAAATAGCAATTTTCAATCGGTAAGGACCTTGCTACATGAGCACTGTGGTGAACACTTTAGTTTACACTGTGCCACGTGACATTGCCCGGTTAGATAGTATAAATTTCAAACAGTTTTCCTATCCAATTGACACTTGACAATAGTGCAAGTGTGAAACAACATGTCAAAAATCGGTGTACAAATAGCAAAGTTCAGTCGGTAAGGACCTTACTACAAGTACACTATGGTGTACACTTTAGTTTACACTTTACCACGTGACATTACCCTGTTGGAAAGTTCAAATTTAAAACAGTTTTTCCATCCAATTGACACTTGACAGCAATGCATGTGTAAAAAATTGTGTCAAAAATTAGTGTACAAATAGTAAAGTTTCGATCCGTAAGGACATTGCTACGTGTATACTATGATGTATATTTTAGTTTACTCTTTGGCACGTGACATTACGCTGTTAGACAGTATAAATTTCAAACCATTTTCCCATCCAATTGACACTTGACAACAATGAAAGTGGCAAACAACGTGTCAAATATTAGTGTACAGATAGCAAAGTCCAATCGATAAGAATCTTGCTACATGTACACAATGGTGTACACTTTAATTTACACTTTACCATGTGACATTACCCTGTTGGACAGTTTTAATTTCAAACAATTTTCCCATCTAGTTAACACTTGAAAATAATGCAAGTGTCAAACATCATGTCAAAAATCAATGTACAAATAGCAAGGTTCAATTGGTAAGAACCTTGCTACACGTACACTTTAGTTTACACTTTGCCACATGATATTACCTAGTCGGACAGTTTTAATATCAAAACTTTTTTCCATCCAATTGACACTTGACAACAATGCAAGTGTCAAACAACGTGTCATAAATCAGAGTTCAAATAGCAAAGTTCAATCACTAAGAACCTTGCTACACGTACACTATGGTGTACACTTCAGTTTACACTTTGCCACGTGACATTACCATGCTGGACAGTTTAAATTTCAAACCGTTTTCCCATCCACTTGACACTTGACAACAGTGCAAGTGTCAAACAACTTGTGAAAGTCAGTGTACAAATAGAAAAGTTCAATCGGTATGAACCATGTTACAGGTACACTATGGTATATACTTTAGTTTACACGTTGCCATGTGACTTTACCCAGTTAGACAATTTAAAATTCCATCAATTTTTCCATCCAATTGACACTTGACAGCAATGCAAGTGTAAAAAATTGTGTCAAAAATCAGTGTACAAATAGTAAAGTTTCGATCCGTAAGGACATTGCTACGTGTACACTATGATGTATACTTTAGTTTACTCTTTGGCACGTGACATTACGCTGTTAGACAGTATAAATTTCAAACCATTTTCCCATCCAATTGACACTTGACAACAATGCAAGTGTCAAACAACGTGTCAAAAATTAGTGTACAAATAGCAAAGTTCAATCGGCAAGAACCTTGCCACTTGTACACTACGGTATACACTTTTGTTTACACTTTGCAACGTGACATTGTCCTGTTATACAATTTAAATTTCAAACCATTTTCCCATCCAATTGACGCTTGACAACAATGCAAGTGTCAAACATCTTGTCAAATATAAGTGTAAGTAGCAAAATTCAATCGATAAGAACTTTGCTATATGTACACTATGGTGTACACCTTAGTTTACACTTTGCCACGTGACACTACCATGTTGGACAGTTTGAATTTCTAACTATTTTCACATCCAATTGGCACTCGACAACTATGCAAGTGTCAAACAACGTGTCAAAAATCATTGTACAAATAGTAAAGTTCAATCGTTAAGAACCTTGCTACATGGACACTATGGTGTACACTTTAGTTTAAACCTTTCCACGTGACACTTCCTTGTTGGATAGTTTAAATTTCAAACTATTTTCACATCCAATTGACACTCGACAACAATGTAAGTGTCTAACAACGTATCAAAAATCAGGGCACAAATAGCAAACTTCAATTGGCAAGAATATTACTATATGTACACTATGATGTACACATTAGTTTACACTTTGCCATGTGGCATTACCCTGTTGGATAGTTTAAATTTCAAACAGTTTTCCCATCTAATTGACACTTACAACAATGCAAGTGCTAAACAACTTGTCAAAAATCTGTGTACAAAGAGCAATGTTCAATCGCTAAGTACCTTGCTACATGTACATTATGCTGTACAGTTTAGTTTACACTTCACCACGTGATATTATCCTATTTGACATTATAAATTTCAAATAGTTTTCCCATCTAATTGATACTTGACAATAATGCGAGTGTCAAACAACGTGTCAAAAGTCAGTGTACAAATAGCAAAGTTTAATCGGTAAGAACCTTGCTACACGTACACTTTAGTTTACACTTTGCCACATGACATTACTCTATTGGACAGTTTAAATTTCAAACTGTTTTTCCATCCAATTGACACTTGACAACAATGCAAGTATCGAACAACGTGACAAAAATCAATGTACAATAGTAAAGTTCAATAGGTAAGAACTTTGACACATGTACACTACGGTGTACACTTTAGTTTACACTTTGCCACGCGACATTGCCCTGTTGAACAATTTAAATTTCAAACAAATTTTCCTATTCAAATCGACACTTGACAACAACGCAAGTCTCGAAGAACTTGTCAAAAATTAATATACAATAGGAATGTTCAATCGGTAAGAACCTTGCCACATGTACACTACGGTGTACACTTTAGTTTACACTTTGCCACATGACATTGCCCTGTTGGACAATTTAAATTTCAAATAGTTTTCCCCTCCAATTGACACTTGGCAACAATGTGTCAAAAATCAGTGTACAAATAGCAAAGTTCGATCCGTAAGCCACTGCTACATGTACACTACGGTGCAGACTTTAGTTTACACTTTGCCACGTGACATTACCCTGTTAGAAACTATAAATTTCAAACAATTTTCCCATGCAATTGACACTTGACAGCAATGCAAGTGTCAAACAACGTGTCAAAAATTAGTGTACAAATAGCAAAGTTCGATCCGTAAGGCCATTGCTACTTGTAAACTATGGTGTATACTATAGTTTACACTTTGCCATGTGACATTACCCTGTTAGAAACTATAAATTTTAAATAGTTTTCCCATCCAATTGACACTTGACAACAATAAAAGTATCAAACAACGTGTCAAAAATTAGTGTACAAATAGCAAAGTTCAATTGGTAAGAACCTTGCTACATGTACACTATGGTGTACACTTGAAAATGATGCAAGTGTCAAACAACGTGTCAAAAATTAGTGTACAAATAGCAAAGTTCAATTGGTAAGAACCTTGCTACATGTACACTATGGTGTACACTTTAGTTTACACTTTTCCACGTGACATTACCCTATTAGATAGTGTAAATTTCAAATAGTTTTCCCACCCAATTGACACTTGACAACTATGCAAGTGCCAAACAATGTGTCAAAAATTAGTGTACAAATAGCGAAGTTCAATCAGCAAGAACCTTGGAACATGTACACTATGGTGTACACTTTAGTTTACACTTTGCCACGTGACACTACCTTGTTGGACAGTTTAAATTTCAAACTATTTTTCCATCCAATTGACACTCGACAACAATGTCAGTGTCTAACAACGTGTCAAAAATTAGTGTAGAAATAACAAAGTTCGATCGGTAAGAACCTTGCTACATGTACACTATGGTGTACACTTTAGTTTACACTTTGCCACATGACATTGCCATGCTGGACAATTTAAATTTCAAATAGTTTTTCCATCCAATTAACACTTGACAACAATGTAAGTATCAAACAACGTGCCAAAAATCAGTGTACAAATAGCAAAGTTCAATCGGTAAGAACCTTGCTACATGTACACAACGATGCACACTTTAGTTTACACTTTGCCACGTGACATTACCAAGTTGGATAGTTTAAATTTCGAAATGTCAAACAACGTGTCAAAAATTAATGTATAAATGGTAAAGTTTAATCGGCAAGAACCTTGCTACATGTACACTATGGTGTACACTTTAGTTTACACTTTGCCACATATATTACCCTATTGGACAGTTTAAATTTTAAACTTTTTTTCTATCCAATTGACACTTGACAACAATGTAAGTATCAAACAACGTGTCAAAAATCAGTGTACAAATAGCAAAGTTCAACCGGTAAGAACCTTGCTACATGTACACTACGATGTACACTTTAGTTTACACTTACCACGTGATATTACCGTGTTGGACAGTTTAAATTTCGAACAGTTTTCCCATCTAATTGACATTCTGTAACAATGAAAGTGTCAAACAATGTGCCAAATATCAGTGTACAAATAGCAAAGTTCAATCGGTAAGAACCTTGCTACATGTACACTATGGTGTACATTTTAGTTTACACTTTGCCATATGACAATACCCTATTGGACAGTTTAAATTTGAAAATATTTTCCCATCCAATTGACACTGGACAACAATGCAACTGTCGAACAACGTGTTAAAAATCAGTGCACAAATAGCAAAGTTCAATCGGTATGAAACTTGCCACATGTACACTTTGCCACATGACATTACCCTATTGGACAGCTTAAATTTCAAACTGTTTTCCCATCCAGTTGACACTTGACAGCAATGCAAGTGTCGATTGATGTGACAAAAATCAATGTACAATAGCAAAGTTCAATCGGTAAGAACCTTGCCACATGTACACTACGGTGTACACTTTACTTTACAATTTGCCACGTGACACTACCTTGTTGGACAATTTAAATTTCAAACTATTTTCACATCTAATTGACACTTGACAACAATGTAAGTGTCGAACAACGTGTCAAAAATCAATGTACAATAGCAAAGTTCAATCGGTAATAATCTTGCCACATGTACACTACGATATACACTTTAGTTTACACTTTGCAACGTGACATTGTCCAGTTAGACAATTTAAATTTCAAATAGTTTTCCCATCCAACTGAAACTTGACAACAATGTAAGTGTCAAACAACGTGTCAAAAATTAGTGTACAAATAGCAAAATTCAATCGGTAAGAAACCTGCTACATGTACGCTACGGTGCACACTTTAGTTTACACTTTGTCACATGACATTGCCCTGTTGGACAAATTAAATTTCAAGCAATTTTCCCATCCAATTGACACTTGACAAAAATACAAGTGTTGAACGACGTGACAAAAAATCAATGTACAATAGCAAAGTTAAATTGGTAAGAACCTTGCCACATGTACACTACGGTGTACACTTTAGTTTACACTTTGCCACGTGACACTCCTTGTTGGACAGTTTAAATTTCAAACTATTTTCACATCTAATTGACACTTGGCAACAATACAATTATCGAACAACGTGTCAAAAATCAATGTACAATAGCAAAGTTCAATCGGTAAGAACCTTACCACATGTACACTACGGTGTACACTTTAGTTTACACTTTGCAACGTGACATTGTCTAACTGGACAATTTAAATTTCAAATAGTTTTCCCATCCAATTGAAACTTAACAACAATGTGAGTGTCAAGCAACGTGTTAAAAATTAGTGTACAAATAGCAAAGTTCAATCGGTAAGAACCCTGCTACATGTACATTATGGTGCACACTTTAGTTTACACTTTGTCACATGACATTACCCTATTGGACAATTTAAATTTCAAACAGTTTTCCCATCCAATTGACACTTGACAACAATGCAAGTGTCAAACAACGTGTCAAAAATAATTGTACAAATAGCAAAGTTCAATCGGTAAGAGCCTTGCTACATGTTCACTACGGTGTACACTTTAGTTTACACTTTGCGACGTGACATTACCCTGTTGGACAATTTAATTTTCAAACTATTTTCCCATCCAATTGACACTTGACAACAATGCAAGTGTCAAACAACATGTCAAAAATCAGTGTACAAATAGCAAAGTTCAATCGGTAAGAACCTTGCTACATGTACACTATGGTGTACACTTCAGTTTACACTTTGCCACGTGACACTACCTTGTTGGGCAATTTAAATTTCAAACCAATTTCACATCCAATTGACACTCGACAACAATATAAGTGTCTAACAACGTGTCAAAAATCAGTGTAGAAATAGCAAAGTTTGATCGGTAATAACCTTGCTACATGTACACTATGGTGTACACTTTAGTTTACATTTTGTCACGTGACATTGCCCTGTTGGACAATTTAAATTTCAAATAGTTTTTCAATCCAATTAACACTTGGGAACAATGTAAGTGTCAAACAACTTATCAAATATCAGTGTACAAATAGCAAAGTTCAATCGGCAAGAACTTTGCTACATGTACACTACAGTACACACTTTAGTTTACACTTTGCCACGTGACATTGCCCTGTTGGAGAATTTAAATTTCAAACAATTTTCTCGACCAATTAACACTTGATAACAATGCAAGTGTCAAACAACGTGTCAAAAATCAATGTACAATAGCAAAGTTCAATCGGTAGGAACCTTGCCACATGTACACTACAGTACACACTTTAGTTTACACTTTGCCACGTGACATTGCCCTGTTGGAGATCTTAAATTTCAAACAATTTTCCCGACCAATTGACACTTGACAACAATGCAAGTGTCAAACAATTGATCAAAAATCAGTGTAAAAATAGCAAAGTTCAATCGGTAAGAACCTTGCTACATGTACAATATGGTGTACACTTTTGTTTACATTTTGCCACGTGACATTACCCGATTAGATTGTATAAATTTCAAATAGTATTCCCATCCAATTGACACTTGATAACAATATAAGTGTCAAACAACGTGTCAAATATCAATGTATAAATAAGAAAGTTCGTCGGTAAGAGTCTTGCTACATGTACATGATGGTGTACACTTTAATTTAGATTTTAACACGTGATATTACCCAGTTGGACAGTTTTCCCATCCAATTGACATTTGAAAACAATGCAAGTGTCAAACAAGGTGTCAAAAATTAGTGTACAAATAGCAATGTTCAATCTGTAAGGACCTTTCTACATGAACACTATGGTGTACACTTTAGTTTACACTTTGCCACGTGACATTGCCCTATTAGACAGTATAAATTTCAAATAGTTTTCCCATCCAATTAACACTTGCCAACAATGCAAGTGTTAAACAACATGTCAAAAATCGGTATACAAAAAGCAAAGTTCAATCGGTAAGAACCTTGCTATATGTACACTATGGCCTACACTTTAGTTTATAGTTTGCCACGTGACATTGCCCTATTGGACAGTTTAAATTTCAAACAATTTTCCCATCCAATTGACACTAGACAACTATGCAAGTGTCAAACAACGTGTTAAAAATTCGTGTACAAAAAACAAAGTTCAATCAGTAGGAACCATGCTTCATGTACACTATGGTGTATACTTTAGTTTACACTTTCCTATGTGACGCTACCCTGCTAGACAGTTTAAATTTCTAATAGTTTACCCATCCAATTGACTCTTGAGAACAATGCAAGTGTCAAACAACATTTTGAAAATCAATGTACAAATAGCAAAGTTCAATCAGTAAGAACGTTGCTACACGTACACTATGGTGTACACTTTAGTTTAAACTTTGCCACGTGACATTACCCCTTAGAAAGTTTAAATTTGAAATAGTTTTCCCATTAATTAACACTTGAAAACAATGCAAGTGTCAATCAAAGTGTCAAAAATCAGTGTACAAATAGCAAATTTCAATCGGTAAGGACCTTGCTACATGTACACTATGGTGTACACTTTAGTTTATACTTTGCAACGTGACATTACCATGTTAGACAGTATAAATTTCAAATAGTTTTCCCATCCAATTGAGACTTGACAATAATGCAAAGTGTCAAACAACGTGTCAAAAATTCGTGTGCAAATAGGAAAGTTCAATCGGTAAGAACCTTACTACATGTACACTAATATGTACACTTTTCCATGTGATATTACCATGTTGGACAGTTTAAATTTCAAACAGTTTTTCCATCTAATTGACACTTGACAACAATGCTAGTGTTAAACAACATGTTAAAAATCAACGTACAAATAGTAAAGTTCAATTAGCAAGAACTTTGCTACATATACACTATGGTGTACACACTTTGCCACGTGACATTACCCTGTTGGACAATATGAATTTCAAACAGTTTTCCAATCCAATTGACACATGACAGCAATGCAAGTGTCAAATAATGTGTCAAAAATCATTGTAGAAATAGAAAAGTTCAATCTGTATGAACCATGCTACATGTACATTATGGTGTACACTTTAGTTTACACTTTGCCACGTGACATTACACTGTTGGACTGTTTAAATTTTAAACAATTTTTTCATCCAGTTGACAATTGATGACAATGTAAGTGTCAAACAACTTGTTAAAAATCAGTGTATAAATAGCAAATTTCAATTGGTAAGGACCTCGCTACATGTACACTATGGTGTACACTTTAGTTTACACTTTACCACGTGACATTACGCCGTTGCGCAGTTTAAATTTCAAACAATTTTTCCATCCGATTGACAATAGACAGCAATGCAAGTGTCAAACAACGTGTCGAAAATCTGTGTACAAATACAGCAAAGCTCTGTCAGCACGGACCTTGCTACTTTACACTATTGAGCATACTTTAGTTTACACTTTGCCACGTGACATTACCCTATTGAACAGTTTAAATTTCGAACAGTTTTCCCATCCAATTGAGAACTGACAACAATGTAAGTGTCAAACAACATGTCAAAAATCAGTGTACAGATAGCAAAGTTCACTCTATATGAAACGTGCTACATGTACACTATGGTGTACACTTTAGTTTACACTTTGCTACGTTACATTACCCTGTAGGACAGTTTAAATTTCAAGCAGTTTTCCCATACAATTGACACTTGATAACAATGCAAGTGTCAAACAACGTGTCAAAAATAAGTGTACAAATAGCAAAGTTCAATCGGTAAGAACCTTGCTACATGTACACTATGGTGAACACTTTAGTTTACACTTTGTCGCGTGACATTATCCTGTTGGACAGTTTAAATTTCAAAGAGTTTTTCCATCCAATTAACACTTGACAATAATGTGAGTGTGTACAAATAGGAAAGTTCAATTGGTAAGAACTTTGCTACATGTACACTGCGTTGTACACACTTCAGTTTACACATTGCCACGTGACACTACCTTGTTGGACAGTTTAAATTTCAAATAATTTTTCCATCCAATTGGCACTAGATAACAATGCAAGTGTCAAACAACGTGCCCAAAATCTGTGTGTAAATAGCAAAGTTCAGTCGGCACAGACCTTGCTACTTTACACTATTGAGCACACTTTAGTTTACACTTTGCCACATGACATTGCCCTATTGGACACTTTAAATTTCAAATAGTTTTTCCATCCAATTGAGAATTGACAACAATGCAAGTGTCAAACTACGTGTGAAAGTCAGTGTACAAGTATCAAAGTTCACTCCATATGAATCATGCTACATGTACACTATGGTGTACACTTTAGTTTACACTTTGCCACGCGACATTACCTTGTTAGACAGTATAAATTTCAAATAGTTTTCCCATCCAATTGACACTTTACAACAATGCAAGTGTCAAACAGCGTGTGAAAAATTAGTGTACAAATAGCAAAGTTCAATCTATACGTACCATGCTACATGTACACTATGGCGTATACTTTAGTTTACACTTTCCTACGTGACATTACCCTACTGGAGAGTTCAAATTTCAAACAGTTTACCCATCCAATTGACTCTTGAGAATAATGCAAAGGTCAAACAATGTTTCAAAAATCAGTGTACAAATAGCAAAGTTCAATCAATAGGAAACTTGCTACACGTACACTATGGTGTACACTTTAGTTTAAACTTTGCCATGTGACATTACCCGTTGGATAGTTTAAATTTTAAACAATTTTCCAATCTAATTAACACTTGACAACAATGAAAGTGTCGAGCAACGTGTCAAAAATTAGTATACAGATAGCAATGTTCAATCGGTAAGGACCTTGCTACATGAACACTATGGTGCACACTTTTGTTTCCACTTTTTCACGTAACACTACCCTGTTAGACAGTATAAATTTCAAACAGTTTTCCCATCCAATTAACACTTAACAACAATGCAAGTGTCAAACAACAAGTCAAAAATCAATGTACAAATAGCAATGTTCAATCTGTAAGAACCTTGCTACATGTACACTATGGTGTAAACTTTAGTTTACAGTTTGCCACGTGACATTACACTGTTGGATAGTTTAAATTTCAATCAGTTTTCTCGGCTAATTGACACCTGAGAACAATGCAAGTGTCAAACAACGTGTCAAAAATTAGTGTACAATTAGAAAAGTTCAATCCGTATGAACTATGCTACATGTACACTATGGCGCATACTTTAGTTTTCACTTTCCTACATGACATTACCTTGTTGGACAGTTTGAATTTCAAATAGTTTACCCACCTAGTTTACACTTGACAACAATGCAAGTGTCAAACAACTTGTCAAAAATCAGTGTGCAAATAGCAAAGTTCAATCGATATGAACCATGTTACATGTACATTATGGTATACACTTTAGTTTACACATTGCCATGTGTCATTACCCTGTTGTATAGCTTAAAATTCAACCAGTTTTCCCATCCAATTGAAACTTGACAGCAATGTAAGTGTCAAAAAATGTGTCAAAAATTAGCAAACAAATAGCAAAGTTCGATCCGTAAGGACCTTGCTACATGTACACTATGGTGTACACTTTTGTTTACACTTTGCCATGTGACATTACCCTGTTAGATAGTATAAATTTCAAATAATTTTTCCATCCAATTGACACTCGAAAACAATGCAAGTGTCAAACAACGTGTCAAAAATTAATGTACAAATAGCAAAGTTCAATCGGTAAGAACCTTGCTACATGTACACTATGGTGTACACTTTAGTTCACACTTTTCCACGTGACATTTACTTGTTAGACAATTTAAATTTGAAATAGTTTTCCCATCCAATTGACACTTTGACACGTGACATTACCATGTTAGACAGTTTAAATTTCATGCAGTTTTCCCATCCAATTGACACTTGAGAAAAATGCAAGTGTCAAACAACGTGTCAAAAATCAATGTACAAATAGCAAAGTTCAATCGATAAGAACCTTGCTACATGTACACTACGGTATACACTTTAGTTTACATTTTGCCACATGATATTGCCCTATTGGACAATTTAAAATTCAAACAATTTTCCATCCAATTGACACTTGATAACAATGCAAGTATCAAAAATCAGTGTACAGATAGCAAAGTTCAATCGGTAAGAACCTTGCTACATGTACACTATGGTGTACACTTTTGTTTGCACTTTGCCACGTGACATTACCCAGTTAGATTGTATAAATTTCAAACAGTTTTCCCATCCAATTGACACTTGATAGCAATGCAAGTGTCAAACAACATGTCAAATATCAGCATACAAATAGGAAAGTTCAATCCGTAAGAATCTTCCTACATGTACATGATGGTGCACACTTTAATTTACACTTTACCATGTGACGTTACCCAGTTGGACAGTTTAAATTTCAAATAGTTTCCCATCCAATTGATACTTGAAAACAATGCAAGTGTCAAACAACATGTTAAAAATCAATGTACAAGTAGCAATATCTAATCGATAAGGACCTTGCTACATGAACACTATGGTGTACTCTTTAGTTTACACTTTGCCAAGTCACATTGCTATGTTAGATAGTTTAAGTTTCAAACAGTTTTCCTATCCAATTGACACTTGACAACAATGCAAGCGTCAAACAACGTGTTAAAAATTAGTGTACAAATAGAAATGTTCAATCGGTAAGGACCTTGCTACATAAACACTATGGTGTACTCTTTAGTTTACACTTTGTCAAGTGACATTGCTCTGTTAGACAGTATAAGTTTCAAACAATTTTCCCATCCAATTGACACTTGACAACAATGCAAGTATCAAACAACTTGCAAAAATTGGTTCTAAATAGCAAAGTTCAATCTGTAGAAACCTTGCTACATGTACACTATGGTGTACACTTTAGTTTACAGTTTGCCACGTGACATTACCCTATTAGATTGTATAAATTTCAAATAGTTTTCCCATCTAATTGACATTAGACAACAATGCAAGTGTCAAACGACGTGTCCAAAATCAGTGTACAAATAGCAAAGTTCAATTGGTAAGAACCTTGCTACATTTACACTATGGTGTAAATGCTTTAGTTTACACTTTTCCACGTAACGTTACCCTGTTGGACACTTTAAATTTCAAACAAATTTCTCATCTAATTGACACCTGATAACAATGTAAGTGTCAAACAACGTGTCAAAAATTAGTGTACAATTAGCAAAGTTTAGTCTGTTTGAACCATGCTACATGTACACTATGGTGTATACTTTAGTTTACACTTTCCTACGTGACAGTACCCCGTTGGACAGTTTGAATTTCAACTAGTTTACCTATTCAATTGAAACTTGACAACAATGCAAGTGTCAAATAACTTGTCAAAAATTAGTGTACAAATAGCAAAGTTCAATTTGTATGAACCATGTTACATGTACACTATGGTATACACTTCAGTTTACACATTACCATATGACATTACCCTGTTGGACAATTTAAAATTCAACCAGTTTTCCCATCCAATTGACACTTGCCAGCAATGCAAGTGTCAAAAAATGTGTCAAAAATCAGCGTACAAATAGCAATGTTCTATCCATAAGGACCTTGCTACATGTACACTATGGTAGACACTTTAGTTTAGACATTGCCACGTGACATTACTTTGTTAGACAATATAAGTTTCAAACAGTTTTTCCATCCAATTGACACTTGACAACAATGCAAGTGTCAAACAACGTGTCAAAAATTAGTGTAGAATTAGCGAAGTTCAATCTATTTAAACCATGCTACATGTACACTATGGCATATACTTTAGTTTACACTTTCCTACGTGACATTATCCTGTTGGACAGTTTGAATTTCAAACAGATTACCCATCCAATTGACATTTGACGACAATGTAAGTGTCAAACAACTTGTCAAAAATTAGTGTACAAATAGCAAAGTTCAATCGGTATGAACCATGTTACATGTATATTATGGTATACACTTTAGTTAATACGTTACTATGTGACATTACCCCGTTGGAAAGTTTAAAATTCAACCAATTTTCCCATCCAATTGACACTTGCTAGCAATGCAAGTGTCAAAAAAAGTGTCAAAAATCAGTGTACAAATAGCAAAGTTCAATCGGTAAGAACCTTGCTACATGTACACTATGGTGTTCACTTTAGTATACACTTTGCCACATGACATTACCCTATTGGAGAATTTAATTTTCAAACAGTTTTCCCATCTAGTTGACACTTGACAACAATGCAAGTGTTAAACATTGTGTCGAAAATTAGTGTACAAAGAGCAATGCTCAATTGGTAAGGACCTTACTACATGTACGCTATGGTGTACACTTTAGTTTACACTTTACCACATGACATTACCCTATTGGACAGTTCAAATTTCAAACAGTTTTCCCATCCAATTGACACTTGAAAACAATGCAAGTGTCAAACAACGTGTTAAAAATAAGTGTACAAGTAGCAATGTTCAATCGATAAGGACCTTGTTACATGTACACTCTGGTGTACACTTTAGTTTACACTTTGCCAGGTGACATTACCATGTTAGACAGTATAAATTTCAACCAATTTTCCCATCTAATTGACACTTGAAAATAATGCAAGTGTCAAACAATATGTTAAAAATCAGTGTACAAGTAGCAATGTTCAATCGGTAAGGACTTTATTACATGTACACTGTGGTGTACACTTTAGTTTACACATTGCCACGTGACATTACCTTGTTGGATAGTTTAAATTACAAAGAGTTTTCCCATCCAATTAACACTTGAAAACAATGCAAGTGTCGAACAACGTGTCAAAAATTAGTGTACAAATAGCAAAATTCAATCGGTAAGGACCTTGCTACATAACACTATTGTGTACACTTTAGTTTACACTTTGCCACGTGACATTGCTCTATTAGACAGAATAAATTTCAAATAGTTTTTCCATCCAATTGACACTTGACAACAATGCAAGTATCAAACAACGTGTCCAAAATTAGTGTGCAAAAAGCAAAGTTCAATCGGTAAGAACCTTGCTACATGTACACTATGGTGTACAATTTAGTTTACACTTTGCAAAGTCACATTACCCTGTTGAACTGTTTAAATTTCAAACATTTTTCCTATCCAATTGACACTTGACAACAATGCAAGTGTCAAACAACGTGTTAAATATCAATGTGAAATTTGGAAAGTTAAATCGGTAAGAGTCTTGCTACATGTACACGATGATGTGCACTTTAATTTGCACTTTACCATGTGACATTACCCTATTGGATAGTTTAAATTTCAAACAATTTTCCCGTCTAATTGACACTTGAGAACAATACACGTGTCAAAAATCAGTGTACAAAAAGTAATGTTCAATCGATAAAGACCTTACTACATGAACATTATGGTGTACACTTTAGTTTACACTTTACCTTGTGACATTGCCCTGTTAGACTGTATAAATTTCAAACAGTTTTCCCATCCAATTGACATTTGATAACAATGCAAGTGTTAAACAACATGTCAAAAATCGGCGTACAAATAACAAAGTTCAAACGATAAGAACCTTGCTATATGTATACTATGGTATACACTTTAGTTTACAATTTGTCGCGTTACATTGCCCTGTTGGACAGTTTAAATTTCAAATAGTTTTCCAATCCAATTAACACTAGACAACAATGCAAGTGTCAAACAACATGTCCGTAATCAGTGTACAAATGGCAAAGTGCAATTGATAAGAACCTTGCAACATGTACACTATAGTGTGCACACTTCAGTTTACACTTTACCACGTGACATTACCCTGTCGGACTGTAGGAATATTAAACAATTTTCCCATCCAATTGACACTTGACAACAATGCAAGTGTTAAATAACGTCACAAATTAATATAGAAATAGCAAAGTTAAATCTTTACGAACCATGCTACATGTACACTATGGTGTACACTTTAGTTTACACTTTGCCACGTGAGATTAACCTACTGGACAGTTTAAATTTTAAACAAATTTTCCATCTAGTTGACAATTGATGACAATGCAAGTGTCAAAACATGTCAAAAATTAGTGTACAAATAGCAAAGTGGAATCGGTAAGGACATTGCTACATGTACACTATGGTGTACACTTTAGTTTATACTTTGCCATGTGACATTACCCTGTTGGACAGTTTAAATTTCAAAAAGTTTTCCAATCCAATTGACACTTGACAACAATGCAAGTGTTATTAAACAACGTGTAAAAATCAGTGTACAAATAACAATGTTAAATCGATAAGGACCTTGCTACACGTACACTATGGTGTACACCTTAGTTCACACTTTGCAACGTGACATTGCAATGTTGGACAATTTAAATTTCAAATAGCTTTCCCATCCAGTTATCACTAGACAACCATGCAAGTGTCAAACAACGTGTCCAAAATCAGTGTACAAATAGCAAAGTTCAATTAGTGAGAACCTTGGTACATGTACACTATGGTGTACACACTTTAGTTTACACTTTGCCACGTGACATTACCCTGTTCGATAGTTTAAATTTCAAACAGTTTTCCCATCAAGTTGACACTGACAACAATGCAAGTGTCAAAAAACATGTCAAAAATTAGTGTACAATAGCAAATTTCAATCCATATGAACCATGCAACATGTACATTATGGCGTATACTTTAGTTTACAATTTCCTACATGACATTACCTTGTTGGACAGTTTGAATGTCAAATAATTTACCCATCCGATTGACACTTGACAACAACGCAGGTGTCAAACAACTTGTCAAAAATCAGTGTACAAATATGAAAGTTCAATCGGTACGAACCTTGTTACATGTACATTATGGTATACACTTTAGTTTACACATTGCCATGTGACATTACCCTGTTGGACAGTTTAAAATTCAATCAATTTTCCCATCCAATTGGCACTTGACAGCAATGCAAGTGTAAAAAAAAGTGCCAAAAATCAGTGTACAAATAGTAAAGTTCGATACATAAAGACCTTGCTACATGTACACTATGGTGTACACTTCAGTTTACACTTTGCCATGTGACATTATCCTGCTAGACAGTATAAATTTCAAACAGTTTTTCCATCTAAGTGACACTTGACAACAACGCAAGGGTTAAACAACGTGTCAAATATCAGTGTACAAATAGCAAAGTTCAATCGGTAAGAACCTTGCTACATGTACACTATGGTGTACATTTTAGTTTACACTTTACCAAGTGACATTACCCTGTTGGACAGTTTAAATTTCAAGCAGTTTTCCCATCCAATTGACACTTGAGAACAATGCAAGTGTCAAACAACGTGTTAAAAACCAGTGTACAAGTAGCAATGTTAAATCGATAAGGATCTTGGTACATGTACACTATGGTGTACACTTTTCCACGTGACATTATCCTGTTGTACAGTTTAAATTTCAAACAGTATTCTCATCTAATTGGCACTTGAAAACAATGCAAGTGTCAAAGAATATGTTAAAATTAGTGTACAATTAGCAATGTTCAATCAGTAAGGACCTTGTTAGATGTATACTACGAAGTACACTTTAGTTTACACATTGCCACGTGACCTTACTCTGTTGGACAGTTTAAATTTCAAACAGTTTTCCCATCCAACTGACACTTGACAACAATGTAAGTGTTAAACAACGTGTCAATTATCAGTGTACAAATAGGGAAGTTCAATATCTAAGAATCGTGCTACATGTACACTATGGTGTACACTTTAGCTTACACTTTGCCACGTGACATTACACTGTTGAACAGTTTAAAATTCAAAGAGTTTTCCCATCCAATTGACACTTTACAACAATGCAAGTGTCAAACAACATGTCAAAAATCAGTGTACAAATAGCAAATTTCAATCGGTAAGAACCTTGCTACATGTACACTACGGTGTACGCTTTAGTTTACACTTTACCAAGTGACATTACCCTATTGGGTAGTTTAAATTTCAAACAGTTTTCCCTTCCAATTGACACTTGAAAGTAATGTAAGTGTCAAGGAACGTGTTAAAAACCAGTGTACAAGTAGCAATGTTCAATCGATAAAGACCTTGGTACATGTACACTATGGTGTACACTTTAGTTTACACTTTTCCACGTGACATTACCATGTTATACAGTTTAAATTTTAAGCAATTTTCCCAAGCAATTGAAACTTGACAACAATGCAAGTGTCAAACAACGTGTCAAATATCAGTGTACAAATATAAAGTAAAGTGTAGCTTTCCCGGCCCGCTCTTCTTTCATAGAATTAAGGAAGAGAGTTCGGGTTTGGAAGATGGACTACTATATAGTCCGGGGATGAAAATGACATATGCCTAGCTACTTTTTTCTATGGATAAAAAAAGTATCTAATTGATAGAGGAAGCACCCTAAAGATGAAAGTTCAATTGGTAAGAATCTTGTTACATGTACACTATGGTGTACACTTTGGCATTCACATTGCCACGTGACATTATCCTGTTGGAAAATTTAAAATTCACAGAGTTTTCCCATCCAATTGACACTTTACAACAATGCAAGTGTCAAACAACGTGTCAAAAATCAGTGTACAAATAACAAATTTCAATCGGTAAGAACCTTGCTACATGTACACTATGGTACACACTTTAGTTTACACTTTACCACGTGATATTACCCTATTGGATAGTTTAAATTTCAAATAGTTTTCTCATCCAATTGACACTTGAAAACAATGCAAGTGTCAAACAACATGTTAAAAATCAGTGTACAAGTAGCAATTTTCAATCGATAAAGACCTTGTTACATGTACACTATGGTGTACACTTTAGTTTACACTTTGCCAGGTGACGTTACCCTTTTAGATAGTATAAATTTCAAACAGTTTTTCCTTCCAATTGAAACATGAAAACAATGCAAGTGTCAAACAATATGTTAAAAATTATTATACAAATAGCAATGTTCAATCTGTAAGGACCTTGTTAGATGTACACTATGGTGTATACTTTAGTTTACACGTTGCCACGTGACATTATCCTGTTGGACAGTTTAAATGACATTACCCTGTTGGACAGTTTAAAATTCAAAGAGTTTTCCATTCCCATTGACACTTTACAACAATGCAAGTGTCAAACAACGTGTCAAAAATCAGTGTCCAAATAGCAAATTTCAATCGGTAAGAACTTTGCTACATGTACACTATGATGTACACTTTAGTTTACACTTTACCATGTGATATTACCCAGTTGGTTAGTTTAAATTTCAAATAGTTTTTCCATCCAATTGACATTTGAAAACAATGCAAGTGTTAAACAAAGTGTTAAAAATCAGTGTACAAGTAGCAATGTTCAATCGATAAAGACTTTGTTACATGTACACTATGGTGTACACTTTAGTTTACACTTTGCCTGGTGGCATTATCCTGTTAGACAGTATAATTTTCAAATAGTTTTCACATCCAATTGACACTTGAAAACAATGCAAGTGTCAAACAATATGTTAAAAATCAGTGTACAAGTAGTAATGTTCAATCGGTAAGGACCTTGTTACATGTACACTTTGGTGTACTCTTTAGTTTATACTTTGCCGGGTGACATTATCCTGTTAGATAGTATAAATTTCAAATAGTTTTTTCATCCAATTGACACTTGAAAACAATGCAAGTGTCAAACAATATGTTAAAAATCAGTGTACAAGTAGCAATGTTCAATCGGTAAGGACCTTGTTATATGTACACTATGGTGTACACTTTTAGTTTACACATTGCCACGTGACATTACCCTGTCGAAAAGTTTAAATTCTAGATAGTTTTCCCATCCAATAGTCACTTGACAACAACTCAAGTGTCAAACAACATGTTAAATATCAGTGTAGAAATAGGAAAGTTCAAGCAACAAAAATCTTGCTACATGTACACTATGGTGTACACTTTAGTTTACACTTTACCATGAGACATTACCCTATTAGACAGTTCAAATTTTAAAGAGTTTTCCCACCCAATTGACACTTGATAAGAACGAAAGTGTCAAAAAACAAATAAAAAATCTGTGTACAAATAGCAATGTTCAATCAGTAAGAACCTTGCTACATGTACACTATGGTGTACAGTTTAGTTTACACTTTGCCATGTGACATTACCCTATCGGATAGTTTAAATTTCAAACAATTCTCCCATCCAATTGACAGTTGGAAACAATGCAAGTCTCAAACAATGTTTCAAAAATCAGTGTACAAATAGTAAAGTTCAATCGGTAAGAACCTTGCTACATGTACATTATGGTGTACACTTTTGTTTACTCTTTCCCGTGTGACATTACCCTGTTAGATTGTATAAATTTCAAACAGTTTTTCCATCCAATTGACACTTTACAACAATGCAAGTGTCAAAAAACGTGTCAAACATCAGCGTAGAAATCAGAAAGTTCAATCCGTAAGAATCTTGCTGCATGTACACGATGGTGTACACTTTAATTTACAATTTACCACGTGACATTACCCTGTTGGACAGTTTAAATTTAAAATAGTTATTCCATCCAACTGACGCTTGAAAACAATGTAAGTGTCAAACAACGTGTTAAAAACCAGTCTACAAGTAACAATGTCCAATTGATAAGGACCATGTTACATGTACACTATGGTGTATACTTTAGTTTAGACATTGCCATGTGACATTACCCTATTAGAAAGTATAAATTTCAAACAGTTTTCTCATCCAATTGACACTTGAAAACAATGCAAGTGTCAAACAATATGTTAAAACTCAGTGTACAAGTAGTAATGTTCAATCGGTAAGGACCTTGTTACATGTACACTATGGTGTACTCTTTAGTTTATACTTTGCCAGGTGGCATTACCCCATTAGACTGTATAAATTTCAAATAGTTTTTCCATCCAATTGACACTTGAAAATAATGCAAGTGTCAAACAATAAGTTAAAAATCAATGTACAAGTAGCAATGTTCAATCGGTAAGGACCTTGTTATATGTACAATATGGTGTACACTTTAGTTTACACATTGCCACGTGATATTACCCTATTGGAAAGTTTAAATTTCAAACAGTTTTCCCATCCAATTGACACTTGACAACAATGCAAGTGTCAAACAACGTGTCAAAAATCAATGTACAAATAGTAAAGTTCAATCGGTAAGAACCTTTCCACATGTACACTATGGTGTACACTTTGCCATGTAACATTAACCTATTGGACATTTTAAATTTCAAACAATTCTCCCATCCAATTGATACTTGAAAACAATGCAAGTGTCAAACAACGTGTCAAAAATCAGTGTTCAAATAGCAAAATTCAATGGGTAAGAACCTTGCTACATGTACACTATGGTGTACACTTTTGTTTACTCTTTGCCACGTGACATTACCCTGTTAGATTGTATAAATTTCAAATAGTTTTCCCATCCAATTGACAATTTACAACAATGCAAGTGTCAAAAAATGTGTTAAACATTAGCGTTCAAATAGGAAAGTTCAATTGGTAAGAATCTTGTTGCATGTACACGATCGTGTACACTTTAATTTACACTTTACCATGTGACATTACCCTTTTGGGCAATTTAAATTTTAAATAGTTATCCCATCCAACTGACACTTGAAAACAATGCAAGTGTCAAACAGCGTGTTAAAAATCACTGTACAAATAGCAATGTTCAATCAATAAGGACATTGTTACATGTACACTATGGTGTACACTTTAGTTTACACTTTGCCAGGTGATATTATCCTGTTAGACAGTATAAATTTCAAACAGTTTTCACATCCAATTGACACTTGAAAACAATATATGTGTCAAATAATATGCTAAAAATCAGTGTACAAGTAGTAATGTTCAATCGGTAAGGACCTGGTTATATGTTCACTACGGTGTACACTTTAGTAAACACATTGCCACGTGACATTACCCTGTTGGATATTTTAAATTTCAAACAATTTTCCCATCCAGTTAACACTTGACAACAATCCAAGAGTCAAACAAAGTTCAATCGGCAAAAATCTTGCTATATGTACACTACGGTGTACACTTTAGTTTACACTTTGCCACGTGACACTACCTTGTTGGACAGTTTAAATTTCAAACTATTTTCACATCCAATTGACATTTGAAAACAATGCAAGTGTTAAACAATATGTTAGAAATCAGTGTGCAAGTAGCAATGTTCAATCGGTAAGAACCTTGCTACATGTACACTATGGTGTACACTTTTGTTTACACCGTACCACGTGACATTACCCTATTAGATTGTATAAATTTCAAACAGTTTTCCCATCCACCTGACACTTGACAACAATGCAAGTGTCAAAAAACGTGTCAAACATTAGCGTACAAATAGGAAAGTTCAAGCGGTAAGAATCTTGCTACATGTACATGATGTTGTACACTTTAATTTACACTATACAACGTGACATTACACTATTGAACAGTTTAAATTTCAAACAGTTTTTCCATCCAATTGACACTTGACAACAATGCAAGTGCCAAACAACGTGGCCAAAATTAGTGTACAAATAGCAAAGTTCAATCGGTAAGAACCTTACTACATGTACACTATGGTGTACACTTTTGTTTACACTTTGCCACGTGACATTACCCTGTTAGATTGTATAAATTTCAAACGGTTTTCCTATCCAACTGACACTTGACAACAAGGCAAATGTCAAAAAACATGTCAAACATCAACGTACAAATAGGAAAGTTCAATCAGTAAGAATCTTGCTACATATACACGATGGTGTACACTTTAATTTACACTTTACCATGTGACATTACCCTATTGGACAGTTTAGATTTCAAACAGTTTTCCCATCCAATTGACACTTGAAAACAATGCAAGTGTCATATTACATGTCAAAAATCAGTGTACAAATAGCAAAGTTCAATCAGTAAGAACCATGCTACATGTACACTATGGTGTACACTTTTGTTTACACTTTGCCACATGACGTTACCATGTTAGATTGTATAAATTTCAAATAGTTTTCCCATCCAATTGACACTTGACAACAATACAAGTGTTAAACAACATGTCAAAAATTAGTGTACAAAGAACAAAGTTCAATCGGTAAAGACCATTCTACATGTACACTATGGTGTACACTTTAGTTTACACTTTACCACGTAACATTAACCTATTGTACATGTAGAACCCCAAATAATTCTAGATACCTTTGTCGCACTAAGACATAAATATTGGATGACTAAAGTATGCTTCAAATTTTTAATCTCATTTGAGACCCATGTTCGAGATAGGAAACATTCGATTTGGAAAACAATATCTAAATAAACGTTGTAGCTATTTAAGTTAGCTTTCCAATGCACTTTGAATTATCTCAATCGGATGTCGAAAGAAGAAGTTATGATAGAAACAGTGAAGATTGTGCAGTGTCAACCGGTCGACCGAAACTGCCTGAAATGAAAATTCGCGTTTTTCTCTAGAATTTAAATATTTATTTTCATCAATTATTTTCTCAAAGGGCCACCCATGTTTTTGTCAATAAAAACCCCACTAAATTGAAGCATTTAACCTCAAACTTAAATGGCACCCATATTTTCTCTCTTAAATAAAATTTGACCCTTCATTTGCTTTAAGTTATGGGATATTTACCTATAAATAGAGACCTCACTTCACTCATTTTTCTCACTTCAAAAGCAAGAGTTTTTACATACTAAAAAAAGAGTTTCCAAGAGAGAAAAAGAGAGGGAGGAACCTCAAACTTCCTAGAAGTTTAAGAAGTATTTTCAAGCATCAATTCTCAACGGTTTTCAAACATCCAAGGAGTGCATTTCTTTCAACGTCCAAGTTTCATCGAAGTTTTCAATCCAAGTTCTCAAAGTTTCAAAAGCATCAATCAAGGTAGGTAGAGGTGCAATGTGTTTAATCGTGTTAAGTTATAAGTTTCGATTCATGTTAATGTTTGTATGTCAAATGGTCCTCCGGTACGGCATACCCCTCTATGTTGAAGAAATGTTCGTATGTCAAATGGTGCCTCCGGGCACGACATGTATGAAAAGTTATAAAGTTATTGTTTTGAAATGTATAGCTTTATCACGAATACACCTATGACACCTATTAAGTTTTTCAACTCACGAGTTTAATCCCATCTCTATAGATTGAAGGAATTCTACCTCAAGCATGGATGGAGGAGAAGATGGAGAGTGATACAACGAGTCCATGGAAATTCGGTGAATAAGTGATTTGGATTTATTTTTATGAAATGTTTTCCAATATTATTTCTTTAAAGTTTTGAATGACGCAGAATGCGAGAACAAGTTATGTTTTCTTCAAATAAATTACATTTGTTTGTTTTGAAAAATGATTTAGAATTTTTGTTTAAAGTATTTGAAGTATTGTCATTTAAATTATTATCCGAAGATGTAAGCTTCCACTAAAACGTATACACTTGTTATTAAACCACCTTTAAGCTAAGTAAAGTAAGTAGCGTTCCGGTCCACTAGGGGTCGGGGTGTTACAGTACAGTTTAAATTTAAACAGTTTTCCTTCCAATTGACACTTGAAAATAATGCAAGTGTCAAACAACGCGTTAAAAATCAGTGTACGAGTAGCAATGTTCAATCAATAAGGACCTTGTTACAGGTACACTATGGTGTCCACTTTATTTTACACTTTACCACGTGACATTACCCTGTTAGATAGTATAAATTTCAAACAATTTTGCCATCCAATTGACACTTGAAAACAATGCAAGCGTCAATCAACATCTCAAAAATCAGTGTACAAATAGCAAAGTTCAATTGATAAGAACCTTGCTGCAGGTACACTATGGTGCACACTTTAGTTTACACTTTGCCACGCGACATTACCCTGTTCGACAATATAAATTTCAAAGAGTTATCCCATCCAATTGACACTTGACAACAATGCAAGTGTCAAACAACGAGTCAAAAATCAGTGTACAAATAGAAAAGTTCAATCGGTAAGAACCATGCTACATGTACACTATGGTGTACACTTTTGTTTACACTTTGCCACGTGACATTGCCCTATTAGCATATAAATTTCAAACAGTTTTTGCATCCAATTGACACTTGACGACAATGCAAGTGTCAAACAACGTGTCAAATCTCGGTGTACATATAGTAAATTTCAATCTGTAAGAACCTTGCTGCACGTACACTATGGTATACACTTTAGTTTACACTTTGCCACGTGACATTACCCTATTGGACAGCTTAAATTTCAAATAGTTTTCCCATCCAATTGACACTTTACAATAGTGCAAGTGCCAAACAACATGTCCAATATCAGTGTAGGAATAGGAAAGTTGAATCAGCAAAAATCTTGCTATGTGTACACTTTAGTTTACACTTTACCATGTGACATTACCCAGTTAGACAGTTTAAATTTCGAATAATCTTGCCATCCAATTGACACTTGACAACAATGCAATTGTCAAACAACGTGTCAAAAATTAGTGTACAAATAGCAAAGTTCAATCGGTAAGAACCTTGCCACATGTACACTATGGTATACGCTTTAGTTTACACTTTGCCACGTGACTTTACCCTATTGGATAGTTTAAATTTCAAACAATTCTCCCATCCAATTGACACTTGAAAACAATGCAAGTGTCAAACAACGTGTCAAAAATCAGTGTACAAATAGCAAAGTTCAATCGGTAAGAACTATGCTACATGTACACTATGGTGTACACTTTTGTTTACTCTTTGCCACGTGACATTACCCTATCAGATTGTACAAATTTCAAATAGTTTTCCCATCCAATTGACACTTTACAACAATGTAAGTGTCAAAAAAGTGTCAAACATCAGCGAATAAAAAGGAAAGTTCAATTGGTAAGAATCTTGTTGCATGTACACGATGGTGTACACTTTAATTTATACTTTACCACGTGACATTACCCTGTTGGACAGTTTAAATTTCAAACAGTTTTTCCATCCAACTGACAATTGAAAACAATGCAAGTGTCAAACAACGTGTTAAAAATCAGTGTACAAGTAGCAATGTTCAATCAATAAGGACCTTGTTACATGTACACTATGGTGTACACTTTAGTTTACACTTTGCCAGGTGACATTACCCTGTTAAACAGTATAAATTTCAAATAGTTTTCACATCCAATTGACACTTGAAAACAATGCAAGTGTCAAACAATATGTTAAAAATCGGTGTACAAGTAGCAATGTTCAATCGGTAAGGACCTAGTTACATGTACACTATGGTGTACACTTTAATTTACACATTGCCACGTGACATTACCCTGTTGCATAGTTTTAATTTCGAACAGTTTTCCTATCCAGTTGACACTTGAGAACAATGCAAGTGTCAAACAACGTGTCAAACATTAGCATACAAATAGGAAAGTTCAATCGGTAAGAATCTTGGTACATGTACTCTACGGTGTACACTCTAGTTTACACTTTGCCACGTTACACTACCTTGTTGGACGGTTTAAATTTAAAACTATTTCAAACTATATGTTAAAAATCAGTGTACAAGTAGCAATGTTCCATAGGTAAGGACCTTGTTATATGTACACTATTGTGTACACTTTAGTTTACACATTTCCACATGACATTACCCTGTTGGAAAGTTTATATTCCAAACAGTTTTCCCATCTAATTCACACTTGACAACAATACAAGTGTCAAACAACGTGTCAAATATCAGTGTAGAAATAGAAAAGTTCAATCGGCAAAAATCTTGCTACATGCACACTACGGTGTACACTTTAGTTTATACTTTACCATGTGACATTACCCTATTAGACAGTTTAAATTTCTAAGAGTTTTCCCATCCAATTGACTCTTGACAACAAAGCAAGTGTCAAACAACGTGTTAGAAATTGGTGTACAAATAGCAAAGTTCAATCGGTAAGACCTTGTTGCATGTATACTATGGTGTACACTTTTGTTTACACCGTACCACATGACATTGCCCTGTTGGATTGTATAAATTTCAAATAATTTTTCCATCGAACTGACACTTGACAACAATGCAAGTGTCAAGAAACGTGTCAAACATTAGCGTACAAATAGAAAAGTTTAATCGGTAAGAATCTTGCTACATGTACACGATGGTGTACACTTTAATTTACACTTTACAACGTGACATTACCCCTGTTGGACAGTTTAAATTTCAAACAGTTCTCCCATCCAATTAACACTTGACAATAATGCAAGCGTCAAACAACGTGACCAAAATCTGTGTACAAATAGCAATGTTCGATCGGTAAGAACCTTGCTACATGTACACTATGGAGTACACTTTTGTTTACACTTTGCCACGTGATATTACCCTGTTAGATTGTGTAAATTTCAAACAGTTTTCCCATCCAAATGACACTTGACAACAATGCAAGTGTCAAAAAATGTGTCGAACATCAACGTACAAATAGCAAAGTTCAATCGGTAAGAATCTTGCTACATATACACGATGGTGTACACTTTAATTTACACTTTACCATGTGTCATTACCCTGTTGGATAGTTTAGATTTCAAACAGTTTTCCCATCATACTGACACTTGATAACAATGCAAGTGTCAAATAACGTGCCAAAAATCAGTGTACAAATAGGAAAGTTCAACCGGTAAGAACCATGCTACATGTACACTATTGTGTACACTTTTGTTTACACTTTACAATGTGACGTTACCATGATAGATTGCATAAATTTTAAATAGTTTTCCCATCCAATTGACACTTGACAACAATACAAGTGTTAAACAACATGTCAAAAATCAGTGTACAAAGAACAATGTTCAATCGGTACGGACCATGCTACATGTACACTATGGTGTACAGTTTAATTTACACTTTACCACGTGACATTATCCTGTTGGACAGTTTAAATTTCAAACAGTTTTCCCTTCCGAATGACACTTGAAAACAATATAAGTGTCAAACAACGTGTTGAAAATCAGTGTATGAGCAGCAATGTTCAATCAATAAGGGCCTTGTTACATGTACACTTTAGTTTACACTTTACCACGTGACATTACCTTGTTAGGCAGCATAAATTTCAAACAGTTTTCCCATCCAATTGACACTTGAAAACAATGCAAGAGTCAATCAACATCTCAATAATCAGTGCACAAATAGCAAAGTTCAATCGATAAGAACCTTGCTGCAGGTACACTATGGTGTACACTTTAGTTTACACTTTGCCGCATGACAATACCCTGTTCCACAATATAAATTTCAAAGAGTTATCCCATCCAATTGACACTTGACAAAAATTCAAGTGTCAAACAACATTTCAAAAATCAGTGTACAAATAGAAAAGTTCAATCGGTAAGAACCAAGCTACATGTACACTATGGTGTACACTTTTGTTTACACATTGCCACGTGACATTACCCTATTAGTGTATAAATCTCAAATAGTTTTCCAATCAAATTGACACTTGACAACAATGCAAGTGTCAAAGAATGTGTCAAATATTAGTGTACATATAGTAAAGTTCAATCGGTAAGAACCTTGCTGCACGTACACTATGGTATACACTTTAGTTTATACTTTGCCACGTGACATTACCCTATTAGGCAGTTTAAATTTCAAATAGTTTTCTCATCCAATTGACACTTGACAATGATGCAAGTTTCAAACAACGTGTCAAATATCAGTGTACATATAGTAAAGTTCAATCAGTAAGAACCTTGCTACACATACACTATGGTGTACACTTTAGTTTACACTTTGCCACGTGACTTTACCCTGTAGGACAGTTTAAATTTCAAGCAATTTTCACATCCAATTGACACTTGACAACAATGCAAGTGTTAAACAACGTGTCAAATATCTGTGTACATATAGCAAAGTTCAATCGGTAAGAACCTTGCTACACGTACACTATGGTATACACTTTAGTTTACACTTTACCTGGTGACATTACCCTATTGGACAGTTTAAATTTCGAACCATTTTTCCTTCCAATTCGCACTTGAAAATAAAGCAAGTGTCAAACAACGTGTTAAAAATCTGTGTACAAGTAGCAATGTTCAATCGATAAGGACCTTGTTACATGTACACTATGGTGTACACATTAGTTTACACTTTGCCAGGTGACATTACCCTGTTAAACAGTATAAATTTCAAATAGTTTTCACATCCCATTGACACTTGAAAACAATGCAAGTGTCAAATAATACGTTAAAAATCGGTGTACAAGTAGCAATGTTCAATCGGTAAGGACCTAGTTATATGTACACTATTGTGTACACTTTAGTTTACACATTGCCACGTGACATTACCCTGTTGCATAGTTTAAATTTCGAACAGTTTTCCCATCCAGTTGATACTTGATAACAATGAAAGTGTCCAACAACGTGTCAAACATTAGAGTTCAAATAGGAAAGTTCAATCGGTAAGAATCTTGCTACATGTACTCTACGGTGTACACTCTAGTGTACACTTTGCCACGTTACACTACCTTGTTGGACGGTTTAAATTTCAAACTATTTCAAACTATATGTTAAAAATCAGTGTACAAGTAGCAATGTTCCATAGGTAAGGACCTTGTTATATGTACACTATTGTGTACACTTTAGTTTACACATTTCCACATGACATTACCCTGTTGGAAAGTTTAAATTCCAAACAGTTTTCCCATCTAATTCACACTTGACAAGAATACAAGTGTCAAACAATGTGTCAAATATCAGTGTAGAAATAGGAAAGTTCAATCGGCAAAAATCTTGCTACATGCACACTACGGTGTACACTTTAGTTTATACTTTACCATGTGACATTACCCTATTAGACAGTTTAAATTTCTAAGTGTTTTCCCATCCAATTGACTCTTGACAACAATGCAAGTGTCAAACAACGTGTTAGAAATTGGTGTACGAATAGCAAAGTTCAATCGGTAAGACCTTGTTGCATGTATACTATGGTGTACACTTTTGTTTACACCATAGCACATGACATTACCCTGTTGGATTGTAAAAATTTCAAATAATTTTCCCATCCAACTAACACTTGACAACAATGCAAGTGCCAAGAAACGTGTCAAACATTAGCGTACAAATCGAAAAGTTCAATCGGTAATAATCTTGCTACATGTACACGATGGTGTACACTTTAATTTACACTTTACAACGTGACATTACCCTGTTGGACAGTTTAAATTTCAAACAGTCCTCCCATCCAATTAACACTTGACAACAATGCAAGTGTCAAACAACGTGACCAAAATCTGTGTACAAATAGCAAAGTTCAATCGGTAAGAACCTTGCTACATGTACACTATGGTGTACACTTTTGTTTACACTTTGCCACGTGATATTACCCTGTTAGATTGTATAAATCTCAAATAGTTTTCCCATCCAAATGACACTTGACAACAATGCAAGTGTCAAAAAACGTGTCGAACATCAACGTACAAATAGCAAAGTTCAATCGGTAAGAATCTTGCTACATATACACGTTGGTGTACACTTTAATTTACACTTTACCACGTGTCATTACCCTGTTGGATAGTTTAGATTTCAAACAGTTTTCCCATCATATTGACACTTGATAACAATGCAAGTGTTAAATAATGTGTCAAAAATCAGTGTACAAATAGCAAAGTTCAATCGGTAAGAACCATGCTACATGTACACTATGGCGTACACTTTTGTTTACACTTTACCACGTGACGTTACCATGATAGATTGCATAAATTTTAAATAGTTTTCCCATCCAATTGACACTTGACAACAATACAAGTGTTAAACAACATGTCAAAAATCAGCGTACAAAGAACAATGTTCAATTGGTAAGGACCATGCTACATGTACACTATGGTGTACAGTTTAATTTACACTTTACCACGTGACATTATCCTGTTGGACAGTTTAAATTTCAAACAGTTTTCCCTTCCAAATGACACTTGAGAACAATATAAGTGTCAAACAACGTGTTGAAAATCAGTGTACGAGTAGCAATGTTCAATCAATAAGGACCTTGTTACATGTACACTTTAGTTTACACTTTACCACATGACATTATCTTGTTAGACAGTGTAAATTTCAAACAGTTTACACATCCAATTGACACTTGAAAACAATTGCAAGAGCCAATCAACGTCTCAAAAATCAGTGTACAAATAGCAAAGTTCAATCGATAAGAACCTTGCTGCAGGTACACTATGGTGTACACTTTAGTTTACACTTTGCCACGTGACATTACCCTGTTTCACAATATAAATTTCAAAGAGTTATCCCATCCAATTGACACTTGACAAAAATTCAAGTGTCAAACAACATGTCAAAAATCAGCGTACAAATAGAAAAGTTCAATCGGTAAGAACCATGCAACATGTACACTATGGTGTACACTTTTGTTTACACTTTGCCATGTGACATTACCCTATTAGTGTATAAATCTCAAATAGTTTTCCAATCCAATTGACACTTGACAACAATGCAAGTGTCAAAGAATGTGTCAAATATCAGTGTACATATAGTAAAGTTCAATCGGTAAGAACCTTGCTGCACGTACACTATGGTATACACTTTAGTTTATACTTTGCCACGTGACATTACCCTATTAGGCAGTTTAAATTTCAAGCAGTTTTCTCATCCAATTGACACTTGACAATGATGCAAGTGTCAAACAACGTGTCAAATATCAGTGTACATATAGTAAAGTTCAATCAGTAAGAACCTTGCTACGCATACACTATGGTGTACACTTTAGTTTACACTTTGCCACGTGACTTTACCCTTTTGGGTATTTTAAATTTCAAGCAACTTTCACATCCAATTGACACTTGACAACAATGCAAGTGTTAAACAACGTGTCAAATATCTGTGTACATATAGCAAAGTTCAATCGGTAAGAAACTTGCTACACGTACACTATGGTATACACTTTAGTTTACACTTTACCTGGTGACATTACCTTGTTGGACAGTTTAAATTTCGAACCATTTTCCCTTCCAATTCGCACTTGAAAAAAAAAGCAAGTGTCAAACGACGTGTTAAAAATCTGTGTACAAGTAGCAATGTTCAATAGATAAGGACCTTGTTACATGTACACTATGGTGTACACTTTACCATGTGACTTTAGCCTGTTAGACAGTATAAATTCCAAAAAGTTTTACCATCCAATTGACACTTGACAACAATGTATGTGTCAAAAAATGTGTCAAAAATCAGTGAACAAATAGCAAAGTTCAATCGATAAGAACATTGCTACATGTACACGATGGTGTACACTTTAATTTACACTTTACCACATGACATTACCCTGCTAGACAGTATAAATTTCAAACAATTTTCCCATCCAATTGACACTTGACAATAATGCAAGTGTCAAACAACGTGTCAAAAATCAGTGTACAAACAGCAAAGTTCAATCGGTATGAACCTTGCTACATGTACACTATGGTGTACACTTTTGCTTACACTTTGCCACTTGACATTACACAGTTGGATAGTTTAAATTTCAAATAGTTTTTCCAACCAACTGACACTTGAAAATAATGCAAGTGTCAAATAACGTGTCAAATATCAGTGTACAAATAGTAATGTTCAATCGGTAAGGACCTTGCTACATGAACACTATGGCGTACACTTTAGTTTACACTTTGCCATGTGACATTGCCGTGTTAGATTGCATAAATTTCAAATAGTTTTTCCATCTAATTGACACTTGACAACAATGCAAGCGTAGAGCAACATGTCAAAAATCGGTGTACAAATAGCAAAGTTCAATCGGTAAGAACCTTGCTACATGTACACTATGGTGTACACTCTAGATTATAGTTTGCCACGCGACATTGCGCTATTGGACAATTTAAATTTCAAGCAGTTTTTCCATCCAATTGACACTAGACAACAATGCAAGTGTCAAACAACGTGTCCAGAATCAGTGTACAAATAGTAAAGTTAAAATGGTAAGGACCTGGCTACATGTACACTATGGTGTACACTTTAGTTTACACTTTTACCACGTGACATTACCCTATTGGACAGTTTAAATTTCCAACAGTTTTCCCATCCAACTGACACTTGAAAACAATGGAAGTGTCAAACAACATGTTAAAAATCAGTGTACAAGTAGCAATGTTCAATCGATAGGGACCTTGTTACATGTACACTGTGGTGTACACTTTAGTTTACACTTTGCCAGGTGAAATTGCCCTGTTAGACAGTTTAAATTTCAAACAATTTTTCCATCCAATTGATACTTGATAACAATGCAAGTGTCAAATTTTTTTTCGAAAATTGGTGTACAAATAGCAAAGTTCAATCGGTAAGGACCTTGCTACATATACACTGTGGTGTACATTTTAGTTTACACTTTGCCACCTGACATTACCCCATCGGGCAGTTTAAATTTCAAATAGCTTTCCGATATAATTGATACTTGACAACAATGCAAGTGTCCAACAACGTGTCAAAAATCAGTATACAAAGAGCAATGTTTAATCGGTAAGGACATTTCTATATGTACACTATGGTGTACACTTTAGATTACACTTTGCTAAGTGGCATTACCATGTTGAATAGTTTAAATTAGAAATATTTTTCTCATCTAATTGAAGTGTCGTACAATGTGTCAAAAATCAGTGTACAAATAGCAAAGTTCAATCGGTAAGAACCATGCTACATGTACACTGTGGTGTACACTTTTTTTACACTTCCCGATGTGACATTACCCTGTTAGACAGTTTAAATTTCAATCAATTTTCCCATCCCATTGACACTTGACAACAATACAAGTGTCAAACAACGTGTCAAAAATAAATGTACATATCGCAAAGCTCAATCGGTAAGAACATTGGTACATGTACACTTTGGTGTACACTTTAGTTTACACCTTGCCATATGATATTTCCCAGTTAGATAGATAAATTTCAAACAGTTTTCAAATTCAATTGAAACTTGACAATAATGCAAGTGTCAAACAACGTGTCAAAAATTAGTGTACTAATAGCAAAGTTCAATCGGTAAGAACCATGCTACATGTACACTTTGGTGTACACTTTAGTTTACACTTTGCCACAAGACATTATCCTGCTGGACATTTTGAATTTCAAATAGTTTTTCCATCCAATTGACACTTCAAAACAATACAAGTGTCAAAAAACCTATCGAAAATTAGTGTACAAATAACAATGTTCAATCGGTAGGAACCTTGCCACACGTATGCTATGGTGTACACATTAGTTTACAGTTTTCAATGTGGCATTACCCTGTTGGACAGTTTTTATTTCAAACAATTTTCCCCTCCAATTAACACTTAACAACAATGCAAGTGTTAAACAACGTGTAAAAAATCAGAGTACAAATAGTTGTGTTCAATTGGTAAGGACCTGGCTACATGTACACTGTGGTGTACACTTCAGTTTAGACTTTGCCACAAGACATTACCCTGTGGGACAGTATAAATTTTCAACAGTTTTCCCATCCAATTGACACTTGACAACAATGTAAATGTCTAACAACGTGTCAAAAATCAGTGTACAAATAGCAATGTTGAATCGGTAAGAACCTTGCCATATGTACACTATGGTGTACACTTTTTTTACACTTTGCTATGTGACATTACCCTGTTGGACAGTTTAAATTTCAAACAGTTTTCCCATCCCATTGACACTTGACAACAACGCAAGTGTCAGACAACGTGTCAAAAATTAGTGCACAAATCGCAAAGTTCAATCGGTAAGAACATTGCTGCATGTACACTATGGTGTACACTTTAGTTTACACATTGCCAAGTGACATTACCCAGTTAGACAAATAAATTTCAAATAGTTTTCACATTCAATTGACACCTGACAATAATACAAGTGTCAAATAACGTGTTAAAAATCTGTGTACTAATAGCAAAGTACAATCAATAAGAACCATGCTACATGTACACTATGGTGTACCCATTTTTTTACACTTTGCCTTGTGATTTCAAACATTTTTCCCATCCCATTAACACTTGACAACAATGCAAGTGTCAAACAATGTGTCAAAAATAAGTGTACAAATTACAAAGTTCAATCGGTAAGAACATTGCTACATGTACACTTTGGTGTACACTTTAGTTTACACCTTGCCATGTGACATTTCCCAGTTAGATAGATAAATTTCAAAAAGTTTTCCCTTTCAATTGACACTTGACAATAATGCAAGTGTCAAACAACGTGTCAAAAATCAGTGTACTAATAGCAAAGTTCAATAGGTAAGAACTATGCCACATGTACACTTTAGTTTACACTTTGCCACGGGACATTATCCTACTGGACATTTTGAATTTCAAATAGTTTTCAATCCAATTGACACTTCAAAACAATACAAGTGTCAAAAACCTGTCGAAAATTAGTGTACAAATAACAATGTTCAATCGGTAAGAACCTTGCTACATGTATATTGTGGTGTACACATTAGTTTACACTTTTCAACGTGACATTACCCTGTTGGACAATTTTAATTTCAAACAATTTTCCCCTCCAATAGGCACTTAACAACAATTCAAGTGTTAAACAAAGTGTCAAAAATTAGAGTACAAATAGCAGTGTTCAATCGGTAAGGACCTTGCTACATGTACAATGTGGTGTACACTTTAGTATAGACTTTGCCACGAGACATTACCCTGTTGGACAATATAAATTTCTAGTAGTTTTCCCATCCAATTGACACTTGACAACAATACAAATGTCTAACAACGTGTCAAAAATTAGTATACAAATAGCAAAGTTCAATCGGTAAGAACCTTACTACATGTACACTATTGTGCAAGTTTAGTTTACACTTTACCACGTGACATTACCCCATTCGACAGTATAAATTTCAAACAACTTTCCTATCTAATTAACACTTGACAATAATGCAAGTGTCTAACAACGAGTTAAATATCAGTGTACAAGTAGCAATGTTCAATCGGTAAGGACCTTGTCACATGTACACTGTAGTGTACACTTAAGTTTACACTTTGCGACGTGACTTTTCCTTATTAGACAATATAAATTTCAGACATTTTCCCATCCACTTGACACTTAACAACAACGCAAGTGTCAAACAAACTATCGAAAATCAGTGTACAAATAGAAATGTTGAATCGGTAAGAACCTTGCTACATGTATACTATGGTGTATACTTTTTTTTTTACACTTTGCCAAGTGACATTACCCTGTTGGATAGTTTAAATTTCAAACAGTTTTCCCATCCCATTGACACTTGACAACAATACAAGTGTCAAACAACGTGTCAATAATTAGTGTACAAAGCGCAAAGTTCAATCGATGAGAACATTGCTACATGTACACTATGGTTTACACTTTAGTTTACATCTTACCATGTGACATTACCCAGTTAGATAGATAAATTTCAAACAGTTTTCTCATTCAATTGACACTTGACAATAATGCAAGTGTCAAACAATGTGTCAAAAATCAGTGTACTAATAGCAAAGTTCAATCTGTAAGAACCATGCTACATGTACACTATGGTGTACACTTTAGTTTACACTTTGCCAAGTGACATTATCCTACTGGCCATTTTGAATTTCAAATAGTTTTTCCATCCAATTGACACTTCAAAACAATACAAGTGTCAAAAAACCTGTCGAAAATTAGTGTACTAATAACAATGTTTAATCGATAAGAACCTTGCTACACGTATACTATGGTGTACACATTAGTTGATACTTTTCAACGTGACATTATCGTATTGGACAGTTTTAATTTCAAAAAATTTTCCCCTCCAATTGACACTTGACAACAATTCAAGTGTTAAACAACGTGTCAAAAATCAGAGTACAAATAGCAGTGTTCAATTTGTAAGGACCTTGTTACATGTACACTGTGATGTACACTTTAGTTTAGACTTTACCACAAGACATTACCCTATTGGATAGTATAAATTTCAAACAGTTTTCCCATCCAATTGACACTTGACAACAATGCAAGTGTCTTACAACGTGTCAAAAATCAGTGTACAAATAACAAAGTTCAATCGGTAAGAACCTCGCTACATGTGCACTATAGTGTACACTTTAGTTTACACTTTGCCACGTGACATTACCCTGTTGGACAATTTAAATTTCAAATAGTTTTCCCATCCAATTTTAACTTGAAAACAATGCAAGTGTCAAACAACGTGTCAAAAATTAGTGTACAAATAGCAAAGTTCAATCGGTAAGAACCTTGCTACATGTACGCAATGGTGTACACTATAGTTTACACTTTGCCACGTGACATTACCATGTTGCACAATTTAAATTTCAATCGGTAAGAACCTTGCTACTTCAGTTTACAATTTACCACGTAACATTACCCTGTAGAATTGTATAAATTTCAAACAGATTTCCCTTCCAATTGATACTTGACAACAATGCAAATGTCAAACAACGTGTTAAATCTCAGTGCACAAATAACAAAGTTCAATCGGTAAAAACCTTGCTACATGTACACTATGGTGTAGACACTTTAGTTTACACTTTGCCATGTGACATTACCCTATTGTCCAGTTTAAATTCGAACAGTTTTTCATCCAATTGACACTTGACAACAATGCAAGCGTCAAACAACGTGTGAAAAACTAGTGTACAAATAGCAAAGTTCAATTGATAAGGACCTTGCAACATGTACACTATGGTGTATACTTTAGTTTACAATTTACCGCGTGACATTACCATGTTGGACAGTGTAAATTTCAAACAATTTTCGCATGCAATTGACACTAGACAAAAATACAAGTGTTAAACAACGTGTCAAAAATCATTGCACAAATAGCAAAGTTTAATCGGCAAGAACCTTGCTAAATGTACACTATGGTGTACACACTTTAGTTTACACTTTGCCACGTGATATTACCCTATTGAACAGTTTAAATTCAAACAATTTTCCCTTCCAATTGACACTTGGCAACAATGCAAGTGTCAAACAACGTGTCAAAAACCAGTGTACAAATAGCAAAGTTCAATCGATAAGGACCTTGCTACATGTATACTATGGTGTACACTCTAGTTTACACTTTTTCACGTGACATTACCATGTTGGACAATATAAAATTCAAACAGCTTTCCCATCCAATTGGCCCTTGACAACAATGCAAGTGTCAAACAACGTAACAAAAATCAGTGCACAAATAGCAAAGTTCAATTGGTAAAAACTTTGCTACATGTACACTATGGTGTACACATGACATTACCCTGTTGGACAGTTTAGATTCAACCAGTTTTCCCATCCAATTGACACTTGACAACAATGCAAATGTCAAAAACTAGTGTCAAATAGCAAAGTTCAGTCGATAAGAACCTTGCCACATGTACACTATGGTGTATACTTTAGTTTACAATTTACCACGTGACACTACCATGTTGGACAGTGTAAATTTCAAACAATTTTCCCATCCAATTGACACTGGACAAAAGTACAAGTGTTAAACAACGTGTTAAAAATCATTCCACAAATAGCGAAGTTCAATCAGCAAGAACTTTGCTAAATGTACACTATGGTGTACACACTTTAGTTTACACTTTGCCACGTGACATTACCCTGTTGAACAGTTTAAATTCAAACAATTTTCCCGTCCAATTGACACTTGGTAACAATGCTAGTGTCAAACAACGTGTCAAAAACCAGTGTACAAATAATAAAGTTCAATCGATAAGGACTTTGCCACATGTATACTATGGTGTACACTCTAGTTTACACTTTGCCATGTGACATTACCATGTTGGACATTATAAAATTCAAATAGTTTTCCCATCCAATTGGCCCGTGATAACAATGTAAGTGACAAACAACGTAACAAAAATCAGTGCACAAATAGCAAAGTTCAATCGGTAAAAACTTTAATACATGTACACTATGGTGTACATACTTTAGTTTACACTTTGCCACATGACATTACCCTATTGGACAGATTAAATTCAAACAGTTTTCCCATTCGGTTGACACTTGACAACAATGCAAATGTCAAAAACCAGTGTCAAATAGCAAAGTTCAATCGATAAGGACCTTGCCACATGTACAATATGGTGTATACTTTAGTTTACAATTTACCACGTGACATTACCATGTTGGACAGTGTAAATTTCAAACAATTTTCCCATCCAATTGACACTGGACAATAATACAAGTGTTAAACAATGTGTCAAAAATTATTGCACAAATAGCAAAGTTCAATCGACAAGAACCTTGCTAAATGTACACTATGGTGTACACACTTTAGTTTACACTTTGCCACGTGACATTACCCTGTTGAACAGTTTAAATTCAAACAATTTTCCCATCCAATTGACACTTGAAACAATGCAAGTGTCAAACAACATGTCGAAATACCAGTGTACAAATAGTAAAGTTCAATCGGTACGGACCATACTACATGTACACTACAGAGTACAATCTAGTTTACACTTTCCCACGTGACATTACCATGTTGGACAGTGTAAAATTCAAACAGTTTTCCCATCCAATTGCCAGTTGACAACAATGCAAGTGTCAAACAACGTATCAAAAATTAGTTCACAAATAGCAAAGTTCAATCGACAAGAACCTTGATACATGTACACTATGGTGTACACACTTTAGTTTACACTTTGCCACGTCCATTTCCCTATTGGGCAGTTTAAATTTCAAACTATTTTCCTATTCAATTGACACTAGACAACAATTCAAGTGCCAAACAATATGTTAAAAATCAGTGTACAAATAGCAAAGTTCAATCGGTAAGAACCTTGCAACATGTGTACTATTGTGTACACACTTTAGTTTACACATTACCACTTGACAATACCCTGTTGGACAGTTTAAATTTCAAACAGTTATCTTGTCCAATTTACACTAGCCAACAATAAAAGTGTCAAACAATGTGTCGAAAATCAGTGTACAAATAGCAAAGTTCAATCGGTAAGGACCTTGCTACATGTACACTATGGTGTAGACTCTAGTTTACACTTTGCCAAGTGACATTACCCTGTTGGACAGTTTAAATTCAAATAGTTTACCAATCCAATTGACACTTGACAACAATGCAAGTGTCAAACAACGTGTCGAAGCAAAGTTCAATCACTAAGAACCCGGGTACATGTACACTATGGTGTATACGTTAGTTTACACTTTGCCATGTGCATTACCACATTGGACAGTTTCAATTTCAAACAGTTTTCCAATCCAATTGACACTTGACGACAATGCAAGTGTCAAACAACATGTCAAAAATTAGTGTATAAAGAGCAAAGTTCAATCGGTAAGAACCTTGCTACAAGTACACTATGGTGTACACTTTAGTTTACACTTTGCCACGTGACATTACCCTATTGGACAATTTAAATTTCAAATAGTTTTCCCATTCAATTGACACTTGACAACAATGCAAGTATGAAACAGCGTGTCGAAAATTAGTGTACAAATAGCAAAGTTCAATCGGTAAGGACCATGCTACATGTACACTATGGAGTATACTCTAGTTTTCACTTTGCCACGTGACATTACCATGTTGGACAGTATAAATTTCAAATAGTTTTCCTATCCAATTGGTACTTGACAACAATGCAAGTATCAAACAACGTGTCAAAAATCAGTGCACAAATAGCAAAGTTCAATCAGCAAGAACATTGATATATGTACACTATTATGTACACACTTTAGTTTACACTTTGCCACGTGCATTACCCTGTTGGACAGTTTAAATTTCAAACTATTTTCCCATTCAATTGACACATGACAACAATGCAAGTGTCAAACAACTCTTCAAAAACCAGTATACAAATAACAAAGTTCAATCGGTATGAACCTTTCAACTTGTACACTTTAGTTTACACTTTACCACGCGACATTACCCTGTTGGACAGTTTAAATTTCAAACAGTTTTTCCATCCAATTGACACTTGACAACAATGCAAGTGCTAAACAACATGTTAAAAATCAGGGTACAAGTAGCAAAGTTCAATCGGTAAGAAACTTGCTACATGTACACTATGGTGTGCACTTTAGTTTACACTTTCCCACGTGACACTACCCTGTTAAAGAGTTTAAATTTCAAACATTTTTCCCATCCAATTGACACTTAACAACAATACGAGTGCCAAACAACATGTCAAAAGTCAGTGTACAAATCGTAAAGTTCAATCGATAAGAAACCTGGTACTTGTTGACTATGGTGTAAACATTTTAGTTTACACTTTGCCACGTGACACTACCCTGTTGGACAGTTGAAATTTCAAACAATTTTCACATCTATTTGGCACTTGAAAACAATGCAAGTGTCAAACAACGTGTAAAAAACCTGTGTACAAATAGCAAAGTTCAATTGGTATGAACCTTACTACATGTGCACTATTGTGTGCACATTTTAGTTTACACTTTGCCACGTGACATTACCCTATTGGACAAATTAAACTTCAAACAGTTTTCCCATCCAATTGACACTTGACAACAATGCAGGTGTTAAACAATGTGACAAAAATCACTGTACAAATAGCAAAGTTCAATCGGTAAGATCTGTGCTACATGTACACTATGGAGTACACTCTAGATTACACTTTGCCATATGACATTACCATGTTAGACAGTATAAATTTTGAACACTTTTCCCATCCAATTGACACTTGACAACAATGTAAATGTCAAAGAACTTGTCAAAAATCAGTGCACAAATAGCAAAGTACAATCGGTAAGAACCTTGCTTCATGTGCACTATTGTGTGCACACTTTAGTTTACACTTTGCCATGTGACATTACCCTGTTGGACAATTTAAATTTCTAATAGTTTTCTCGTCCAATTGGTACTTGATAACAATGCAAGTGTCAAATAACGTGTCGAAAATCAGTGTACAAATAGCAAAGTTCAATCGGTAAGTTCCTTGCTACATGTACACTATAGAGTACACTCTAGATTACACTTTGCCACATGACATTACCATGTTGGAAAGTATAAAGGTTAAATAGTTTTCCCATCCAATTGACACTTGACAACAATACAAGTGTCAAACAACGTGCCAAAAATCAGTGCACAAATAGCAAAGTCCAATCAGCAAGAACTTTGATACATGTACACTATGGTGTACACACTTTAGTTTACACTTTGCCATGTGCATTACCCTGTTGAATAGTTTAAATTTCAATTTGTTTTCCCATTCAATTGACACTTGACAATAATGCAAGTGTCAAACAACACGTCAAAAACCAGTGTACAAATAGCAAAGTTCAATCGGTATGAACGTCGTAACATGTACACTTTAGTTTACACTTTACCACCAAACATTACCCTGTTAGACAGTTTAAATTTCAAACAATTTTCCCGTCTAATTGAAACTTGACAACAATGTAAGTGCCAAACAACGTGATAAAAATAGGGGTACAAATAACAAAGTTCAATCGGTAAGAAACTTGCTACATGTACACTATGGTGTGAACTTTAGTTTACACTTTGCCACGTGATGTTACCCTGTTAGAGAGTTTAAATTTCAAATAGTTTTCTCAACCAATTGATGCTTGAGAACAATGCGAGAGCCAAACAACGTATCAAAAATCAGTGTACTAATAGTAAATTTCAAACGGTAAGGACCTTGCTATATGTACACTATGGTGTACACTTTAGTTTACACTTTGCCACGTGACATTTCCCTGTTGGACAGTTTAAATTTCAAACAGTTTTTCGATCCAATTGACACTTGACAACAATGCAAGTTTTAAACAACGTGTCGAGAATCAGTGTACAAATAGCAAAGTTCAATCGGTAAGAACCTTGCTAGATGAACACTATGGTGCACACTTTAGTGTACACTTTGCCACATGACATTACACTGTTGGACAGTATAATTTTCAAACAATTTTCCCATCCAATTGAAACTTGACAGCAATGAAAGTTTCAAACATCGTGTCAAAAGTCAGTGCACAAATGGAAAAGTTCAATCGGCAAGAACCTTGCGATATGCACACTATGGTGTACACACTTTAATTTACACTTTGCCACATGCATTACCCTATTGAACAGTTTAAATTTCTAACAGTTTTCCCATCCAATTGACACTTAACAACAATGCAAGTGTCAAACAACGTGTCAAAAACCAGTGTAGAAAAAATAAACCAGTTCAATTGCTAGATGTACACTATAGTCTACACTTTAGTTTACACATTGCCACGTGACATTACCCTATTGGACAGCATAAATTTCAAACAATTTTCCCATCCAATTGACACTTGACAACAATCCAAATTTCAAACGACGTGTCAAAAATCATTGCACAAATGGAAAAGTTCAATCGACAAAAACCTTGCTATATGCACACTATGGTGTACACACTTTAGTTTACACTTTGCCACGTGCATTACCCTGTTGGACAGTTTAAATTTCAAACAATTTTTCCATCCAATTGACACTTGACAACAATGCAAGTGTCAAACAACGTGTCAAAAACCAGTGTTCAAATAGTAAAGTTCAATCGGTATGAACCTCGCAACATGTACACTTTAGTTTGCGCTTTACCACGAGACATTACCCAGTTCGACAGTTTAAATTTATAACAGTTTTTCGATCTAGTTGACACTTGACAATAATTCTAGGGTCAAATAACGCGTCGAAAAGCAGTGTACACATAGCAAAGTTCAATCGGTGAGGACATTCCAACATGTACACTATGGAGTACACTCTAGTTTACACTTTGACACATGACATTACCATGTTGGATAGTATAAAGTTCAAACAATTTTCCCATCCAATTGACACTTGACAACAATGCAAGTGTCAAACAGCATGTCAAAAATTAGTGAACAAATGGAAAAGTTCAATCGACAAGAACCTTGCTCTATGCACACTATGGTGTACACACTTTAGTTTGCACTTTGCCATGTGCATTACCCTGTTGGACAAGTTAAATTTCTAACAGTTTTCCCATCCAATTGACACTTGACAACCATGTAAGTGTCAAACAACTTGTCAAAAACCAGTGTACAAATAGCAAAGTTCAATCGGTATAAACCTTGCAACATGTACACTTTACTTTACACTTTACCACGTGACATTACCCTGTTAGACAATTTAAATTTCAAACAATTTTCCCATCCAATTGACATTCGACAATAAAGCAAGTGTCAAAAATCAATTTACTAATAACAAAATTCAATCGGTAAGGACCATGCTACATGTACACTCTGGAGTACACTCTAGTTTACACTTTACCACGTAACATTACCATGTTGGACAGTATAAAATTCATACAGTTTTCCCATTCAATTGGCACTTGACAACAATGCTAGTGTCAAACAACGTGTCAAAAATAAGTGCACAAATAGCAATGTTCAATTGGCAAGAACCATAATACATGTACATTATGGTGTACACACTTTACTTTACACTTTGCCACGTGCATTACCATGTTAGACAGTTTAAATTTCAAACTATTTTCCTATTCAATTGACACTTGGCAACAATGTAAGTGTCAAACAACGGGTTAAAAATTAGTGTACAAATAGCAAAGTTCAATCGGTAAGAACCTTGCAACATGTGCACTATTGTGTACACACTTTAGTTTACACATTGCCACGTGACAATACCCTGTTGGACAGTTTAAATTTTCAAGTAGTTTTCTTGTCCAATTGACACTGGGCAACAATAAAAGTGTCAAACAACGTGTCAAAAATCAGTGTCCAAATAGCAAAGTTTAATCGGTAAGGACGTTGCTACATGTACACTATGGTGTCAACTCTAGTTTACACTTTGTCACGTGACATTACCCTGTTGGATAGTTTAAATTTCGAACAATTTTCCCATCCAATTGACACTTGAAAACAATGCAAGTGCCAAAAAAAAGGCTAAAAATCAGGGTACAAGTAGCAAAGTTCAATCGGTAATAAACTTGCTACACGTACACTATGGTGTACACTTTAGTTTGCACTTTTCCACGTGACATTACCCTGTTAAAGAGTTTAAATTTCAAACAGTTTTCCATCCAATTGATGCTTGACAACAATGCGAGTGCCAAACAACGTGTCAAAAATCAGTATACAAATTGCAAAGTTCAATCGGTAAGAAACTTACTACATGTACACTATGGAGTACACTCTAGTTTACACTTTGCCACATGAATTTACCAAGTTGGATAGTATAAATTTCAAAAAATTTCCCATCCAATTGACACTTGACAACAATGCAAGTGTCAAACAACGTGTCAAAAATTATTGCACAAATGGAAAAGTTCAATCGATAAAAACCTTGCTCTACGCACACTATGGTGTACACACTTTAGTTTACACTTTACCACGTGCAATACCCTATTGGACAAGTTAAATTTCTAATAGCTTTCCCATCTAATTGACACTTGACAAAATGTAAGTGTCAAACAACGTGTCAAAAATTTGTGTACAAATAGCAAAATTCAATCGGTATAAACCTTACAACATGTACACTTTACTTTACACTTTGCCACGTGACATTACCCTGTTAGACAGTTTAAATTTCAAACAATTTTCCCATCCAATTGACATTCGACAACAAAGCAAGTGTCAAAAATCAATTTACTAATAACAAAATTCAATCGGTAAGGACCATGCTACATGTACACTCTGGAGTACACTCTAGTTTACACTTTACCACGTGACATTACCATGTTGGAAAATATAAAATTCAAACAGTTTTCCCATCCAATTGGCACTTGAAAACAATGCAAGTGTCAAACAACGTGTCAAAAATCAGTGCACAAATATGAAAGTTCAATCGGCAAGAACTTTGATACATGTACACTATGGTGTACACACTTTAGTTTACACTTTGCCACGTGCATTACCCTGTTGGGCAGTTTAAATTTCAAACTATTTTTCCATTCAATTGACACTTGACAACGATGCAAGTGTCAAACAACGTGTCAAAAATCAGTGTACAAATTGCAAAGTTCAATCGGTAAGAACCTTGCTACATGTGCACTACTGTGTACAGACTTTAGTTTACAAATTTCCACGTGACAGTGCCCTGTTGGACAGTTTAAATTTCAAACAATTTTCTAATCCAATTGACACTGGCCAACAATGCAAGTGTCAAACAACGTGCCGAAAATCAGTGTACAAATAGTAAAGTTCAATCGCTAAGGACCTTGCTACATGTACGCTATGGTGTACACTCTAGTTTACACTTTGCCACGTGACATTACCCTGTTGGATAGTTTAAATTCAAACAGTTTACCAATCCAATTAACACTTAACAACAATGCAGGTGTCAAACAACGTGTAAAAAACCAGTGTGCAAATCGTAAAGTTCAATCGCTAAGAACCCTACTACATGTATACTATGCTGTATACTTTTTTTTGCACTTTGCCACGTGCATTGCCCCGTTGGATAGTTTAAATTTCAAATAGTTTTCGATCCAATTGATACTTGACAACAATATAAGTGTCTAACAACGTGTCGAACATCAGTGTACAAATAGAAAAGTTCAATTGGTAAGAACCTTGCTACATGTATACTATGGTGTGCACTTTAGTTTACACTTTGCCACGTGACATTACTCTGTTGGACAGTTTAAATTTAAAACAGTTTTCCATCTAATTGACACTTGACAACAATGCTAGTGTCAAACAACGTGTCGAAAATCAGTGTATAAATCGCAAAGTTCAATCGGTAAGGACCATGCTACATGTACACTATGGAGTACACTCTAGTTTACACTTTGCCACGTGACATTACCATGTTGGATAGTATAAATTTCAAATAGTTTTCCCATCCAATTGGCACTTGACAATGATGCAAGTGTCAAACAACGCGTCAAAAACCAGTGTACAAATAGCAAAGTTCAATCGGTATGAACCTTGCAATATGTACACTTTAGTTTACACTTTTCCATATGATAAATTTCAAACAGTTTTTCTATTCAATTGACACTTGACAACAATACAACTGTTAAACAACGTATTAAAAATCGGTGTACAAATGGCAAATTTCAATAGATAAGGACCTTGCTATATGTACACTATGGTGTACACATTAGTTTACACTTTGCCACGTGACATTACCCAGTTGGAGAGTTTAAATTCAAACAGTTTATCCATCCAATTGACACTTGACAATAATGTAAGTGTCAAACAACGTGTCAAAAACCAGTGTACAAATAACAAAGTTCAATCGATATGGACCTTGCAACGTGTACACTTTAGTTTACACTTTACCATGTGACATTACCCTGTTGGACAGTTTAAATTTCAAACAGTTTTCCCATCCAATTGACACTTGACAACAATGCAAGTGCCAAACAACGTGTTAAAAATTAGGGTACAAGTTCAATCGGTAAGAAACTTGCTAAATGTACACTATGGTGTACACTTTGGTTTACAATTTTTCACGTGACATTACTCTGTTAAAGAGTTTAAATTTCAAATAGTTTTCCCATCCAATTGATGCTTGACAACAATACGAGTGTAAAGCCCCGACCTGCATGGACGAAACGTCACTCAACCATTGTACCTTAGTCGTAAAGTTAGTTCAATATATTTTTAGTAGAAGGTATAAAGATTAAAATTTTAGAATTTAATTAAAGAATTATCTTTTTTTATTTAAACAATAATTCCAATTATAAAAGAAAACAATTTCAAATTTTTTTTTTTGAATGGGTTCCATGTATGTAACGGCTATTGACGTGAAATTTGGAAAAACTTAAAAAGTAATGTTGCTGTTCCAGTTTTTGTCTCAAATAGTAATTGTCAAAATAAATTTGTTTTCATAGCTATAGACCTTGAAACTTCATCAAATTTTAATGTAAGGTAGTAAATTCCTTGTAATATGACATATTCAAAAACTAGCATCCATCGACATCATATGGAGCATTAAAATATTATTCAAAACTCAGCAGCGACCCAGTTGAAAGGTAAACCGGTGCAGTTCACTTAAAATGGCATATAATATTCCACCGATGTCAAAACCACATGATTTCAAATTTATTCAGTTGCTAATCCATGAGACTATCAAATTCAATTGTTTATCCAAAAATTCCAAGTAACGAGTGAGTTATGAATTTTTAAAAATAAGTGAAGATGCTGAAAAACAGAGACAGGACTCAGCATAGTTTACTTTATGTGACATATAACCTTTTACCGATATTGGATTGACATGATTCCAATTTTATTCAGTATCTAACTTATTAGGCTATCCAATCCAATTAGTTTCGTATAAAAATACCAAGTAACGATAGAGTTATGATTTTTTTTAAAGATGAGGTAGAAACTAAAATTTCTGAAGAGACATCAAAACTTTAAGTCGCTAACTTTTTTTTATACGGTGATTTGTAAGTTTATTCCTATGACGCATATCTACTTTAAAACATAATTTATTCATAATGAGTGTTCATAAAATAGATCCTCACAATATTCATAGGAATCAAATTTAAAGAAAGTGTAAACATCTCAAAATCAACTAAAGATGTAAATCACCGGCTTCTCTATGACATATTGTATCATCCTTTACCATTATCTACGCCCCAAGGAAAATCCATTCAACCTGTAGGAAGGGAATTAGCCCATGAGTTTGAAACTCAATAGATATCATCGGTACAATTCGTTATCAAATTAGAAATTCTGAACTATAGATTCATATCGTCTCACTTAGATGGATTTCCGACAAAATCCAATTACTATAGCATTATCATAACATGTAGAGCCGGAGAATGATCATTCAAACTGTTGTAGTGTGGAAGCACTGTACCCGAAGGTACCATTTCATTTAAACATTTATCGAAAAATTAGTTTTAAAAACGAATGAACACTTGCACCTCTACCTACCTTGAATTTTCTTGGATAAAAGAATAAAATGTATAGAAAGCCTTCATTCTTCTCACCCTTGTTATTCCTTAAGCTTAACTTGATATGAAATTTTTTTTGAGAGAAAATGAGGTGAAAATCGGATTTGTAGAGGAGTGTAGTGAAAAAAGTGACCTTCCACTTCTATAACCTGTAACACCCCGACCCCTAGTGGACCGGGACGCTACTTACTTTACGTAGCTTAACCGGTGATTTAGTAACAAGTGTATACATTTTAGTGAAAGCTTACATCTTCGAATAATAATTTAAATAACAATACTTCAAATACTTTAAACAAAAACACTGAATCATTTTTCAAAACAACAAAATGGAATTTATTTGAAGAAAACATAACTTCTTCACATTCTGTGTTATTTAAAACTTTAAAGAAATAACATTGAAAAATATTTCATAAAAATAAATCCAAATCACTTATTCAAGGCTATTCTCAAGTGCTCTTCATGTTGCTCCTTACTCTTGGAATATATCAGAATCTCATCGATGAAGTCTATGACAAACTTATCCAAGTATTGATGAAACAATCAATTCATCAGGTCCATGAACATTGCAGGTGCATTGGTTAGCCCAAACGGCATCACCGTAAGCTCGTAGTGCCCATATTGAGTTCTAAAACCTGTCTTAGGTATATCCTTTGTCTCTACTTTCAGGTGATGGTATCCCGATCGTAAGTCGATCTTGGAAAATACCTTAGCTCCTTTCAGTTGACCTAACAGATCCTCGATCCTCGGGAGTGGGTACTTATTCTTGATGGTTAATCGATTTATCTCCCTATAATCGATGCACATCCTCATGCTTCCATCTTTCTACTTTACAAGTAACATCGGCGCACCCCATGGAGATACGCTCGGTCATATGAAGCCCATATCTAGGAGTTCTTTCAACTACTTCTTTAATTCTTGTAGTTTCTTTGGGGCCATTCGGTATGGGGCCTTAGATACTAGTGCCGCCCCGAGAATTAGGTCTATGGTGAATTCCACTTGTCTATCGGGTGGAATTCTAGATAGATCTTCTGGTACCAAATAGCATGAGCTCTTTCTAGCATTTCACGGTATGTGGTGAAGCGATGGGACATAAGTATCATGCTTATATCCGAGTTCAGCCTTTGATCAAACCTTCGTACCTTCTTATCTTTCGTATCCACCAGATGTGGAGCATACCTTGAAAGTTGATCAAACTTCCTCTCAAACTCAGTCAGGGACATAGTCTTTTGCTTGAGTTGGAGGAATTCAATTTTTTTGTGATCCCTCAAGGATTGGGGAAAGTACTTGTCCATTACTTCCCCTTTGAATTGCTCCCAAGTCAATTCTGCTTGTTGTTCAGGGGTCCTTGTCCTTGACATTGAGTCCCTCTAGTGACTTGCATCACCAGAGAACATGAACTCAGCACACTGGACTTTCTAAGCATCCGTGCACCCTATCAATCGAAATATACGCTCCAACTTGCGAAGCCACTCCTCTGCTACAAGTGGATCAGCTGCTCCACTGAAGGTAGGGGGCTTGTGCCTTCGAAATTGCTCGACCACCGAAGCATGGTTTGGAGCATTAGGAGCTAGTGGTAGGGGTTGAGCTTGGTTCGGGTTTTGCCTGCCTAGGTCTTGAACCGCTTGGAGGAAGTCTCTTATCAAGTTTTGGTTTGCGCGGGCCATTTCCTTAGACAAAACATATGGTTCTTATTAGTTTCATTCTTTGAATACTAAAGCAAAGAAGATAGTATTTTATTTCTTGACATAAGGGAAGCTATTTACAAGGATTTAAATCTAATCCCTATAAGTTCTACAGATCTTCTTTGGTGGAGCTTCATCTTCGGAGGAGTCTTCCGCCTCAGGTCCGGACTCTATGTCCACCTCAACCTGTGGCTTAGGCTCAGGATCATTCTCTAAATCATCCTCGGTTTCTTCTTTGAGATCTTCTTCCTCAGCCAAAGGTTCTTCCTCAGGCTCCTCATGGATTACATCATCCCACAAATCGATCAGGGCATGGCAATACCTCTCAAACACGAATAGGTTTGGGTTGCTTTCTAACGTTTTATCCCTAACCATGACTCCCATATCTCCCCATTGAGGTGGGAGGGAGTGTATGAGGTTATTTATGGCCTCAATATGCGTGATCTCCATTTTAGCATTAACCGTCGTCATGCATCTCTCATAGATGTCATACACATGTTCACTAAGCGGTCAGGTCAGATCAGTTACATAGTTTTCATAGGAATGAATAGCAATTCTATGGTTCAATGCTTCTCTATATGCCCTAACCGTTCTACGAGCCATATCTGTTGCATTTTCACATACATCATACTTTTTCTTTGCTTAAAGAAAACATGCAAATATTTAAACTTTCATATCATGCAATTCTCTTTAAGCCCTTAGCTTTTGCCCAAGTCCATTACATATCTTTAAATAACATATCTATAAATCATATCAAAGCATCATAACATAAACATAATCATTAAGTTTAAACATGAACATACCTGGGCCATAGGATGAGATTGATGGATGGATGCACGATGCCATGGAATACCTTTAACTTTTCATTTTCCTTTTGTTTTAAAAAAAATATACTTGGTCTACAGAATTGGCTAAACCTTGCTCTGATACCACGCTGTAATGCCCCGACCCCTAGTGGACCAGAACGCTACTCACTTTACTTAGCTTAACCAGTGGTTTAGTAACAAGTGTATATGTTTTAGCGGAAGCTTACATCTTCGGATAATAATTTAAATAACAATACTTCAAATACTTTAAACAAAAACACTGAATCATTTTTCAAAACAACAAAATGTAATTTAGTTGACGAAAACATAACTTGTTCTCGCATTCTGCGTTATTCAAAACTTTAAAGAAATAACATTGGAAAACATTTCGTAAAAATAAATCCAAATCACTTATTCATCGGATTTCCATGGGCTCGTTGCATCATTCTCCATTTTCTCCTCCATCCATGCCCAAGGTAGAATTTCTTCAATCTGTAGAGATGGGATTAAACTCGTGAGTTGAAAAACTCAATAGGTGTCAGAGGTACATTCGTGATCAAGCTATACATTTCAAAACATTACCTTTATAACTTTTCATACATGCTGTACCTGGAGGCACCATTTGACATGAAGGGGTATGGCGTACCCAAGGGCACCATTTGACATACGAACATTTCTTCAACGCAGAGGGGTATGCCGTACCGGAGTACCATTTGACATACAACCATTAACATAAAGGGATATGCCGTACCGAAGTACCATTTGACATACAAACATTAACATGAATCGAAAATTATAACTTAACACGATTAAACACATTGTACCTCTACCTACCTTGATTGATGCTTTTGAAACATTGAAAACTTAGATTGAAAACTTCGATGAAACTTGGACGTTGAAAAAAATGCACTCCTTGAATGTTTGAAAACCATTGACAATTGATGCTTGAAGACAATTCTTGATAGCACCCAAAACTTCTATGAAAAATGCTTGAAATCACTTCTTAAACTTCTAGGAAAAATAGTTTTCCTCCCTCTCTTTTTCTCTCTTGAAAACTCTTTCTTTAGTATGTAAAAGCTCTTGCTTTTGATGTGAGAAAAAATGAGTGAAATAAGGTCTCTATTTATAGGTAAATATCCCATAACTTAAAGCAAATGAAGGGTCAAATTTCATTTAAGAGAGAAAACATGGGTGTCATTTAAGTTTGAGGTTAAATGCTTCAATTTAGTGGGGTTTTTATTGCCAAAAATGTGGGTGGCCCTTTGAAAAAATAATTGATGAAAATAAATATTTAAATTCTAGAGAAAAATGAGAATTTTCCTTTCAGGCAGTTTCGGTCGACCGATTGTAGTCCGTTAACACTGCACAGCTTTCAATTTTTCTATCATAACTTCTTCTCCCGATATCTGATTGAGGTAATTCAAAGTGCGTTGAAAGTTAACTCAAAGGGCTACAACTTTTATTTAGATATCATTTTCCAAATCGAATGTTTTCTATGTCATAAATGGGTCTCAAATGAGACTAAAAATCTGAAGTATACTTTAGTCATCCAATATCCATGTCTTAGTGCCACTAAGGTGTCTAGAATTATTTGGGGTTCTACATAACCTTTCTTTTTAATGAAAAATTAAGTGGGGAAGTTGTATTATCATTAAATTAATTAAACTTAGTATTTAACTAAGAATTTGAAGAGTTTCTAAGCCATAAAAATAATTCATATGAAAGTTTTATAAAAAACATCTACATGGTGATTCAAACCTGGGTTGCCTATATGAAATACCATGTAGATGACTATTGTGGCAACCCAGTGTCACACCCCAAATATATACAGATAACCATACTAATTCCTATGTCGAAATGATATTGGTAACTCGATCTAGACATAAAATTTAGATATACTTTTTTTTAATAAAATGAAACGAGCATTTGCACAATTATGTCCCTATTTGTTAACTTCAAATCACCTGTGATGATCATATATTATATCAAAATCAACGATCATATAACCATAATCCAACACATATGTTCTAAGGTTATAAACACATCTATAGGCCATTTCAAAAGTTATACAAGACAGGACCCCCAAAATACGACACAATAGAGTGTAAGCTCAAAACAATAGCCCACAAAATAACCCTACAGGTCGTCATCCATGTACATTGATCTTTGGAATCCCGTAAGAGCTCCACAGCTAGCCATGCCCTCTACATAGTTCCATGCTTACCTAAAATGCAAGAACTACATAAGCCAATGCTTAGTAAGCAAGAATCATGCATGTCATGAGTATTCATTGGGCCCTTGACCCACCAACTATGCAGAGCTCTCTGTCACACCCCGAAATTAATATTGACATCTATACACAACCTAGACATAGAATTTTACATATATATTCTTTTTCAAGTTTGTTAACTTCTAATCACCTGTGACATGATCATATAATATATTGAAACCTAAAATCATATCGCCATAATCCAACATATACATTCGGAGCTTATAAACATGTCTACAGACCATTTCAAAAGTACACTATATAGGATTCCAAAATATAACCCTACAGATGGCAGCCTAGAAAATAACCCTACAGGTCGTCATCCATGTACATCGAACTCTGGAATCCTGTAGGAGCTCCACAGCTAGCCATGCTCTCTACGTAGTTCCATGTTCACCTACAATGCAAGAACTACATAAACCAATGCTTAGTAAGCAAAATCATGCATGTCTTGAACATGAGTAATAACGACATATGACACCATGCCATTTACTTTAAATATCACGATAAAAAGTATCATATTTCAATATTCGTCAAAGTCGACTAGAAATCATTTCACTTGAAATCTTTCATTTCATTGGGCCCTTGACCCACCTACTATGCACCGGATAGAGCTCTGCATAATATCAATATCAATAATCAAATGGCCAGTATGAAATCGACACCGACAAGTGGACCATCCTCTCGTGACCGCTAGAGGCCCATCCCCTAACTACCCCTATGATCACCCAAGAAGTCTCCCACCCGACAGCGCCAATAATCATAATATCGCAAGGGCACAGTCGAGTGGTCCGCCCTCCCGTGATCACCAAAGGCCCATCCCCAATCTACCTTTACAATCACCCAGGAAGTAACACCCGCGATGCCAAACGTATCACATAAGCATGCCTCGGTGCCCTAGTAGTGGTCAATAAAACATTTATGATGAAACTCACTTTGAAGTCATGTTTCGCATGCAAAGTTTTCAACCATGTTACATGTCGTGCATGCCAACGAAAGTGCTCATGAATGACATGCTTAATGGAAGTTGATGTCAATGTATTTTGCAACAGCATACTCAATGATCATAATCATCATATAGGGTACAACGAGCTTTCTTATCAAAGTATGAAAAAATCCTAACATCACTATACCACAAATGCTAGGTTCTTCATCGTAGTTGCAAATGGATTTTCACTTACCTTTTTGCCCTTGTGTGTGCACAAGCTCTTACAGAGATTATATCACTTTCCTTTTTCACTCAACGTTGGAAAATCACCTGTATTACCATTTAATATTAAAGACAATCCTCCATTTAATAGCCTTAACACACACAAAATCCCAAAATACTTCCATTCACGTCAAAATAATTTAAACGAATTCATTATTCAAGTTACTAACGGCATTACAATCTCGTCCCATAAGTCTCATTTTTCCTCGAGTCCAAATACCAACATCAACGTCATCCAATTGTTGTCAGCAATCTAATACTCCCTAGGCCCAAGAGATAATTAATTTACATGTAAAGGTTGAAATCATATTAAACACATAAATGGACAGAACCTGTTTTTCAGGTTTCATCACCGTCCAACTACTTTTCCAATCCATTTTCACCCCCTTATCCATATCCAATGTCTCCCAAATTTTTTAACACGTTTCTATAACATGTATGTGAAGGCAATAATGCTCTAAAGTCGTGACAAATCAAGTGTTCTCAGCATCAAAATAGTCCATTTCCACGACATCAAAATCAGGCAGTTTTCATTGTGACAGCTTTCGGTTTCCATTTTATTAGCATGTCATCAAACAGATTTCAGCCTATTAGAAGACCATTTATATCCTTCTAAATCCCATATAACAACATTCATTTACATAGATACAAGTTATATCTTCAGTATTATCCAAAATCAAAGTTTAAACCATCCAAATTCATCAATCAACACATCTCTATTCCTGTTGGTTTCTTTCAGGTTCTTGTACTCAATTACCCCTCTCTTTTGCCATCATAAAATCATAAAAAAACCTTATACTTAGCCTCAAGTAAGTTTATAGTTTAAACATATTATAAAACAAGCAAAAGAACTAAAGAAAACCTTCAAAACCGTGAGCTAAACTCACCTATCCAGAAATTCAATTTCAGCTCCTTGTTTCTGCTTCTCTCTTTTCCGTTTTGCTCTCTCTTTCAATCGGTGATCAATTGGGGATAATTTGTAAGACTAAAAATGTTGTTAGGAGGTGTATATAAAGTCTTCAAGATGCTGGAGACGTGACTCTTCCTTAAGGATTAAGAAAATGTGGGGTGCAGCCAAGTGTTTAGCATGAGGTGGTCTTTTCCTACTATATTTGACTTTTCTCTTGGACTATTTAACTTATATTGATTTATAAGATATGTATATCTATCTATATTAAATAAAAAGAGGTAGGAGACGTGCTATATATCTTAAGGATGAAGGGATTGAGTGTTAAAATGACAACTATCCCTAGCATGAGGTGCCAAGCACGACGTGTCTTCATTGCAGCCATACTTGATTTTCAACCATTATATTTGGATCCATTTATGATTATAAGATATATATTCATCCTATAATAAGTGCGTAAGGAGTAGGACACGAGATTGATGCCTTAAGGTTGGGTGTTAAAATGATAAATATTAAAAGCATGAGGTGGTCACTAGTAAAAAAAATCTGATTTTATATCTATCTTTGCAGGTATAAATCAAGTATCCTGGGCTTATGTTAATGTGTTTACAATCCATTTCACTTGCCCTAAGATCCCAAAATATTTTATAGAGCTAATTCCTCAATCGTTCATTTAATTACTTACCCGATTGACACCCCATTCTCGACCAATTTCATCAAATCGCACCTCGATATTTATAATGTCATAAGAGACATATATTATCGCATCATGATCATGTTCCTCTATGTATCATGTCCCAAATATTTCAATTACCTATCTAGGGTTTAAGGTGGTCTCGATCAACCGAATAGAAGGCTTGAACTTTTGTCGATACCGATTTTCGACCTTTTCGATATTCCATTTCTTATCAAGCCAATCTCCAACATTTAGTTAACCTAATTTTCTATCATAGCTCAATACAAAATTCAACATCTAGGTCTAGGAGTTGAAGACTAAAATCTTAAAATATCCATAATCGAATGCACCATTTTAAGATAAAGTAATTAAGAAAACTAATGCAAGTAACATTGTGAATAGCATGAAATGCATGAATCATATTGGCCAAATATATAACAGGAAGTTTGGGGTATTACACCCAGTTATTCATTAAATCTTTGTAATCAATTTTACTTAAACTTAATCTCTTAAATTGCTGGGCTTTTAATTAACTCATGACTTGGGCTTTCGTAATCTTACATGGGTTGAGCTTCCATAGGTCGTTTCTAAAATGGGTTAGGCTCGTGGTGCTTGATCATCACAAAATATTAGCAAAATTCTATTTTATTTTTCTCGGCTACTACAGCGAGTGTTAAACATGTCAAAAATCAGTGTACAAATCGCAAAGTTCAATCGGTAGGAAACCTGCTATATGTACACTGTGGTGTACACTTTAGTTTTCACTTTGCCACGTGACATTACCCTATTGGACAGTTCAAATTTCAAACAGTTTTCCCATCCATTTAACACTTGACAACAATACAAGTGTCAAACACCGTGTCAAAAATCAGTGTACAAATTGCAAAGCTCAATTGGTAAGAACCTTGCGACATGTATACTTTAGTTTACACTTTGCCACGTGACATTACCCTATTGGACAATTTAAATTTCAAACAATTTTCCCCTCTAATTGACACTTGACAATAATGCAAGTGCCAAACAACTTTTTAAAAATAAGGGCACCAATAGCAAAGTTCAATCGGTAAGAAACTTGCTACATATACACTATGGTGTACACTTTAGTTTACACTTTCCCACGTGACATTACCCTGTTAAAGAGTTTAAATTTCAAATAGTTTTCCCATCCAATTGATGCTAGACAACAATGCGAGTGTCAAACAATGTGTCAAAAATCAGTGTACAAATTGCAAAGTTCAATCGATAAGAAACCGGCTACATGTACACTATGGTGCATACTTTGGTTTATACTTTGCCACGTGCATTACCCAGTTGGATAGTTTAAATTTCAAACTGTTTTCCCATTCATTTGACACTTGACAGCAATACAAGTGTCGAAGATCGCGTCCAAAACCAGTGTACAAATAACAAAGTTCAATAGGTATGAACCTTGCAACATGTACACGTTAGTTTATACTTTACCACATGACATTACCCTGTTGGATAGTTTAAATTTCAAACAGTTTTCCCATCCAATTGACACTTGACAACAATGCAAGTGCCAAACAATGTTTTAAAACTCAGGGTACAAATAGCAAAGTTCAATCGGTAAGAAACTTGCTACATGTACACTATAGTGTACACTTTGCCACGTGACATTACCCCGTTAGAGAGTTTAAATTTCAAACTGTTTTCCAATCCAATTGACGCTTGAGAACAATGCAAGTGTCGAACAATGTGTTAAAAATCAGTGTACTAATAGCAAAGTTCAAACGGGTAAGGACCTTGATATATGTACACTAGGGTTTACACTTTAGTTTACAATTTGCCACGTGATGTTACCTTGTTGGACAGCTTTAATTTCAAACAGTTTTCCCATCCAATTGACACTTGACAACAATGCAAGTGTCAAACAACAAGTCGAAAATAAGTGTACAAATAGCAAAGTTCAATCGATAAGAACCTTGCTACATGTGCACTATGGTGTACACTTTAATTTACACTTTGCCACGTGACATTACCCTGTTGGACAGTTTATATTTCAAATAGTTTTCCCATCCAATTGACATTTGACAACAATGCAAGTGTCAAACAACGTGTCAAAAATCAGTGCAAAAATAACAAAATTCAATTAGTAAGGACTTTGCTATATGTACACTATGGTGTACACATTAGTTTACATTTTTTGCCACGTGACATTAACCTGTTGGACAGTTTGAATTTCAAACAGTTTTCCCATCCAATTGACACTTGACAACAATGCAAGTGTTAAATAGCGTGTAAAAAATCAGTGTACAAAGAGCAAAGTTTAATTGGTGAGGACCTTGCTACTTGTACACTATGGAGTAAACTCTAGTTTACACTTTGCCACGTGACATTACTATGCTGGAGAGTATAAATTTCAAACAATTTTTCCATCCAATTGTCACTTGACAACAATGCAAGTGTCAAACAACGTGACAAAAATCAGTGCACAAATAACAAATTTCAATCGGTAAGAACCTTGGTACAAGTACACAATGGTGTATACACTTTAGTTTACACTCTGCCACGTGCATTACCATGTTGAACACTTTAAATTTCTAATAGTTTTCCCATCCAATAGACACTTGACAACGATGCAAGTGTTAAACAACGTGTCAAAAACCAGTGTACAAATAGCAAAGTTCAATTGGAATGAACCTTGAAACATGTTCACTTTAGTTTACACTTTAATACGTGACATTACCCTATTGGACAATTTAAATTTCAAACAGTTTTCCCATCCAATTGACACTTGACAACAATACAAGTGCCAAACAACGTGTTAAAAATCAGGGTACAAATAGCAAAGTTCAATTGGTAAGAAACTTGCTACATGCACACTATGTTGTACACTTTAGTTTACACTTTGCCACGTGACATTACTCTGTTAGAGAGTTTAAATTTTAAATAGTTTTCTCATCCAATTAACAGTTGAAAAGAATGCGAGTGTCAAACAATATGTCAAAAATCAATGTACTAATCACAAATTTCAATTGGTAAAGACCTTGCTATATGTATAGTATGGTGTACACTTTAGTTTACACTTTACCACGTGACATTACCTTGTAGGATAGTTTAAATTTCAAACAGTTTTTCCATCCAATTGACACTTGACAACAATGCAAGTGCAAGGAACGTGTCAAAAATCAGGGTACAAATAGCAAAGTTCAATCTATAAGAAACTTGCTACATGTACGCTATAGTGTACACTTTAGTTTACACATTGCCACGTGACATTACCTTGTTAGAGAGTTTAAATTTTAAATAATTTTCCCATCCAATTGACACTTGAGAACAATGTGAGTGTCAAACATCGTGTCCAAAATCAGTGTACAAATAACAAAGTTCAATCGGTAAAGACTTTGCTACATGTACACTACGGTGAACATTTTAGTTTACATTTTGCCACGTGACATTACCTTGTTGGATAGCTTAAATTTCAAATAGTTTTCCCATCCAATTGAAACTTCACAACAATACATGTGTCAAACAACGTGTTAAAAACCAGTGTACAGATATCAAAGTTCAATCGATATGAACCTTGCAACATGTACACTTTAGTTTACACTTTACCATGTGATATTACCCTGTTGGATAATTTAAATTCCAAACAATTTTCCCATCCAATTGACACTTCACAACAATGCAAGTGCCAAACAACGTACCAAGAATCAGGGTACAAATAGCGAAGTTCAATCCGTAAGAAACTTGCTACATGTACACTATTGTATGCACTTTAGTTTACACTTTGCCGCATGACATTACCTTGTTGGACAGTTTAAATTTCAAATAGTTTTCCCATCCAATTGACACTTGACAACAATGCAAGTGTCAAACAAAGTGTTAAAAATCAGTGTACAAGTAGCAAAGTTCAGCCGGTAAGAACCTTGCGACATGTACACTATGGTGTACACTTTAGTTTACACTTTGCCACATGACACTACACTGTTGGACAGTTTAAATTTCAAACAGTTTTCCTATCGAATTGACACTTCACAATAGTGCAGTGTCAAACAACGTGTCAAAAAATCAGTGTACAAATAGCAAAGTTCAATCGGTATGAACCTTATAACATGTACACTTTAGTTTACACTTCACCACGTGATATTACCCTGTTGTTGGACAGTTTAAATTTCAAACAATTTTCCCATCCAATTGACACTTGACAACAATTCAAGTGTCAAACAACCTGTCAAAAATCAGTGTACAAATAGGAAAGTTCAATCCATAAGAACATTGCTACATGTATACTATTGTGTAGACACTTTAGTTTACACTTTACGACGTGATAGTATCTTGTTGGACAGTTTAAATTTCAAACTATTTTCTCATCCAATTAACACTGGCAAACAATGCAAGTGTTAAATAATGTGTCCAAAATTAGTGTACAAATCGCAAAGTTCATTCGGTAAGGACCATACTACATGTACACTATGGTGTACACTCTAGTTTACACTTTGCCATGTGTCATTACCTTATTGGATAGTTTAAATTCAAATAGTTTACCCATCCAAATGACACTTAACAACAATGAATGTGTCAAAAAGCAGAGTATAAATCGTAAAGTTCAATCACTAAGAACCCTGCTACATGTACACTATGGTGTATACTTTATTTTACACTTTGCCACATGACATTACCCTATTGGACAGTTTAAATTCAAATAGTTTTCCCATCCAATTGACACTTGACAACAATGCAAGTGTCAAACAGGGTGTCGAAAATCAGTGTACAAGTAGCAAAGTTCAATTGGTAAGAACCTTGCGACATGTACACTATGGTGTACACTTTAGCTTACACTTTGCCATGTGACACTATCCTGTTGGACAATTTAAATTTCAAACAATTTTCCCATCCAATTGAGACTTAACAACAATACAAGTGTCCAAAAAAGTCTAGAAAAATCAATTTACAAGTAGCAAAGTTCAATCGATAAGGACCTTGCTACATGTACATGATGGTGTACACTTTAGTTTAACCGTTGCCATGTAGCATTACCCTTTTTGACAGTTTAAATTTCAAATAGTTTACCAATCCAATTGATACTTGGCAACAATGCAAGTTTCAAACAAACGTGTCGAAAATCAGTGTACAAATCGCAAAGATCAATCGGCAGGAACCCTCCTACATGTGCACTATGGTGTACACTTTAGTTTACACTTTGCCACGTGACATTACCCTGTTGAACACTTTAAATTTCAAATAGATTTTCCATCCAATCGACACTTGACTACAATGCAAGTGTCAAAAAATGTGTCGAAAATCAGTGTATAAATAGCAATGTTCAATCGGTATGAATCTTGCTACATGTACACTATGGTCTATACTTTAGTTTACACTTTGAAACGTGACATTACCCTATTGGACAACTTAAATTTCAAATAGTTTTTCCATCCAATTGACACTTGAAAATAATACAAGTGTCAAACGACGTGTCAAAAATTAGTGTACAAATAGAAAAGTTCAATCGATAAGAACCTTGCTACATGAACACTATGGTGTATATTTTAGTTTACACTTTGCCACATGACATTACCCTGTTGGATAGTTTAAATTTCAAATACTTCTCCCATCCAATCGACACTTGACAATAATGCAAGCGCCAAAGAACATGTCAAAAATCAGTGTACAAATAGTAAAGTTCAATCGGTAAGAACCTTGCCATATGTACACTATTGTGTACACACTTTAGTTTACAATTTGCCACGTGACATTATCCTGTTGGACAGTTTAAATTTCAAATAGTTTCCTCATCCAATTAACACTGGCCAACAATCCAAGTGTCAAACAATGTATCAAAAATCAGTGTACAAATAGCAAAGTTCAATCACTAAGGATCTTGCAGCATGTACACTTGAGTTTACCCTTTGCCACGTGATATTACCATTTTTGACAGTTTAAATTTATAGTTTACCCATCCAATTGACACTTGACAACAATGCAAGTGTCAAATAACGAGTCGAAAATCAGTGTACAAATAGTAAAGTTAAATCGGTAAGAACCCTACTACATGTACACTATAGTGTGCACTTTAGTTTACACTTTGCCACGTGACGTTACCCTGTTGAAGGATTTAGATTTCAAATAGATTTTTCATCTAATTGACACTTGACTACAATGCAAGTGTCAAACAACGTGTCGAAAATCAGTGTACAAATAGCAAAGTTCAATCGGTAAGAACCTTGCTACATGTACACTATGGTCTATACTTTAGTTTACACTTTGCCAAGTGAGATTATCGTGTCGGATAGATTAAATTTCAAATAGTTTTCCCATCCAATTGACACTTGAAAATAACGCAAGTGTGAAACAATGTGTCAAAAATCATTGTACAAATAACAAAGTTCAATCGGTAAGAACCTTGCTACATGTACACTATGGTGTACATTTTCGTTTACACTTTGCCACGTGACACTACCCTGTCGGAAAGTTTAAATTTCAAATAGTTCTTCCATCCAATTGACATTTAACAACAATGCAAGTGTCAAACAATTGGCAAAAATCAGTGTGTAAATAGCAAATTTCAATCAGTAAGAAGCTTACTACATGTACACTACTGTGTCATTACCCTGTTGGAAAGCTTAAATTTCAAACAATTTTCCATCCAATTGACACTTCACAACAATGCAAGTGTTAAACAACGTGTCAAAATCTAGTGTACAAATAGCAAAGTTCAACCAGTAGGAACCTTGCAACATGTACACTTTAGTTTACACTTTACCACGTGACATTACCTTGTAGGACAGTTTAAATTTCAAACAGTTTTCCCATCCAATTGACACTTGACAACAATGCAAATGTCAAACAACGTGTCAAAAATCAGGGTACAAATAACAAAGTTCAATCTGTGAGAAACTTGCTACATGTACACTATGGTGTGAACTTTAGTTTATACTTTGCCACGTGACATTAGCTTGTTAGAGAGTTTAAATTTTTAATAGTTTTCCCATCCAATTGACACTTGAGAACAATGCGAGTGTCAAACAATGTGCCAAAAATCAGTGCACAAATAACAAAGTTCAATCAGTAAGGACCTTGCATCATGTACACTACGGTGTACACTTTAGTTTACACTTAGCCACGTGACATTACCTTGTTGGACATCTTAAATTTCAAACAATTTTCTCATCTAGTTGACACTTCACCACAATGTAAGTGTCAAACAACATGTCAAAAACCAGTGTACAAATAGCAAAGTTCAATCGGTATGAACCTTGCAACATGTACACTTTAATTTAGAGTTTACAATGTGACATTACCCTGTCAGAGAGTTTAAATTTTAAATAGTTTTCCCATCCAATTGACACTTGAGAACAATGTGAGTGTCAAACAACATGTCAAAAATCAGTGCACAAATAGCAAAGTTCAATCGGTAAGAACCTTGCCACATGTACACTACGGTGTACACTTTAGTTTACACTTTGCTACGTGATATTACCCTGTTAGACAGCTTAAATTTCAAACAATATTCCCATCCAATTGACACTGCACAACAATGCAAGTGTCAAACAACATGTCAAAAACTAGTGTACAAAAAGCAAAGTTCAATCGGTATGAATCTTGCAACATGTACACTTTACTTTACACTTTACCACGTGATATTACCCTGTTGGATAGTTTAAATTTCATACAGTTTTCCCATCCAATTGAAATTAGACAACAATTCAAGTGTCAAACAACGTGTCGAAAATCAGTGTACAAATAGCAAACTTCAATCGATAATAACCCTGCCACATGTACACTATGGTGTACACTTTATTTTACACTTTGCCACATGACATTACCCTGTTGGATGATTTAAATTTCAAATAGATTTTCCATCCAATTGACGCTTGACTACAATACAAGTGTCAAACAACGTGTCGAAAATTAGTGTACAAATAGAAAAGTTCAATCGGTTAGAACCTTGCTACATGTACACTATGATGTCAGTTTACACTTTCCCAAGTGAGATTACCCTGTTGGATAGCTTAAATTTCAAATAGTTTTCCCTTCCAATTGACACATGAAAGCAATGCAAGTGTCAAACAACGTGTCAAAAACCATAGCACAAATAGCAAAGTTAAATCGGTAAGAACCTTGCAACATGTACACTATGGTGTACATTTTAGCTTACACTTTACCACGTGACACTACCCTGTCGAAAAGTTTAAATTTCAAATGGTCCTCCCATCCAATTGACACTTAACAACAATGCAAGTGTCAAACAATGTGTCAAAAATCAGTGTACAAATAGTAAATTTTAATCGATAAGAACCTTACTACATGTATACTATGGTGAACATTTTAGTTTACACTTTGCCACGTGACATTACCCTGTTGGACAGCTTAAATTTCAAAAATTTTTCCCATCCAATTGAAACTTCACAACAATGCAAGTGTCAAACTACGTGTTAAAAACCAGTGTACAAATATCAAAGTTCAATCGGTATGAACCTTGCAACATGTATACTTTAGTTTACACTTTACCACGTGATATTGCCCTGCTGGGCAGTTTAAATTTCAAACAATTTTCCCACCCAATTGACAATTGACAACAATGCATGTGCCAAACAACGTTTCAAAAATCAGGGTAGAAATAGCAAAGTTCAATCTGTAAGAAACTTGCTACATGTACACTATGGTGTGCACTTTAGTTTACACTTTGCCACGTGACATTACCCTGTTGGACAGTTTAAATTTCAAACAGTTTTCCCATCCAATTGACACTTGACAACAATACAAGTGCTAAACATTGTGTCAAAAAATAGTGTACAAGTACCAAAGTTCAACCGGTAAGAACCTTGCGACATGTACACTATGGTGTCAACTTTAGTTTACACTTTGCCACGTGACACTACACTGTTGGATAGTTTAAATTTCAAATAGTTTTCTCATCCAATTGACACATCACAACAATGCAAGTATCAAACAACGTGTCAAAAACCAGTGTACAAATAGCAAAGTTCAAGCGGTATGAACCTTATAACATGTGCACTTTAGTTTACACTTTACCACGTAATATTACCCTGTTAGACAGTTTAAATTTCAAATAGTTTTCCCATCCAATTGACACTTGACAACAATTCAATTGTCAAACAATGTGTCAAAAATTAGTGTACAAATCGCAAAGTTCAATCGGTAAGAAACCTGCTACATGTACACTATGGTGTACACTTTAGTTTTCACTTTGCTACGTGACATTACCCAATTGGACAGTTTAAATTTAAAATAGTTTTCCCATCCATTTGACACTTGACAACAATGCAAGTGTCAAGCACCGTGTCAAAACTCAGTGTACAAATTGCAAAATTCAATTGGTAAGAACCTTGCAACATGTACACTTTAGTTTACACTTTGCCACGTGACATTACCCTGTTGGACAATTTAAATTTCAAACAGTTTTCCCCGCTAATTGACACTTGACAACAATGCAAGTGCCAAACAACGTTTTAAAAATAAGGGCACAAATAGCAAAGTTCAATCGATAAGAAACTTGCTACTTGTACACTATGGTGTACACTTTAGTTTACATTTTCCCACGTGACATTACCCTATTAAAGAGTTTAAATTTCAAATAGTTTTTCCATCCAATTGATGCATGACAACAATGCGAGTGTCAAACAACGTGTCAAATATCAGTATACAAATCGCAAAGTTCAATTGATAAGAAACCCACTACATGTACACTCTGGTGTACACTTTAGTTTACACTTTGCCATGTGCATTACCCAGTTGGACAGTTTAAATTTCAAACTATTTTCTCATTAAATTGACACTTGACAACAATACAAGTGTCAAAGAACGCATCCAGAACCAGTGTACAAATAACAAAGTTCAATCGGTATGAACCTTGCAACATGAACACTTTATGTTACACTTTACCACGTGACATTACCCTGTTGGACAGTTTAAATTTCAAATAGTTTTTCCATCCAATTGAGACTTGATAGCAATGCAAGTGCCAAACAACGTGTAAAACTCAATCGGTAAGAAACTTGCTACATGTACACTATGGTGTACACTTTAGTTTACACTTTGCCACATGACATTACCCTGTTAGAGAGTTTAAATTTCAAACTATTTTCCAATCCAATCGATGCTTGAGAACAATACAAGTGTCGAACAACGTGTCAAAAATCAGTGTACTAATAGTAAAATTCAAATGGTAAGGACCTTGCTATATGTACACTATGGTGTACACTTTAGTTTACAATTTGCCACGTGACGTTACCTTTCTGGACAGTTTAAAATTCAAACATTTTTCCCATTCAATTGACACTTGATAACAATGCAAGTGTCAAACAACGAGTCGAAAATAAGTGTACAAATAGCAAAGTTCGATCGATAAGAACCTTGCTACATTTGTACTATGGTGCACACTTTAGTTTACACTTTGCCATATGACATTGCCTTGTTGGACAATTTAAATTTCAAACAGTTTTTCCATCCAATTAACACTTGACAACAATGCAAGTGTCAAACTTGACAACTATGCAAGTGTCAAACAGCATGTCAAAAATCAGTGCACAAATAGCAAAGTTCAATCTGTAAGGACTTTGCTACATGTATAGTTTACACTTTGCCACGTGACATTACCCTGTTGGACAGTTTGAATTTCAAACAGTTTTTCCATCCAATTGACACTTGACAACAATGCAAGTGCCAAACAACGTGCTAAAAATTAGGGTACAAATAGCAAAGTTCAACTGGTAAGAAACTTCCTACATGCACGCTGTGGTGTATACTTTAGTTTACACTTTGCCACGTGACATTACTCTATTAGAGAGTTTAAATTTCAAATCATTTTCCCATCCAATTAACGCTTGAAAAGAATGCGAGTGTCAAAAAAATATGTCAAAAATCAGTGTACAAATCGCAAAGTTCAAGTGGTAAGGACCTTGCTATATGTACACTATGGTGTACATTTTAGTTTACACTTTGCCACGTGACATTAGCCAGTTGGGTAGTTTAAATTTCAAACAGTTTTCCCATCTAATTGACACTTGACAGCAATGCAAGTATCAAACAACGTGTCAAAAATCAGTGTACAAATAACAAAGTTCAATCGGTAAGAACCTTACTACACGTGCAATATTGTTTACGCACTTTTGTTTACATTGCCATGTGACATTAGACTATTAGACAGTTTAAATTTTAAACAGTTATCCCATCCAATTAATACTTGACAATAACACAAGTGTCAAACTACGTGTCAAAAATTAGTGTACAAATAACAAAGTTCAATCGGTAAGAGCCTTGCTACATGTGCACTATTGTTTACACACTTTAGTTTATACCTTGCCACGTGACATTACCCTGTTGGACAATTTAAATTTCAAACATTTTTCTCGTCCAATTGATACTGGCCAACAATGCAAGTGTCAAACAACATGTCGAAAATCAGTGTACAAATAGCAAAGTTCAATTGGTAAGGACCTTGCTACATGTACACTATAGTGTACACTCTAGTTTACACTTTGTCGCGTGACATTACCCTATTGGATAGTTTAAATTCAAATAGTTTACCCATCTAATTGACACTTAACAATAATGCAAGTGTCAAACAAAATGTCAAAAAGTAGTGTACAAGTACCCTGCTACATGTACACTATGGTGTATACTTTAGTTTACACTTTGCCATGTGACATTACCTTGTTGGACAGTTTAAATTTCAAATAGTTTTCCCATCAGATTGACACTTGACAATAATGCAAGAGTAAAAAACGTGTCAAAAATAAGTGTGCAAATAGCAAAGTTCAATCGATAAGAACCTTACTACATGTGCACTATTGCGTACACACTTTAGTTTATACTTTGCCATGTGACATTACCATGTTGGACAGTTTAAATTTCAAACAGTTTTCCCATCCAATTAACACTGGACAACAATGCAAGTTCAAACAACGTGTCAAAAAATCAGTGTACAAATAGCAAAGTTCAATCCGTAAGAACCTTGCTACATGTACACTATGGTGTACACTTTAGATTACCCTTTGCCAGGTGGCATTACCCTTTTGGACATTTCAAATTTCAAATAGTTTACCCGTAAAATTAACACTTGACAATAATGCAAGTGTCAAACAATGTGTCAAAAATCAGTGTACCAATCGTAAAGTTTAATCGGCCAGAACCCTGCTGCATGTGCATTATGGTATACACTTTAGTTTACACTTTGCCACACGACATTTTCCTATTGGATAGTTTAAATTTCAAATAGATTTTCAATCCAATCGACACTTGACTACAATGCTAGTGTCAAACAATGTGTCGAAAATCAGTTTACAAATAGCAAAGTTTAATCGGTAAGAACCTTGCTACATGTACATTATCGTGAGCACTTTAGTTTAATCTTTGCCACGTGACATTACCTTGTTGGACATTTTAAATTTCTAACAATTTTTCCATACAGTTGACACTTGACAACAATGCAAGTGTCAAAAACCAGTGTACAAATAGCAAAGTTCAATCGGTATGAACCTTGCAACATGTACACTTTAGTTTGCACTTTACCACGTGACATTACCCTATTAGATAGTTTAAAATTCTAACAGTTTCCCCATCGAATTGGCACTTGACAACAATTCAAGTGTCAAACAACATCTCAAAAATCAGTGTACAAATAGCAAAGTTCAATCGGAAAGAATCTTTCTACATGTGGACTATTGTGTGCACGCTTTAGTTTACACCTTATCACGTGACATTATCCTGTTGGATAGTTTAAATTTCAAGTAGTTTTCTCATCCAATTAACGCTGGCCAACAATGACAGTGTTAAACAACGCGTCAAAAATCAGTGTACAAATAGTAAAGTTCAAACGCTAAGGACCTTGCTACATGTACACTCTAGTTTACGCTTTACTATGTGCCATTAACCTGTTGGATAGTTTAAGTTCAAACAGTTTTCCCATCCAATTGACACTTTACAACAATGCAAGTGTTAAGCAACGTGTCAAAAAGTAGTGTACAAATCGTAAAGTTCAATCGCTAAGAACCCTGCAACATGTAGACTATGGTGTATACTTTAGTTTACACTTTGTCACGTGACATTACCCTATTGGACAGTTTAAATTTCAAATAGTTTTTCCAACCAATTGACAATTGACAACAATACAAGCGTCAAACAACGTCTCAAAAATCAGTGTACAAGTAGCAAAGTTCAATCTAAGAACTTTACAACATGTACACTATGGTGTACACTTTAGTTTACACTTTGCCACATGACACTACCCTATTGGATAGTTAAAATTTGAAATAGTTTTCCCGTCCAATTGAGACTTGACAACAATTCATGTGTCAAAAAATGTGTAAAATATCAGTTTACAAGTAGCAAAGTTCAATCGGCAAGGACCTTGCTACATGTACACTACGATGTACATTTTAGTATACCCTTTTCCACGTGGCGTTACCCTTTTGGGTAGTTTAAATATCAAATATTTACCCATCATATTGACACTTGAGAACAATACAAGTGTCAAACCACGTGTCAAAAATCAGTGTACAAATCACAAAGTTCAATCGGCAAGAACCCTGCTACATGTGCACCATCGTGTACGCTTTAGTTTATACTTTGCCACGTGACATTACCCTGCTCACCACTTCAAATTTCAAATAGATTTTCCATCCAATCAACGCTTGACTACAATGCAAGTGTTAAACAATGTGTCGAAAATCAGTGTACAAATAGTAAAGTTCAATCGGTTTGAACCTTGCTACTTGTACACTATGGTGTATACTTTAATTTACACTTTGGTAAGTGACTTTACCCTACTGGACAGCTTAAATTTCAAATAGTTTTCCCATTCAATTGACACTTGGAAATAATCCAAGTGTCAAACAACGTGTCAAAAATCAGTGTACAAATAACAAAGTTCAATCGGTAAGAATCTTGCTACATGTACACTATGGTGTACATTTTAGTTCACACTTTGCCATGTGACATTACCCTATTGGACAGTTTAAATTTCAAATAGTTCTCCCTCCCAATTGACACTTGACAACAATGCACGTGTCAAACAATGTGTCAAAAATCAGTGTATAAATAGAAAAGTTCAATCGGTAAGAACCTTTCTATATGTACACTATTGCGTACACACAATTTGTCACATGAGATTATCTTGTTGGATAGTTTAAATTTCAAATAGTTTCCTCATCCAATTAACAGAGGTGAACAATGCAAGTGTCAAACAATGTGTTGAGAATCAGTGTACAAATAGCAAAGTTCAATTGGTAAGGATCTTGCTATATGTACACTATGGTCTACACTTCAGTTTACCCTTTGCTACGTGACATTACCCTGTTGGAAAGCTTAAATTTCAAACAATTTTCCATCCAATTGACACTTCACAACAATGCAAGTGTTAAACAACGTGTCAAAATCTAGTGTACAAATAGCAAAGTTCAACCAGTAGGAACCTTGCAACATGTACACTTTAGTTTACACTTTACCACCTGACATTACCTTGTAGGACAGTTTAAATTTCAAACAGTTTTCCCATCCAATTGACACTTGACAACAATGCAAGTGTCAAACAACGTGTCAAAAATCAGGGTAGAAATAGCAAAGTTCAATCTGTAAGAAACTTACTACATGTACACAATAGTGTACACTTTAGTTTATACTTTACCACGTGACATTACCTTGTTAGAGAGTTTAAATTTTAAATAGTTTTTTCATCCAATTGACACTTGAGAACAATGTGAGTGTCGAACAACGTGTCCAAAATCAATGTACAAATAGCAAAGTACAATCGGTAAGGATCTTACCACATGTACACTACGGTGTACACTTTAGTTTACACTTTGCCACGTGATGTTATCCTGTTCGACAGCTTAAATTTAAAACAGTTTTCCCATCCAATTGACACTGCATAACAATGCAAGTGTTAAACAATATGTCAAAAACCAGTGTACAAATAGCAAAGTTCAATCAGTATGAATCTTGCAACGTGTACACTTTAATTTACACTTTACCATGTGATATTACCCTGTTGGACAGTTTAAATTTCAAATAGTTCTCCCATCCAATTGACACTTAACAACAATGCAAGGGCCAAACAACTTGTCAAAAATCAGGGTACAAATAACAAAGTTTAATCTGTAAGAAGCTTGTTACATGTACACTATGGTGTGCACTTTAGTTTACACTTTACCACATGACATTATCCTGTTGAACAGGTTAAATTTCAAACAGTTTTTCCATCCAATTGACAATTGACAACAATGCAAGTGTTAAACAAAGTGTTAAAAATTAGTGTACAAGTAGCAAAGTTCAACCGGTAAGAACCTTGCGACATGTACACTATGGTGTACACTTTAGTTTACACTTTGCCATGTGACACTACACTGTTGGACAGTTTAAATTTCAAATAGTTTTCCTATCCAATTGACACTTCACAACAGCGCAAGTGTCAAACAACGTGCCAAAAAATCAGTGTACAACTAGCAAAGTTCAATCGGTATGAAACTTATAACGTGTACACTTTAGTTTACACTTTACCACGTGATATTACCCTGTTGGACAATTGAAATTTCAAACAGTTTTCCCATCCAATTGACACTTGACAACAATTCAAGTGTCAAACAATGTGTCAAAAATCGGTGTACAAATAGCAAACTTCAATCGGTAATAACCTTGCTACATGTATACTATTGTGTACACACTTTAGTTTACACTTTACCACGTGACAGTATCCTATTGCACAGTTTAAATTTCAAATAGTTTTCTCGTCCAATTAACACTGGCCAACAATGCAAGTGTTAAATAACGTGTCAAAAATCAGTGTACAAATAGCAAAGTTCAATCGGTAAGGACCATACTACATGTACACTATGGTGTACACTCTAGTTTACATTTTGCCATATGTCATTACCTTATTGGATAGTTTAAATTTAAACAGTTTACCCATCTAAATGACACTTGATAACAATGAACGTATCAAAAAGAAAAGTACAAATCGCAAAGTTCAATCGCTAAGAACCTTGCTACATGTACACTATGGTGTATACTTTAGTTTACACTTTGCCACGTGACATTACCCTGTTGGACAATTTAAATTTCAAACAGTTTTCTCATCCAATTGACACTTGACAACAATGCAAGTGTCAAACAGCGTGTCGAAAATCAGTAAAGTTCAATTGGTAAGAACCTTGTGACATGTACATTATGGTGTGCACTTTAGCTTACACTTTGCCATGTGACACTACTCTGTTGGACAGTTTGAACTTCAAACAATTTTTCCATCCAATTGAGACTTGACAACAATTCAAGTGTCAAAAAAAGTGTAAAAAATCAGTTTACAAGTAGCAAAGTTCAATCGGTAAGGACCTTGCTACATGTACATGACGGTGTACACATTAGTTTACCCGTTGCACGTGGCATTACCCTTTTAGATAGTTTAAATTTCAAATAGTTTACCAATCCAATTGATACTGGACACCAATGCAAGTGTCAAACAACGTGTCAAAAATCAGTGTGCAAATCGTAAAGATCAACCGGTAGGAACCCTCCTACATGTGCACTATGGTGTACACTTTAGTTTACACTTTGCCACGTGACATTACCCTGTTGAAAACTTTAAATTTCAAATAGATTTTCCACCCAGTCGACACTTGACTATAGTGCAAGTGCCAAAAAAAATCAGTGTACAAATAGCAATGTTCAATCGGTATGAATCTTGCTACATGGACACTATGGTCTATACTTTAGTTTACACTTTGGACTGTGACATTACCCTGTTGGACGGCTAAAATTTCAAATAGTTTTCCCATCCAATTCACACTTGAAAGTAATGCAAGTGTCAAACAACGTATCAAAAATCAGTGTACAAATAGCAAAATTCAATCAGTAAGAACCATGCTACATGAACACTATGATGTACATTTTAGTTTACACATTGCCACATTACATTACCCTGTTGGACAGTTTAAATTTCAAACAGTTCTCCCATCCAATCGACACTTGACAACAATGCAAGTGTCAAACAATGTGTCAAAAATCAGTGTACAAATAGCAAAGTTCAATCGGTAAGAACCTTGCCATATGTACATTTTTGTGTACAATCTTTAGTTTACAATTTGCCACGTGACATCACCCTGTTAGACAGTTTAAATTTCAAATAGTTTCCTCATCCAATTAACACTGGCCAACAATCCAAGTGTCAAACAACGTGTCGAAAATCAGTGTACAAATCGCAAAGTTCAATCACTAAGGATCTTGCAGCATGTACACTTTGGTGTACACTTCAGTTTACCCTTTGCCACATGACATTACCCTTTTGGACAGTTTAAATTTATAAAAGTTTACCCATCCAATTGACACTTGACAATAATGCAAATGTCAAACAATGAGTCGAAAATCAGTGTACAAATAGCAAAGTTAAATCGGTAAGAACCCTACTACATGTACACTATAGTGTACACTTTAGTTTACACTTTACCACGTGATATTACCCCATTGGACAGTTTAAATTTCAAACAATTTTTCCATCCAATTGACACTTGACAACAATGCAAGTGCCAAACAACGTGTCAAAAATCAGGGTACAAATAGCAAAATTCAATCTGTGAGAAACTTGCTACATGTACACTATGGTGTGCACTTTAATTTATACATTGCCACGTGACATTACCCTGTTGGAGATCTTAAATTTTAAATAGTTTTCCCATCCAATTGACACTTGAGAACAATGCAAGTGTCAAACAACGTATTAGAAATCAGTGTACAAATAATAAAGTTCAATCGGTAAGGACCTTGCCACATGTACACCACAATGTACACTTTAGTTTACACTTTACCACTTGATATTACCCTGTTGGACAGTTTAAATTTCAAACAGTTTTTCCATCCAATTGACACTTGACAACAATGCAAGTGCCAAACAACTTGTCAAAAATCAGGGTAAAAATAGCAAAGTTCAATCTGTAAGTAACTTGCTACATGTACACTATGGTGTACACTTTAGTTTCCACTTTGCCACATGACATTACCCTGTTAGTGAGTTTAACTTTTAAATAGTTTTTCCATCCAATTGACACTTGAGAACAATGCGAGTGTCAAACAACGTGTCAAAAATCAATATAAAAATAGCAAAGTTCAATCGGTAAGGACCTTGCTATATGTACACTATAGTGTAAACTTTAGTTTACACTTTTCCACGTGACATTACCCTGTCGGACAACTTAAATTTCAAACAGTTTTCCATCCAATTGACACTTGACAACAATACGAGTGTCAAACAACGTGTCAAAAATTAGTGTACAAATAGCAAAGTTCAATCGGTAAGAAACTTTGTTTCATGTACTCTATTGTGTACACTTTAATTTCCACTTTGCCACATGATGTTACCCTGTTGGAGAGTTTAAATTTTAAACTATTTTCCCATCCAATTGACACTTGACAGCAGTGCAAGTTTCAAACAACCTATAACGATTCAGTGTACAAATATCAAAGTTCAATTGGTAAGGACCTTGCTCTAAACTTTAGTTTACACTTTGCCACGAGACATTACCCTATTGGACAGTTTAAATTTCAAATAGTTTTCCTATCCTATTGACACTTGACAACAATGCAAGTGTTAAACAACATTTCAAAAATCAACGTACAAATAGCAAAGTTCAATCGGTAAGAATCTCGCTACATGTAAACTATGGTGTGCACTTTAGTTTACACTTTGCCACGTGACATTATCCAGTTGCACAGTTTAAATTTTAAACAGTTTTCCAATGCAATTTACGCTTGACAACAATGCAAGTGTCAAATAACATGTCGAAAATCAGTGTACAAATAGCAAAGTTCAATCAGTAAAGACCTTTCTACAAGTACATTATGGTATACACTTTAGTTTACACTTTGCCACGTGACATTATCCTTTTGGACAGTTTAAATTTCAAACAGTTTTTGCATCTAATTGACACTAGACAATAATGTAAGCATCATATAACGTGTCAAAAATCAGTGTACAAATAGCAAAGCTCTATCTGTAAGAACCTCGCTACATGCACACTTTAGTTTACACTTTACCACGTGACATGACCCTATTGAACAATGTAAATTTCTAACAGTTTTTCCATCCAATTGACATTTGATAACTATGCAAGTGTCAAACAACGTGTCAAAAATTAGTGTACAAATAGCAAAACTCAATCGGTAAGAAGCTTGTTACATGTACACTATGGTGTACACACTTTAGTTTACACTTTGCCACGTGATATTACCCTGTTGGATAGTTTAAATTTCAAATAGGTTTCCCATCCAATTGACACTAGACAACAATGCGAGTGTCAAACGACGTGTGTAAAATCAATTTACAAACTGCAAAGTTCAATCGGTAAGGACCTTGCCACATCTACACTATTGTGTATACTTTAGTTTACCCTTTGCCACGTGTCATTATCATTTTGGACAGTTTAAATTTCAAACAATTTACCCATCCAATTGAAACTTGACAACAATGCAAGTGTCAAACAACGCGTCAAAAATTAGTGTACAAATCGCAAAGATCAATCGGTAAGAACCCTGCTACATGTACACTATGGTGTACGCACTTTAGTTTAAATAGTATTCCCACACAATTGACACTTGACAACCATGCAAGGGTCAAACAACGTGTCAAAAATCAGTGTACAAATAGCGAAGTTCAATCGGCAAGAATCTTGCTACATGTACACTACGGTGTACACTTTAATTTACACTTTGCCACGTGACTTTACCCTGTTGGGTAGTTTAAATTTCAAACCGTTTTTCCATCCAATTTACACTTGAAAACAATGCAAGTGTCAAACAACGTGTAAAAAATCAGCGTACAAATAGCAAAGTCCAATCGGTAAGAACCTTGCTACATGTACACTATGGTGCCCACTTCAGATTACACTTTTCCATGTGACATTACCCAGTCAGACAGTATAAATTTCAAATATTTTTTCCATCCAGTTGACACTTGATAACAATGTAAGCGTAAAAAACGTGTCAAAAATTTGTGTACAAATAGCAAAGTTCAATTAGTAAAGACCTTGCTACATGTACACTATGGAGGACACACTTTAGTTTACATTTTGCCAAGTGACATGACCCTACCAAACAGTTTAAATTTTAAACAGTTTTTCCATTTTATTGACACTTGACAACAATGCAAATGTCAAACAACATGTCAAAAATTAGTGTACAAATAGGAAAGTTCAATCGGTAAAAACCTTGCTATGTGTACACTATGGTGTACACACTTTAGTTTACACTTCATCACATAACATTACCCTATTGGACAGCAAATATGTCTGACAGTTTTTCCATCCAATTGACATTTGACAACAATGTGAGTGTCAAACAATGTGTCAAAAAACCTGTGTACATATAGCAAAGTTCAATCGGTACGAACTTTGCAACATGTACACTTTAGTTTACACTTTACCATGTGTCATTACCCTGTTGGATAGCTTAAATTTCAAACAGTTCTCCCATCCAATTAACACTTGACAACAATGCAAGTGTCAAATAACGAAGGTCAATCTGTAAGAAACTTGTTTCATGTACTCTATTGTGTACACTTTAATTTCCACCTTGCCACGTAACGTTACCTTGTTGGAGAGTTTAAATTTCAAATAGTTTTCCCATCCAATTGACAATTGACAACAGTGCAAGTGTCAAACAACCTGTAAAAAATCAGTGTACAAATATCAAAGTTTAATCGGTAAGGATCTTACTACATGTACACTATGGTCTAAACTTAAGTTTACACTTTGCCACGAGACATTACCCTATTGGACAATTTAAATTTCAAATAGTTTTCCTATCCAATTGACACCTGACGACAATGCAAGTGTCGAACAACATTTCAAAAATCAGTGTACAAATAGTAAAGTTCAATCGGTAAGAACCTTGCTAAATTTAAACTATGGTGTGCACTTAAGTTTACACTTTGCCACGTGACATTACTCTGTTGGACAATATAAATTTCAAATAGTTTTCCCATCTAATTGACACTTGATAACAATGCAAGTGTCAAACAACGTGTCAAAAATTAGGGTACAAATAGCAAAGTTTGATTGGTAATGAGCTTAATACAAATACACTATGGTGCACAGTTTAGTTTACACTTTGCTATGTGACATTACCCTATTGGACAATTTAAATTTCAAACAATTTTCCCATCCAATTGACACCTAACAACAATGCAAGTGCAAAACCACATGTCAAAAATCAGTCTACGAATAGCAAAGTTCAATCGATAAGAACCTTGCTACATGTGCACTATGGTGTACAAACTTTAGTTTACACTTTGCCACGTGATATTATCCAGCTGGACAGTTTAAATTTCAAATAGTTTTCCAATGTAATTTACCCTAGACAACAGTGCAAGTGTTAAACAACATGTCAAAAATTAGTGTACAAATAGCAAAGTTTAATTAGTAAAGACCTTTCTACGTGTACACTATGGTGTACACTTTAGTTTACACTTTGCCACGTGACATTACCCTATTGGACAGTTTAAATTTCAAACAATTTTTCCATCCAATTGACACTAGATGACAATGTAAGCGTCATACAACGTGTCAAAAATTAGTGTACAAATAGCAAAACTCTATCGGTAAGAACCTTGTTACATGTACACTTTAGTTTACACTTTGCCACGTGACATTACCCTATTGGACAGTGTAAATTCCTAACAGTTTTTCCATCCAATTGACATTTGATAACAATGCAAGTGTCAAACAACATGTCAAAAATCAGTGTAAGAATAACAAAGCTCAATCGGTAAGAACCTTGCTACAGTACACTATAGTGTACACACTTTAGTTTTCACTTTGCCACCTGACATTACCCTGTTGGACAGTTTAAATTTCAAATATTTTTCCCATCCAATTGACACTAGACAACAATGTGAGTGTCAAACGACGTGTTGAAAATCAATGTACAATTAGCAAAGTTCAATCGATAAGGAACTTGCTACATGTACACTATGATCTACACTTTTGTTTACCCTTTGCCACATGACATTACCCTTTTGGGCAGTTTAAATTTCAAACTGTTTACCCATCCAATTAACATTTAACAACAATGCAAGTGTCAAACAATGTGTCAGAATTCAATGTACAAATCGCAAATTTCAATTGGTAAGAACCCTGCCACATGTACACTATCGTATACATTGTAGTTTACCCTTTGCCATGTGACATTACCTTGTTGGACAATCTAAATTTAAACATTTTTCTCATCCAATTGACACTTGACAATAATGCAAGTGTCAAAAAACGTGTTCAAAATTAGTGTACAAATAGCAAAGTTCAATCAGTAAGAACATTGCTACATGTACACTATTGTGTACACTTTAGTTTGCACTTTGCCACGTGACATTTCCCTGTTGGATAATTTAAATTTCAAACATCTTTCCCATCAAACTTACACTTGACCACAATACAAGTGTCAAACAACGTGTCAAATATCGGAGTACAAATAGCAAAGTTTAATCGATAAGAACCTTGCTACATGTACGTTGTGGTGTACACATTAATTTACACTTTGCCACGAGACATTACCCTGTTGGACAGTTTAAATTTCAAACGGTTTTTCCATCCAATTGACACTTGACGACAACGCAAGTGTCAAACAACGTGTCAAAAATCAGTGTACAAATAACAAAGTTCAATCGGTAAGAACCTTGGTACATGTACACAATGGTGTACACTTTTCATTTACACTTTGCCATGTGACATTACCCTGTTGGATAGTTTAAATTTCAAACAGTTTTTCGATCCAATTGACACTTGAAGACAATGCTAGTGTCAAACAACGTGTCGAAGATTAGTGTACAAATAGCAAAGTTCTATCAGTAAGAACCTTGCTACATGTAAACTATAGTGTACAATCTAGTTTACATTTTACGACGTGACATTGCCCCGTCGGACAGTTTAAATTTCAAGCAGTTTTTCCATCCAATTGACACATGACAATAAGACATGTGTTAAAAAACATGTCGAAAATCATTGTACAAATAGCAATGGTCAATCAGTAAAGACCTGGCTACATGCACATTATGGTGTACACTTTAGTTTACACTTTGCCACGTGACATTACCCCCTTGGATAGCTTAAATTTCAAACAATTTTCCTATCCTTTTGACACTTGACAACAATGCAAGTGTCAAACAATGTGTCAAAAATCAGTGTACAAATAGCAAAGTTGAATCGGAAAGAACCTTGCGACATGTACACTATGGTGTACACTTTAGTTTACACTTTACACTTTATCTCGTGACATTACCCTGTTGGACAGTTTAAATTTCAAATAGTTTTTCCATCCAATTGACACTTGACAACAATGCAAGCATCAAACAACGTGTTAAAAATCTATGTATAAATAGGAAAACTCAATCGGTAAGGACCATGCTATATGTACTCTATGGTGTACGCACTTTAGTTTACACTTTGCCAAGAGACATGACCCTGCCGAAGAGTTTAAATTTCAAACAATTTTCCCATCCAATTGACACTTGACAACAATGGAGGTGTCAAACAACGCGTCAAAAATCAGTGTACAAATAGCAAAATTCAATCGGTATGAACCTTGCTACGTGTACTCAACGATGTGCACACTTTAGTTTACACTTTGTCATGTAACATTACCCTATTGGACAGTATATATCTCAAACAGTTTTCCCATCCAACTGACACATGACAATAATGCAAGTGTCAAATAATGTGTCAAAAACCAGCGTACAAATAGCAAAGTTCAATCGATATGAACCTTGTAACATGTACACTTTAGTTTACACTTTACCACATGACATTACCCTGTTGGACAGCTTAAATTTCAAACAATTTTTCCATCCAATTGACACTTGACAACAATGCAAGTGTCAATCAACGTGTCAAAAATTAGTGTACAAATACTGAAGTTCAATTAGTAAGAAACTTTTTTCATGTACTCTATGGTGTACACTTTAGTTTACCCTTTGCCATGTTTACCCTGTTGAAGAGTTTAAGTTTCAAATAGTTTTCCCATCCAATTGACACTTGACAACAATGCAAGTGAAAAATAGCGTGTAAAAAATCAGAGTACAAATATTAAAGTTCAATCGGTAAGGACCTTGCTACATGTACACTATGGTCTAAACTTTAGTTTACACTTTGCCAAGAGACATTACCCTATTGGACAGTTTAGATTTCAAATAGTTTTCCCATCCAATTGACACTTAACAACAATGCAAGTGTCAAATAGCATGTCGAAAATTAGTGTACAAATATTGGTAGGGACCTTACTACATTTACACTATGGTGTATACTTAACTTTACATTTTGCCACGTGACATTACTCTATTGGATAGCATAAATTTCGAATAGTTTTTCTATCCTATTGACAATTGGTGACAATGCAAGTGTTGAACAACGTGTCAAAAATCAGTGTACAAATAGCAAAGTCCAATCGGTAATGAGCTTGCTACATATACACTATGGTGTACAGTTTAGTTTACACTTTGCCATGTGACATTACCCTGTTGGAAAGTTTAAATTTCAAACAATTTTTCCATCCAATTGACAGTTGACAACAATGCAAGTGTTAAACCATGTGTCAAAAATCAGTGTACGAATAGCAAAGTTCAATTGGTAAGAACCTTGCTACATGTTCACTATGGTGTACAAACTATAGTTTACACTTTGCCACGTGATATTATCCAGCTGGACAGTTTAAATTTCAAACAGTTTTCCTATACAATTTACACTTGACAACAATGTAAGTGTCAAACAACATGTCAAAAATCAGTGTACAAATAGTAAAGTTCAATCAGCAAAAACCTTTCCACATGTACACTATGGTGTACACTTTAGTTTACACTTTGCCACGTGACATTAACCTGTTGGATAGTATAAATTTCAAATAGTTTTCCCATCCAATTGACAATTGACAAAAATGCAAGTGTCAAACAATGTGTCAAAAATCATTGTACAAATAGCAAAGTTCAATTGGTAAGAACCTTGCTACATGCACACTTTAGTTTACACTTTACCACGTGACATTACCCTATTGGACAGTGAAAATTTCTAATAGTTTTCCCATTGAACTGACATTTGATAACAGTACAAGTGTCAAACAACGTGTCCAAAATCAGTGTACAAATAGCAAAGTTCATTCGGTAAGAACCTTGCTACATGTACACTATGGTGTACACACTTTAGTTTACACTTTACCACATGACATTACCTTGTTGGACAGTTTAAATTTCAAATAGTTTTCTCATCCAATTAACACTAAACAACAATGCGAGTGTCAAACGACGTGTCAAAAATTAGTGTACAAATAGCAAAGTTCAATCGACAAGGACCTTGCTATATCTATACTATTGTGTACACTTTAGTTTACCCTTTGCCATGGGATATTACCCTTTTGGACAGTTTAAATTTCAAACAGTTTACCCATCCAATTGACACTTAACAACAATGCAAGTGTCAAGCAACGTGTCAAAAATTAGTGCACAAATTGCAAAGATCAATCGGTAAGAAACCCTGCTACATGTACACTATGGTGTACAATTTAGTTTACACTTTACCACGTGACAATACCCCGCTGGACGGTTAAAATTTCAAATAGATTTTCCATCCAATTGACACTTTAAAACGATGCAAGTGTCAAACAACGTGTCAAAAATCAGTGTAGAAATAGCAATGTTCAATCGGTAAGAACCTTGCCACATGTACACTATGGTGTACATCTTAGTTTACACTTTGCCACGTGACGTTATCCTATTGGACAGTTTAAATTCCAAATAGTTCTTCCAGCCAATTGACACTTGATAACAATGCAAGTGTCAAACAACGTGTTAAAAATCAGTGTACAAATAGCAAAGTTTAATCGGTAAGAGCCTTGCTACATGTACACTATTGTGTATACACTTTAGTTCACACTTCGCCATGTGACATTATCTTGTTGGATAGTTAAAATTTCGAATAGTTTCCCCATCCAATTGACACTAGACAACAATGCAAGTGTCAAAATCAGTGTACAAATAGCAAAGTTCAATCGGTAAGGACTTTGCTACATGTACACTGTTGTATACACTTTAGTTTACCCTTTTCCACGTGACATTACCCTTTTGGACAGTTTAAATTTCAAATAGTTTACCCATCCAATTGACACTTGACAACAATACAAGTGTCAAAAAATGTGACAAAAAATAGTGTACAAATAGCAAAGTTAAATCGGTAAGAACCTTGCTACAGGTACACCATGGCGTACAATTTAGTTTACACTTTGCCACATGACATTACCCTATTGGACGATTTAAATTTCAAGCAGATTTTCCATCCAATCGACACTTGACACAATGCGAGTGACAAACAACGTGTCGAAAATGAGTGTACAAATAACAACGTCCAAGCAGTATGAACCTTGCAGCATGTACACTATGGTGTATACTTTAGTTTACACTTTGCCACGTGACAATACCCTGTTGGACAGTTTAAATTTGAAATAGTATTCCCATCTAATTGACACTTAACAATAATGCAAGTGTCAAACAGCGTGTCAATAATCAGTGTACAAATAGCAAAGTTCGATTGTTAATGACCTTGCTATGTATGCACTATGGTGTACAATTTAGTTTACACATTACCACGGGACATTGCCCTGTTGGACAGTTTAAATTTCAAACAGTTTTTCCATCCATTTGACACTTGACAACAATGCGAGTGTCCAACAACGTGACGAAAATCAGTGTACAAATAGCGAAGTTCAATCGATAAGGACCATGCTGCATGTACATTATGGGGTACACATTAGTTTACACATTGCCACGTGACATTATCCAGTTGGATAGTCTAAATTTCAAATAATTTTTCCATCCAATTGACACTTGCCAACAATGTAAGGGTCAAACAACGTGTCAAAAATCAATGTACAAAAAGTAAAGTTCAATCGGCAAGAATCTTGCTACATGTACACTACGGTGTACACTTTAGTTTACACTTTGTCACGTGACATTACCCTGTTGGGTAGTTTAACTTTCAAACAGTTTTTCCATCCAATTTACACTTGAAAACAATGCAAGTGTCAAACAACGTGTAAAAAATCAGCGTACAAATAGCAAAGTTCAATCGGTAAAAATCTTGCTATATGTACTCTACGGTGTACACTTTAGTTTACACTTTGCCACGTGATATTACCCCGTCGGACAGTTTAAATTTCAAACAGTTTTCCCATCCAATTGACATTGGACAACAATGCAGGCATCAAACGGCATGTCGAAAATCAGTGTATAAATGGCAATGTTCAATTGGTAAGGACCTTGCTACATGTTCACTATGGTGCACACTTTAGTTTATACTTTGCCACGTGACATTATTCTGTTGGACAATTTAAATTTCAAACAGTTTTCTCATCTAATTAACACTAGACAATAATGTGAGTGTCATACAATGTGTAAAAAATCAGTGTACAAATAGCAAAGCTCTATCGGTAAGAACCTTGCTACATGTACACGTTAGTTTACACTTTACCACGTGACATTACCCTATTGGACAGTGTAAATTTCAAACAGTTTTCCCATCCAATTGACACTTGATAACAATGCAAGTGTCAAACAACGTGTCAAAAATCAGTGTAAAAATAGCAATGCTCAATCGGTAAGAACCTTGCTACATGTACACTATGGTGTACACACTTTAGTTTACACTTTGCCGCGTGACATTACCCTGTTGGACAGTTTAAATTACAAATAGTTTTCCCAACCAATTGAGACTTGACAATAATGCAAGTGTCAAATAACGTGTCAAAAATCAGCGTACAAATAACAAAGTTCAATCGTTAAGAACCTTGCTACATGTACATTATGGTGTACACACTTTAGTTTACACTTTGACATGTGACATTACCCTGTTGGATAGTTTAAATTTCAAGCAGTTTTCCCATCCAATTGACACTTGGCAACAATGTAAGCATCAAACAATGTGTCAAAAATAAGTGTACAAATAGCAAAGCTCAATCGATAAGAACCTTGCTACATGTACACTATGGTGTACACTTCAGTTTACACTTTACCATGTGGCATTATCCTATTGGACAGTATAAATTTAAAACAATTTTCCCATCCAATTGACACTTGATAACAATGCAAGTTTCAAACAACGTGTCAAAAATCAGTGTACAAATAGCAAAGCTCAATCAACAAAAACCTTGCTACATGTAGACTATGGTGTGCACTTTAGTTTACACTTTGCCTCGTGACATTACCCTGTTGGACAATATAAATTTCAAACAATTTTTTCATCCAATTGACACTTGATAACAATATAAGTGTCAAACAACGTGTCAAAATACAGTGTGCAAATAGCAAAGTTCAATCGGTAAGAACCTTGTTACTTGTACATTTTGGTGTACACTACTTTACACTTTACCACATGACATTACCCTATTGGACAGTTTAAATTTCAAACTATTTTCCCATCCAAATGACACCTGAAAAAAACACAAGTGTGAAACAACATGTGAAAAATTGGTGTACAAATTGCAAAGTTAATCGGTAAGGACTTTGCTTCCTGTGCACTACGGTGTACACTTTGGTTTACACTTTGCCAAGTGACATTATCCTATCGGACAGTTTAAATTTCAAATAGTTTTCCCATCCAATTAGCACTTGACAACAATACAAGTGTCAAACAACGTGTCGAAAATCAGTGTACAAATAGCAAAGTTCAATTGGTAAGGACTTTGCTACATGTACACTATAGTGTACAATTAAGTTTACACTTTGCCACGTGACATTACCCTGTTGGACAGTTTAAATTTCAAACAGATTTCCCATCCAATTGACACTTGACAACAATGCAAGTCTTAAACAATATGTCGAAAATCAGTGTACAAATAGCAAATTTCAATCAGTATGGACCTTGCTACATGTACACTATGGTGTACAATTTAGTTTACACTTTGCCATGTGACATTACCCTGTTGGACAGTTGAAATTTCAAACAGTTTTCCCATCCAATTGACACTTGACAACATTACAAGTGTCAAACAACGTGTCGAAAATCAGTGTATAAATAGTAAAGTTCAATCGGTAAGGACCTTGCTTCATGTACACTATGGCGTACAATTTAGTTTACACTTTGCCACGTAACATTATCCTATTAGACAGTTTAAATTTCAAACAGTTTTTTCATCCAATTAACACTTGATAACAATGCAAGTGTCAAACAACGTTTCAAAAATCAGGGTACAAAAAGCAAAGCTCAATCGGTAAGAACCTTACTACGTGTACACTATGATGTACACTTTAGTTTACACATTGCCACGAGACATAACCCTATTGGATAGTACAAATTTCAAACAGTTTTCTCGTCCAATTGACACTTGATAATAATGCAAGTGTCTAACAACATGTCAAAAATCAGTGTATAAATAGGATAGTTCAATCGGTATGAACCTTGCTACATGTACACTATGGTGTACACTTTATTTTACACTTTGCCAAATGACATTACCCCATTGGGTAGTTTAAATTTCAAACAAATTTTCCTTCCAATTGACACTTGAAAACAATGCAAGTGTTAAACAACGTGTAAAAAATCTGTGTACGAATTGCAAACTTCATTAAGTAAGAACCTTGCTACAAGTAAACTACGGTGTACACTTTGGTTTACACTTTGCCATGTGATATCACCCTGTCGAACAGTTTAAATTTTAAACAGTTTTCCCTTCCAATTGACACTTGATAATAATACAAGAGTCAAACAACGTGTCGAAAATTAGTGTACAAATAGCAAAGTTCAATCGATAAGGACCCTGCAACATGTACACTATGGTATACAATTTAGTTTACACTTTGCCACGTGACATAACCCTGTTGAATAGTTTAAATTTCAAACAGTTTTCCCATACAATTGACACTTGACAACAATACAAGTGTCAAACATCGTGTCAAAAATCAGTGTACATATAGCAAAGTTCAATTGGTGAGGACCCTGCTATATGTACACTATGGTGTACAAATTAGTTTATACTTTGACACGTGACATAAACCTGTTGGACAGTTTAAATTTCAAACAAGTTTTCCTATCCAAATGACACTTGACAACAATGCAAGTGTCAAACCACGTGTGAAAAATCAGTGTACAAATAGAAAAGATCAATTGGTAGGAACCTTCCTACACGTACACTATGGTGTACACACTTTAGTTTACACATTGTCAAGTGACATTACCCTATTGTACAGTTTAAATTTATAATAGTTTTCCTATCCAATTTACACTTAACAACAATACAGGTGTCAAATAAAGTGCCAAAAATCAGTGTACAAATAGCAAAGTTCTATCGGTAAGGACCTTGCTACATGAACACTACGGTGTACACTTTAGTTTATACTTTGCCACGTGACATTACCTTGTTGGATATTTAAATTTCAAACAGATTTCCCATCCAATTAAACAACAATACAAGTGTCAAACAACATGTCAAAAATCAGTGTACGAATAGCACAGTTCAATCGGTATAAATCTTGCCACATGTACACTTTAGTTTACATTTTGCCACGTGACATTACCCTGTTGGACAGTTTAAATTTCAAATATTTTTTCCATCAAATTGACACTTTACAACAATGCAAGTGTCAAATAATGTGTCAAAAATCAGTGTACATGTAGCAAAGTTCAATTGGTAAGAACCTTGCTACATGTACAGTATGGTGTACTCTTTAGTTTACACATCGCCACGTGACATTATCCTGTTGGGCAGTTAAATTTTAAACAGTTTTCCCATCAAGTTGACACTTGACAACAATGCAAGTGTCAAACAATGTGTCAAAAATCAATCTACAAATAGCAAAGGTCAATCGGTAAGAACCTTGCTACATGTATACTATGGTGTACACACATTAGTATACACTTTGCCACGTGCCATTACCCTGTTGGACAATATAAATTTCAAACAGTTTTTCCATCCAATTGACACTTGACAATAATGGAAGTGTCAATTAACGTGTCAAAAATTGTGTACAAATAGCAAAGTTCAATCGGTAAGGACCTTCCTACATGTGCACTACGGTGTACACTATAGTTTACACTTTTCCACGTGACATTATCCTATTGGACAACTTAAATTTCAAACATTTTTCCTATCCAATTGACACTTGACAACAATGCATGTGCCGAACATCGTGTCCAAAATCTGTGTACAAATAGCAAAGTTCAATTGGTACGAACCTCGCTACATGTATGCTATGGTGTACACTTTAGTTTACACTTTGCCACGTGACATTACTCTGTTGGACAATTTAACTTTCAAACAATTTTTCTCTCTAATTGACACTTGAAAACAATGCAAGTGTCAAACAGAGAGTTAAAAATTAGTGTACAAATAGTAAAGTTCAATCGGTAAGAACCTTGCTGCATATACACTGTGGTGTACACTTTAGTTTACACTTTGCCATATGATATTACCCCATTAGACAGTTTAAATTTCAAGCAATTTTCCACTCCAATTGACACTTGAAAACAATGCAAGTGGCAAACAGCGGGTAAAAAATTAGTATACAAATAGCAAAGTTCAATTGGTAAGAGCCTTACTACACGTACACTCTGGTGCACACTTTAGTTTACACTTTACCACATTACATTACCCTGTTGGATAGTTAAATTTCAAACATTTTTCCCATCTAATTGCACTTGACAACAATGCAAGTGTCAAACAATTTGTCAAAAATCAGTGTACAAATAGCAAAGTTCAATCGTTAAGAACCTTGCAACATGTGCACTATGGTGTACACACTTTAGTATACAATTTGCCACGTGACATTATCCTATTGGACAATATAAATTTCAAATAGTTTTCCCATCCTATTGACACTTGACAATAATGCAAGTGTCAATCAACGTGTCAAAAATTAGTGTACAAATAACAAAATTCAATCGATAAGGACCTTACTACATGTACACTATGGTGTACACTTTAGTTTACACTTTGTCATGTGACATTACCCTGTTAGACAGTTTAAATTTCAAACAATTTTTCCATTAAATTGACACTTGACAACAATACAAGTGTCAAACGACGTGTCAAAAATCAATGGACAAATAGCAAAGTTCAATCGATAAAAACCTTTCTACATTTACACGATGGTGTATAGACTTTAGTATACACTTCACCATGTGACATTACCCTGTTGGACAATATAAATTTCAAACAGGTTACCCATCCAATTAACACTTGACAACAATGCAAGTGTTAAACAATGTGTCAAAAATCAGTGTACGAATAGCAATGTTCAATAGGTAAGGACCTTACTACTTGTACACTATGGTGTACACTTTAGTTTACATTTTCCCACGTGACATTACCCTATTGGACAATTTAAATTTCAAACAGTTTTCCTATCCAATTGACACTTGACAACAATGCAAGTGTCAAACAATGTGTCAAATATCAATGTACAAATAGCAAAGTTTAATCGGTAAGAACCTTGCTACATGTACACTATGGTGTACACTTTAGTTTACACATTGCCACATGACATTACTGTAATACTCCAAAATTTTGTGCTCATTTAATTTTTAGGATAGCAATTTAACTTTTCAAAATTTAGTATGGCCAAAATTATTAATGGTTGCCAAATTTGCATCGGTCGATTTATTAAAAGTTTACTAAAATTAGTTAATTAGGGATTTGGGATAAATGTCAAATTTTACACCTAATTACTAAAGATAAGCATTTTTTTTTCACTTGGCAAAGAGTAGAATGTTATCTTTGTAGTGGTAACAAGCAAGCATGAGGTGGCTAAGGCAAGCATGAAGTGTTTAACTTAAGCATGAGGTGTTTAGTTAAATTTATGAAGTGCATCCATGCAACCCACGTGAAGACAATTGTTGAAGAGTCACCTTTACTTAATCATTAAGTCCTCTTACCTTTAAATAAGAAATGTTGCTGCCATTTATTTCCCTTGCAAAAAAAAATTTTGCTCCCATTTTTTTCCCTAAAAAAAAAAAAAAAAAAAAAAAAAACAGAATATCACTTGTAAGAAAGGGCAGTGAATACATGAGCAAAAGGGGACAAAGCCTAGTACTCTCAACTCATCTTTCAACCGAAATTTCTTCAAGTTTTACAGTAAGATATTTTCTATGCTTAAGTGGTAGGATTTCATGTTAATATTTATGCTTAAGCTATGCATGAAAACCATAATATGAAAGACGTGGACAAGTCCACATAGTTAGATATCTATTTATGCCTTAGGACAAGTCTGAAGGACACCGGCAAGCTGGAATGTGCAAGTGTGTGTTTGAATGCATTCTTTTGTGTAGTATTAACATGTTAAATCCAAGCATGGTATCTTACTGAGTATTCTCTATACTCATAGTATTCCATACTAAATTTTCAGATCCATAATTGTGGAGTTGGTGGAAGTCAGTCAGCACAATCGATGATGGGTTAAGGACAAAGTTATTTTACATCGAAGTTTCTTCTTTGTATGTTTTGTTTGACTGCTTTCCATATGTTTTTCTTATGTTATTATATAAAAATATGTATAAGACATGATGTAATATGGTACTGGAAGTAAATTATGTAATCATATCTTCCATGTTATGTTAAGAGACATTTTTTTTTTTAGACTTTCCCTTGCAAGTGATAAAAAGGCAGAAACGGAATAGTTTTTGGGTCAAATTAAAAACGTTTTTTCTGACTCCATAAACGTCTACTTGAGACTCTAAAAATATTTCTGCTTTCCTCTTTGAGTATTCTTAATATGGGCGCAAGAATCACTCAAATTGGATATCCGTGGCCTGAGATATGAATTTTTAAGCGTTGAAGGGTCAATCTGAACTTTCTGTGCAATACCTCACTATTTTCAGTAAAACGCCCATATCATATGATCTTGGAAATTTTTCATATTTTTACCTCGAAAACTACTTGAAAATATATTTCTAATGCCATAAATTTCATAGAAAATGGAGTTGGGATGAATTTTATAAAAAATAGTTGAACTTGTTAACCCAACTAATCGTGGCAGTGCCGAGTCTGTAAATGTAAAGTATAATTTCATGCCGACATGCACTTCTGCTGGCCATTAAATTTTATGAGAGATATTTTACCAAATTGGAAATAAGTTTCTAACATAAAATACTTTTATTTAAGAGTATTTACATGTAGTGAAGGCAGTAGTTTTTATGTTTAGTACGTGACACTCGAAGCTTAAGTTCAGGGCATCACAGCGTGGTATCAGAGCAGTTATGCTTTTCTGTAGACTTTTTTTTTTAAAAAAAGAAAAGTTACTATCCTTCATCATCGAGCAAGCTAGCAACTGACTTTTAACCGACGATCAAGGTAAAAACTTCTTTTTAAAGTTTATGAGTTTTCTTATGCAATGAACTCCTATATTTATGGCTGGATATATGAAACTTTTGAGTCAAGTCATGGTTGAGATTATGAATGTATGTACCGTACCTTAACATGACTTTTGTTTGTGAAAAATAATAATGTATATATATGAAGGAAAGTTCTCTTGACCTTTGGATGTTTCTAAAGTTAGTATTACGTCCTGAAGTAATTCTAACTGGATGAATATTTTTCATTCAAAGGAAATTCCTCCAAAGCACTATCATGGCAGTGCACTGAATTCCAATATGAACTTAGGCAGCGGCAATGCTAATGCTAGTTCTAGTGGTGGCGAAGTTAATGTAGCAAACTTTGCACGAGAACTGCTTGTCGTAATGCGGGAATTGGGACAGCAACAATAGGCACCACCTTTGACTGGACAACGAACACTAAATCAACAAGTACTAACTGATCATCAAGAGCCCAACCAACCAGCTATTCAACCTGAAATAGTACCTAACCCGAGGGATCGAACTGCAATGATAGAACAATTTCATAAAATGAACGCTCCATCATTCGAGAGGAGTATGGATCCCTTGGCAGTTGAAGACTGGTTACGAGAACTAGAACGTATCTTTAAATTTATAAGATGCGAAGATGCTGAAAAGGTAACATTTTCAGTGTTTATGTTAAAGAAGCAGGCTAGAAGGTTCGAACATGGGCTTCAACCTTATATTCGTGATATAGTGTCAGTTCTCGAGCTAAACACTTATTGAGAAGTCCTGAAGCAAGCACAAACTATTTCTTATCAAAGAATTCAAAACGTTGGAAATTCTTACCAAGCTCAAAATTTCTCTGGTAAGAGGAAGTGGAACTTTGATAGACAGAATAATGGTAAAGGAAAAGGGAATAATACACCAAAGAAAGGAAAGATGGAGATAGTAGGAGCTGGTGGTGATAAATGTTGTCCTAAGTGCTATAGACCTCACAAGGAGAATGCTTATTGGGAAAAAATGTTTGTTTCAAGTGTGGGAAATCAGGACATTTTGCTAAAGAATGCCCCCAAAATCAAACATAGAAGGCTGGAGATGACAAGAAAGGAAAAGCAAGAGTTTTCTCCTTATCCAGGCAAGAAGCAGAGTGAGACCCTAATGTCCTCGCAGGTATAGTCTCTGTTTCCAATACGCCTGCATTTGTACTTATAGATTCTGGAGCTACATATTCGTTCATGTCTTCTTCGTTTGTTGCAAAGTCTAAAATAAGATGTGAATTCCTTTCGTATACCTTAGAAATCTCTCTTCCATCTAGAAAGACACTTGTGGCTGACCAAATAGCTAGAAATCTTAAGATAAAAATTGATGGTAGAGCTATAGCGGTAGATCTAATTCTATTAACGATAAAAGACTTTGATGTTATCCTTGGTATGGACTGGTTGTCTAAAAACTATACAACTATTCATTGTACCGAGAGAACGGTGATTTTTCGAAGATCGGGCGAGGAAGAGTTTCACTTTGTGGGAATTGAGGCAAATACCTTGTCTCCTATAGTGTCAACAACTCAGGTTGAAATGACGCCGAAAAAAAGAATTAGGTCAAAGATTTCTAGTATCGATGACCAACATTAAACAAGATAAGTTGTTAGTTGAGGATGTTCGAATAGTTCAACACTATAAAGATGTTTTTTCGAAAGACCTTCTAGGTGTACCACCAGACAGGCAAGTAGAGTTTATGATGCGAACCCCGTAGCAACGTTGACTACGAAACCCACAACGAGATTGACAAACCCAAGAAAGCCAAATTAATCCAAAGTTTAGGATTAACCCAAAAGAAAGTCGAACCAAAAAGCCCAACAAGAACAACGCTTGAAAGACCCCTTGATCACGCAATCCAAGAATTAAATCCAATTGTTTGAACGCCACAAGTTATCACTTGATAAGTTCAAAATTGTTCAATGAAGAATGATGAAGAGAAAACAATACGCCTCACTTTAATTCAATATCAATAATGTCAAAGGTTTTTTAATAATTGAATGGAAACTCCTATTTATACTAAACCTAAAAACTAGGTAAAAATCGTACAAAAGTGGAGTATAATCTCCAAAATATGGAAAAGAATCAAAATCTAACAAATTATGGAAAATTGCCAAAATTGGAAAATTCGCCAAATTTTTGGCCTGTGCGGCCACATGGTGTAAATCCATGCAGTCGCATGGTTCAACTGAAATTGCACTTTTGGTTTTCGGTATGCATGTGTGCGGCCACATGTGGTTTTGCCAGTGCGGCCACATGGTGTAGTCTTCAGCCTCCGCTTTCATCGCTTGATAACAAATTGATCCAAGTTGATTCGGCCTTTGCCCGAACATGAAAGTTGCTCCATTTTGAGTCCTGAACATGGTTCCATCAATGGCTTCTTGAACGAGCAATCCCATCGCTTGTTTCACTTGCCTTGCCCTTGATCGCATCATTGGTCCACCATCGACTATCAACGGGTCTCGTCTCGCACTTGCCTTCGTGGGGCTCGACTCTTGGATCATATCATCCCCTCCCTCGTCAAAAGGATTCGTCCTCGAATCTGAACCTGCATCAAATAGAGAGAGATCAGATACATTAAAAGTAGCCGAAATATTGTACTTACCTGGAAGGTCCAACTTGTAAGCATTGTCGTTTATCTTTTCAATCACTTGAAATGGACCATCGCCCCTCGGTTGCAACTTGGACTTCCTTTGCTCCGGAAACCGCTCTTTCCTAAGGTGCACCCAAACCCAATCTCCTGGCTCGAATGTCACGCGCTTCCTTCCTTTGTTCGCCTGTGACGCAACCAACTTACTTTTATTTTCAATTTGCGCTTTTACCTTTTCATGGAGTGACTTAACCAATTCCGCCTTCTTTTTGCCATCTAAACTACCACGTTCATTCACAGGTAAAGGAATTAAATCCAAAGGAGTTAGTGGATTAAAACCATATACAATTTCAAATGGAGAATATGACGTAGTAGAGTGAACAACTCGATTGTATGCAAATTCAACAAATGGTAGACACTCCTCCCAACTCTTCAAATTTTTACTGATTACTGTGCATAACAATTGTGTCATAGTCCTATTCACTACCTCCGTTTGCCCATCTGTTTGTGGGTGACAAGTTGTGGAAAATAGTAACTTAGTGCCTAACTTACCCCCACAAAACTCTCCAAAAGTGACTCAAAAATTTGACATCCCGATCCGACACTATACTTCTAGTAACCCCATGTAAACGCACAATCTCTTTAAAGAATAAGTTAGCAATGTTCGTGGCATCGTCAGTTTTGTGACATGGTATAAAATGTGCCATTTTGCTGAACCTATCTGCAACCACAAAAATAGAATCCTGACCTCTCTTAGTCCTAGGTAAACCCAAAACAAAGTCCATCGAGATATCAACCCAAGGCTCACTAGGTGTAGGAAAAGGTGCGTACAAATCTTGTGGTAAAACCTTAGATTTAGCCTTTTTACAACCTATGCATCGACTACAAATTCGCTCAACATCACTTTTCAACCAATGCTCCTTCAATACATCTAAAGTCTTTTGAACCCCAAAGTGTCCCATCAATCCACAGCTATGTGCCTCCCTTACTAACAATTCTCGAATAGAACAATTAGGAACACATAACCTATTTTCCCGAAATAAATACCCCTCATGCCTAAAGAACCTATCAAGGACTCCCTTAATGCATGACAAATAAATATCCAAAAAGTCAACATCTTTTTCATACAATTCCCTAATATGTTCAAACCCAAGTAACTTAGAATGAAGAGTAGTTAGCAATACGTACCTTCGTGACAACGCATCCACCACCACATTTTCCTTACCTTGTTTATACCGAATGATGTATGGAAAGGTCTCAATGGATTCCATCCACCGTGCATGCCTCTTGTTCAATTTACCTTGTCCCCGCAAGTGCTTTAGTGACTCATGATCGGTGTGTATTACGAACTCTTTCGGCCATAGATAATGTTGCCAAGTCTCCAAAGCTCGAACAAGTGCATAAAGTTGTTTGTCATATGTAGGATAATTTAAAGCAGCTCCACTCAATTTCTCGCTAAAGTATGCAATAGGCCTTCGATCCTGCATTAAAACTGCTCCAATCCCTATTCCTGATGTATCACACTCAATCTCGAATGTTTTATCAAAGTTAGGTAATGCCAAAATAGGTGCTTCACACAATCTACCTTTAATAGTATTAAATGCAAGTTCCTGTTCATCACCCCAATGAAAACCTACACTCTTTTTAACTACTTCCGTGAGTG